>NW_023339762.1:19204592-19205969 GCF_004916995.1 Morone saxatilis
TGGTTGGAGCTGTGTGTGTGTGTGTTAACCCTCCATCCATCACTCTGTCTCTCTGCTAGTCAGCTCTGTCTGCTTTGGGGACAGTGGTGAGGTGGGGGAGCGAAGGTTTCTGACAGTGACCTTTCACCCTTCACCTCTGACCTCTGCTGCCCTGGACAGCAGGGGATTGCAGGGTGAGGCACTCACCAGCCCTAAATACAAATTAAGACATTTAACTCCCTTTAGGAATCTTTTTTAAAAGTGATGACTGAATGAATAAACACAGAAAAAAAGGCCATGCTAGCAGCCCCACGAGGCTGCCATGCTCATTGCACAACAGAAAATAGTTGGAGGGATTAAAAGTGGAGACACAACTTTGTTATTCATGTCAATATTGGGGCAAAAAATAGCATATCTGATTTAGATAGCACAGCATAGCACACATTAGTTAGATTATGATCATGTTACAAACAAGCTAAAATACTGACACTATTACATACAAATATGTTATAACGTTGCTACAAAAATGACAACGGTTAGCATTCATCTCAAACAACAGCTAAAGGTGTTCAGATCGAATGAAGCAAGTTTTAGAGGAAGAATACAAACTCAATAGACAGACACAAGTGAAATGGACAAGTTAAGGGAACAGTTCGCACCAAAACTGCAGTGCTATTTATCTGTCTAGGTTGTTTTGGTTTGCAAAGTTTTGGAGATATCCAAATAGCCGTAGAGATGTCTGCCTTTTCTCAAATATAATGGAACTAGATGGCACTCTTGTGGTGCTCCAAGCGGCAAACAAATACAGTCCAAAGTATACTGGAGCACACAGGATAGAGCAAAAAGCCTTATTAGTAGTAACATATCCACGTCAGGTGTGTATTCATCTTTGATTAGAGACTCATTCAGCACAGGCTGGGAAAAAAGTCAAACTTTATACAATCTTAGAAAAGATATAAGAAATATTTAACATCTATTAAAGACCTTTCATAAGTAAGAAAGTATATAAATCATGATCTGGTTACTCAAGATAATCCACAGACCTTATTGTTGGCAGTTTCATGTAGGAACTATTTTCTCTCTACCTAGTAGCAACTGTTCCTCAGCTGAGGAGGACGCCATTAATGTTTACATCCTTTTGTGGAATAAGACATTTTTGTTGAGTTTTTCCAAATGTATTTTGTACAGTGCCATCTTGTTCCATTATATTCAAGCAAAAGCAGACATCTCCAGTACGCAGCAATTCACCCCAAAACAATCTACATGCATATACAGGTAAGAGGAAAAATATGTATTTTTGATTTTGTGGTTAAGCCCTCGCAAATTGGAATTGTTTAAATTTTAGGAAAATTGGGTGATGTAGAGGTTGAATGACTTCATGAACTAACAAAGGCAAGA
>NW_023339762.1:19205981-19212074 GCF_004916995.1 Morone saxatilis
CAAGAGCGGTCTGAAGAAAAGTAACAGAAAGAACTGTTGTTGATCTGCTGTCGAACTAACAGCCTCAGTTCGCTCACACAAGGTCAAGGTGTAATACTGCTCTCCGCATATCAGTATCGAATTTGCATATATGTTATCCAATATGTGCAGAAATGAATGTTTTTTTGGCATGTAAGGCAGAAAAAAACCTTTGCACAGTCATATTTTCATTCCAGCTCTAAAATTCACATTCATTCATATTTTCATATTGGTAATCAGTATCAGTCGGGATCTATAGTTCCAACTTCAGATTTTAATGAGCCCCAGTGCATCAGTTCTGGAAAACATGGACACCTGCAGCAAACTGATGTTTGTCTAGAAAGTCTCTCACCTGCAAACGCATCTACTGAGGACCTATATCTATTACCACAGATTCATGTTTCCGTCTGTGAACACTGTAACTTGATTTTACAACATTTTCTGTTACTATACACCTAGAGTAGGCGTGGGCAATCACGTTCGATGGCGGGTCACGTAGCACAACCAGAGACCCACTAGAACAGCTGATTCAACAGATTAGCACACTTTAAAAGAGAAGAGAGGAGTAGGCTAGTACCGCATGCTCGTACCACAAACACTACATATAGCAAATATTTGTGGCAAAGGTCTTGCTGTTTCTGTTCACTGTTTGTGCCGCTGTGTGGTTATGTCAGCAAACTCGGGCTAGACAGATCTTTCACAAAGTATTCAACTTGGAATTCTGACCTGAATTACCATCACATTCTTCGTCTTTTTGTATTTTAAAGTTACAACTACAATGGATTTGCACTTAGGTAGCTAACAGCTACATCTGAGCTGGTACATTGGCTGTTTGGAATAAATAAACACGACTGCAAAACCACTGTGAAAGTGAAACTTCTAGTTTCACATAAAAATCTGAAATCTCTCCACTGACAGACACCTCGGCTTTGCTTTGAGCTGACTGTAGACAAACATCATGCTAACGTACATCCAGTTAAGATACCAACGTTAAACATGTGACATTTAACTTGTTAGCATGTTAGCATGCTAATGCAAGTAAGTCTGCATGTGTTAAGTTACAAACAAGCTAACAAGCAACATAGCTGCACACATACTAAGTTTCAGCATATTGGCATTAATCTCAAAAAACAAGATAAAATGATTGATGATAAGATGATAAGATTCCTTTATGGATCCCCCGTAGCAGAAATTCAAGATCAACTAACAAGCTAATTAGTTTTAAGGTGTCCTGTCAGGGATAACGTGTTGGAACTGGAAGTGTAAAATCCCACCTGCTGGTGGCACTAAATAAAAAGTTAGGGGATCACCAAAGATATCAGGATTCATCCTCTGGAAACAGATCATGTTTTGCTTGAACTTCATCCAGTTTTCGGTATATAAGTGTTAGACCACTGGTGCCTCAACCTACTGACATTCTAAAGCCACCAACCGGCTGTGGTTAAAAATATTCTAACAAACAATTCTATACACCACAAAGGAATAACAGAACTCCCCCTGGCTTTACCAAAAATGGAAATTACACCCAGGTGTGACTCCACTCACCCACACACACAATCGCACTCCCTTGCGATCAGCTATGGACTGTCGCTGCGTGATATAGGACCATGTTCAGGCCTTGTATCTCTGGACACTTTTTTTTTCTGTGGTCTCTGCTCCTCTCGCTCTCTCTTGTCACGTCTGTTTCACATCTTTTTCCTCTAACACCACGGCGACGCCACACACACACACCACACACACACCAACCACCACACACACACCCAACAACCTACCACACTACACCACGGCGGGACTGTCCGAGGACCAGGAGGGGGGACCTGCTCTGCCCCGCGCGTCGAGCGCATTACAACGAACAGGGCACCAATGTCTGGTGTGTGTGTGCTGTGTGTGTTGTGTGTGTGTGTGTCGCTTCGTGTGTGTGTGGTCGTTTCGTGTAAGGCAGCGGATGGCCATTAGGATGGAGCAGAGGTCTGTAACCACCACCACTAACCTAATCATTAACCTCACACATTTGGGATGTCTGAGTGTGTGTGTGTTCTGTGGGCGGCTCTAATGTTTACCACTTAGACATTAAATTGACTCATTTGTGTTTACGAATAGTTACCTAACATTAGACCAATAACACACACACACATGTTCTCTTAACACAAAATATGCTCTATTTAAGTTTTAAGACATTATTATTTGGGCTCCTACAGCTGATACTAATTGCTACTGTTGCTGTTACAATAGCTGGCAGACTTTCCTAAAATTCCTCTGACAAGCACACACACAGAACGGGTGAGAGAGAGAGAGAGAGGAAAAGTAGCCAAATGTTTTACAGCCTCTTAAACTTGTCTGTAATAGCAGTCAGAGTGGCGTCAACACAGCAGTCTCCAGGGTTACTCCAGGGGCTGCTAAATGGCTTTACTAGCTCCAGTCACTCTGCAGCTCGCACAGAAACACTTAACACTTCCTTACAATCCATAAACAACGAACATGCTCTCCCACTCCAGCATCTCACACGAGAACGAACACACAGGAATAGGCACGCCAAAGGAACATAAACGTCAGAAAAAACGACACGAGACAGAACAATGACATCAGGCAAAAACACACACATGCAGGCCGGCTGTGTAAATACATGCAAAGACACATACACAATTAGCTGACTCAGGAATCAGACATTGTGCGTCACAAAACGTATGCATGTGACCCCCTAGGGGTAAAACAGGCCAGCACGCATTTATGGTTCTGGAATAAATGAGCCAGAAAAACCACATACTGTATTAACCAACACCTCCAGCAAAAAAAAAAAAAAAAAAACACAAACTGAACAAACAGGAAGCACGACGCTGGAGCAGAGAATTAGCAGCACGTAGCAGGAAAAGAAACAACTGAGAAAAGTATAGGAAGTGTAGCAGTCATTACTCTGTTTCATATTAAACAGTGTGTCCGCCGGAGCGGAGCCATGTTTACTGTGCAATCATAACAGAGTCGAGATGTTAGTGGAAGGTCTATAAATTATCACCGCCACAGCTTAGAGCAGAAATGTGGACTGTCAGCAAAGACGGGGGGGGAAAGCTCCCTCTTCTCTCCTCTCTTGAACCCTGGGGCCTCCTGGCTGCAGGGCGCTTTCCCTCTTTCAGTGACCCCCTTCTCCGTTTCTCTAATCAGTGTACTTGTCTACGAGCATCTTGTCGCTGTCTGTCAGATACAGAAAGAAGATATAAATAGCAGCCGTATTGGGACTCTTTTCTCTTTATCTGTCCGCGTTATCGTTTTCTTTTGCCTTGTCATTTCCTTCCTCACTATCTCTTCTCCAGCCTCCTAACACTCACTTGACAGCCTCTCCCATCACGGCCCCGGCTACAGTTGTTTTTACCCTCTGTGTCATCGATCTCTTCTGCCACGTGCGGCTCAGTCTCGCCTCTCTGATACGGAGATGATGCAAAAAGATAAAACAATCTGAAGCTAAACCAATCTTACTCTGTCTCAGTTTGTTTTCAGGGCGCCTGGCTGCATCTGACTCTTGCCCACAGGATTTTTGTGTGTGTTCAGCATCCGTGGTGGGAGCGTATAAAGACGGTTGTGACAGACAGTTGACAGCCACAGTTCCTCCTCCTCCTCCTCCTCCTCCTCCTCTGGCCCGAGGCCGGCTCTGCTCACCAGGTGCCGACACCACTGTGGCTACACCGCAACCATCTGAACAAACACGAGGTTGTAGGGGGGGGGTGAACACACACACTCTTGTTGCACAAAGGTGTACGAAGACAAAACAGACTAACAGATGCACGTAGACTGGCCTGACAGGCTGCTGTTGGATGTGTGTGAAGTGCAGGGCGTAACTGATGCGTGTGCCGTGAAAACAGACCTGCAGAACAACTATCGCTGTAGTAAACAATGTATTGTTGAAGTGCATTCCAGGTGAGGAGCTGGTCAGCAAATCAGAGAGAGGCTGATACTGTTGTCTCTGAGGAGATTAAGTGTACAGATCTGATGGATTATTTCCTTGTGTATTATCGCTGTGTAGATTAGGAGCCATGAGAAAAGCAGCCTTGTACACATGACTTCTGGCTGTTTCATGTTAGTTCTTGGGACTGAAACATGAGCCTGAGCTGCTCGTCCACCTCGTCCGTCTTATTTTTTTCTTCAGTCTACGGAAGATAAAGACTGTTCAGTATTGATTCATTCTGTACTACAGTACACACACACACAATATCACAACACAAGAAGAATAGTTTCGCTCTATCTATACTATCTAGGCCAGAATACTATTACAATACTGTAGTTAAAGGTGTAGCTAATGATTATTTTCTAATGGATCAATATGCCTTTTGTGGTGTGATGTAAAGCTCCAGATCCAGAACTGGTACTAAACATCCTCTACTGTTCAAATATATTAAATTTACATTTATGATATATATTTTATGATATAAGAAAAAATTTTATAATTATATATATATACTATATATATATATCATATATATAATATATATAATTATTCATTATTCGATTCATATCTATGTTAACTGACTGTACAAAAGCTCTGCTGATATTAAAAACCAAGATAAACAAAAATTAGAATTATGGATCAGGTAATTAGATAAACACCACTGAGCAACCTACAGGAAACAAACTCTACTTATGCTGATTAATTTTAAACTTTTAACAATTAATTTACCAATTAAATATAACAGGCCTTTAATTACCTGAATTTCCAGGCCTCTAATTTAAAAGAAATAAAATTAAAAAAAATTAAGGGGGTAAAAAAACTGAAGCCAAACAATGGAGTGTTATGAGTTTACAGTATCTATATGAGAAGGAGGTAATTAAAAGAGATTGAGGGTTTATCCAGTAACCCTGCTGAGCAGCTGTTACGGCAGGTCAGGAGCAGCACATGGCGCGCATGGACGTGTGTGTGTGTGTGTGTGTGTGTGTCAGTGTGTGTGGTGTGTGTGTGGTGTTGAACTCACCTGCGGGCTGTGTACACACACACAAAAGCGACGTGATCCGCTTGGACTGCTGCTAATGGCGCCCGGCGGCATCCTATCTCAGGAAACAATACAGTCACTGTTAAAGGTCCCGGATTAAAGAGCGACTCCTCTCCCCCCCCCCCAATGTGGTGTGTGGAAAGCCCATACACAACACACACACACACTCACCACACACACGCTGTCTTTCCTGTCCTTTAAGTTTCTCAGGAGCAAACAGGGAGCGGTGTTTGATCACAGACAAGTTTTACAAGAAAGATAACATGACAAAGAACCGCAAACACCTTGACGAGCGTCGTTTCTGCGGCTGCGTCAAGACACCACGCCACTTTGACAACACGAAACATGAAGCGCTGGATTCTAACTTCAAAATAGAGCACGCAGGGTTTTCTTAGATGGAGATATTCTAATGCGGGTAATTAAAAAAAGGTCAATGTGCTATCTCGCTTGTGCATTTATCCTCGGGATATGCGTGCTATCTTGGGTCCCCGGTGTGTCATTTTGACGCACGCTATTGACGCTTTATTTTGAAAGTGGTAAACAGAAGCAGTTTCTCTCCTGCTGTCCCTCACACTGTCTGTCCAGCTGAACCAGTCTGATTACATATTGCCGATTGATTAAATCACACACACACACATACACAGAAACACTTTGAGTGTTATAGTACACCGCAGATCTTCTAAAAATAGCCTCGATTGAAAACAGGATTTCACTTCCTCCACTGAAGTAAAAAGAAGACTAAATGATTTCAAAGTGAGGATTCAACTGCCAACAAAGCCACCAAAAGCGAAACTGCAGCCATAACACAGAACAAAATAAAACAGCATAAAGTAGATAAGAGTCTGACCACTACAAGATAAAGTCCGTGGGAATAAGATATTCTCATGTTTTCCTTTCCATGTTTGATCATCCATAAGGTCATTAAAGTCACCACTCACTCACAGACGAGATCCAACCGACACCCAGGGATAAATCCACAATTCAACTCCATGTTAACTTTACAAATGCGCATGAATTAAATACCGTATTATCCCCTTAGAGACCACAACATAAGCAAACAGACGTTTGTGTACAAAAAAAAAAACAAGATCTTAAAAAAAAA
>NW_023339762.1:19212086-19213958 GCF_004916995.1 Morone saxatilis
AAAAAAAAACAGAAAGCAAACTCACCGCCTCACCGAAGAAAAGAGAATCCACGGTTTTTGCGCATCCTTAGTGGATAAACTACAGGCTCTGTGTGCAGCGATATACCGTGTGATACCACCACAACACACACAGATGTAAGAAGAAGGACAACACGTTAACTGTCCTCAGGGGGAAGAGGAGGAGAGAGCGGACGAGGAGGGAGAGGAGAGAAGAGAGAGAGGGGCGGGGTATGGAGGAAGAGGAGGGGAGGAAGAGGAGGGGAGGAGGAGGAGAGGGAGGAGGAGGAGAGGGAGGAGGAGGGCGAGCACCTGCTCCACTGATACTCCCTGGAGAGATGGAGGGATGGAGAGAAGGAAGATGTGGCCCCAGACTGCTGATACCTCACAGCCTGGACATGTTTACTGTCCACTGGAGACAATCAGATCTGTTCAAGTCAGCTCCTCCTGCTGCTCCTCTGTGCACACAGTACAAAGGAGGAGCTACTTTAAAGCTTCCAGTGTGGAGCGTTTAGGAGGAGCTATTAGCAGAAGTGGAATATAATATTCACAGGTGTGTTTTTATTAGTGTATAATCACATGAATATAGGAATATGTTGTGTTTTTGTTCATTAAAAGGGTCTCTTTCCATGGGAGTGCCATGTTTTCACGGCCACTTTAGTCTCTATTTCTCATTCCCAGGTCGTCAAATACAAACGCGAGCAGTGTTCAGTTAGTTGCAATCTAAGACTTCGCTGCTAGATGCCACTAAATCCTACACTGGCTCTTTAACTGATCATAATAATACCATTTATCTTCTACTACTGCTGCTGCTGACATATTATCACCTCATGAGGTTGTGATGGTAACAAATTTAATTAATAGTGTAATTGAGCAACATTAGAAGTAATTTTGAGCCGTGTTTTTGGCGACCGGAGGCATGTAAATCCAATATTTACTCAACTAAAAGTCTGGTTCGCTGTGAAATGTGCTTCCCTCTCTGTTCACCAGCTAGCTGCTCACCTCGTCTGTCTGCTGTTTGGTGCAGGGCAGGTGGAGTTCGGTGGATTTATCAGAGCTTTTTTCACTTAAAACAGCTCCCTGCTGCGGCTGGAAACGAGAGTGATGAGAGCTGTGAGACCAAAGGTGCCGACTGTAAAACCAACACAGTGAGTGGAGCTGAAGGGAACTGTATTTAATGTAATTTAATTAAATTGTAGTTAATTTAACAAGAAAATAACTTATTGTTCTTATTTCTTCTTATTTAACTTCCGTTTATAACATTAAAATGTCTCAAATAATCTCTCACAGGATGATGAATGAATGAATACATGTACTATGTAATAAGGAGAAAATACTCTTTTTTTGATGATTGATTTTGAATTCCTCCTGATGTTTACTAGACATACTGTATGAAGGATCAAGTTATAAGCGTTGATTAACATTCATCTGCCATCATACGATATAAACTCACTCAGCCTGCTTCATTTAGTCTAATATTTCAACATGTCCCCTGGGCCTCTCTGTCTGTCTGTCTCTCTCTCTCTCTCTTTCTGTCTTGATCGTTCATCCCTTCATCTCCCCCATCCCTCTCTCCTTGTCTCCCGAGCAGCTGCTCCACTTTGCAGCTATTTAACAGCTGTTTTGCATCGATTTGCGCTTCCGAGTGCAGATTTCTACCTTGTCCATCCTCTCACTTTTTACCCCCCCTTCCCTTCCCTCTCCTCCTCTCCTCCCCTCTTCCTCTCTTCCTCTCTTCCTCATGCATTTCTAAGATGCCAGACACACAGTAACACCAAATAGCCTTGATGTTTTCCTCAATGAATAGACTGTCTCCTTCAAGTCTTTCCCTGAGATCCATTCACTGATGAAAGTCGGGCACACACACACACACAC
>NW_023339762.1:19214058-19218987 GCF_004916995.1 Morone saxatilis
TTTGGCTTGTATTTAAATGAATTGTAAACATCACAGATGCAGGACATGTTGCCGTGTGGTGTTGATGTGTTGTTGTTACTGGGTGTTACATGTGCTTTTAAGTTAATCCTCTGTTAATTTAGCTCATTAGGAAACCTAGACACCAACTCTTTGAACCAAATAGGAGTGGCTTTGCAATTACTTGCCACTGTTTATTTGTTGTATCTGGTTGATGATTATCCAATAACACCTTTTAATTAATTCTTCCTTTATCTTTTTCACTCTTCTCCGGGATTTATATTTCACGATTCTCTGAGGGTAGACAAACCATTATTAATTAAAGATGTTATGCGATATATAGTTTGTCACTTTTCTATTCTTTTTTTTTTTTTTTTTGGCAAGAGAAAGTCGCCCAGTTCCCACATGATGTTTGTGTGTGTGTGTGTATGTGTGTGTGTGTGTGTTTTTTTTTATCTCATCTGTGTTATCAAGCTGTTGTCATGGTCTTTTATTCATCTCATTAATAACAGTGCCCTTGAGGTGGAGCATCGCGACCCTGTTTTCATCGGCACACACTAGTGAGCACAAACATGCATACACTTGCACACAAAGATGCAAACACACACACATACACACACAATTAGCAGCACAAGAGAGCCTGACAGCAGCTTCCTTTGAGGCAGCACCCATCTCAGCCTCCTGCATGAATACACAAAGAGTCTCTCCACATAGATACAGAATAGAAATATGGCCAAACACACACACAAAACGTGAGTGCGTGCCAGCGGCTTCTTCACCCACTAAAAACATATATAAGAAGAAGAAGAAGAAGAAGAAGAAGAAGAAGAAAAACATATATGAAACATATATAAAAACATATATGCATAATACCTCGTGTTCTACATAAAATAAAGACTAAATTCATAGATTGAATTCTGGCTCCACTACAGCACGCACCTGGCGTCTTAACCAACGTGAAATGAAAAACAAGGAGGGAAGAAATTAAATGAGAAAAGCAGAGAAATAAAGAAATTGAGAAACAGGAGAGTCACACTGAGGATACTACTCCAATAAATACTAAGGCATCATCAATCTATCATTACAGGCCCTCAGGACTAGTTTTAGTCTGTCTGCAGCAGACAACGACATTTAAGCTTGCCTCAAACTTGAGCTTTAGTTGTTTTATTTGTTTTTAATGAATCATTTTATGCGATTCTGAACTCTATTTTGTCTTTCCCCCAAATGATACCTGGACAGAAGGACAGTCTTTCTCACCACCACAAGTTATTATTCTTCTGCTGCCTGAGAAATAAGTATTTATTTGTGTATGTAGAACTGCTGCTGCTGTGCAATGCAGGGAAAATATTTAGAGTGAAGTTATCAAATGCAGAGCTCACGATACGGCAGCCTGAGGCTGAGTGAGAAGTGTGTGTGTGTGTGTGTGTTGTTCTGTGTGTGTGTGTTTTCATGTGACATCTGCCATAAATCACAAGCCACAGTGTCCTTGTAGCTCTAACACATATCATGGAAATCAATGCAGAGGTCAAGTCGAACAGAGCTACCCAACCCCCGAAAATACCACAGCAGCCAATAAATATGGCAGGCTAATACACATGTCAACAACCCGACTTTCTCGCCCTATTGACTATATAATGTGTGTGTGCACGTGAGTGAATGCATACATGGACAGAAACACAAATGTCACTGAGTAGGTGTCCATTCTTCATGCAGACATTTGAGACGTGTTTGACCTGGTGACATTGTGAGAACTGGAGATGAATTATCTCAGTCTGCTGGGCCTCGGAAAACAGTTTGAAAGGATAAAGCTGGTGATGTCAACAAATCCCATTCAAAGACCAAAACCAACAATGAATTCATCCCAAATAACAATTACTGTCTGTAGTTAAAGGACCAGTGTGTAGGATTTAGTGGCACGGCCCGCTGCCTCTGTAGATAAAACTGCTCATTCTAAGGTAACGAAAACACAATTATTATATTCAGGTGATTATAAACTAATGAAAACATAACTGTGATTATTTGATTTTTGCCAATAGATGTTCCTAAATGTTAAACACTGGACCTTTACAGGCTGATATAGCTTAAGAAAAGAAAAACATAGAATATTTCCAGCCTTATCCTTTAAACATAGTACAAGATGGTTTTGTTTATTTCATGACGTGCAAAAACTCCCAGCAAGCTGGATGCACCTTCTCCTGGGAATACATTCTGATTTCAAAAAACCCATTTCTTGAAAATATATTTGAGTTGCTATCAAGCAACAAACCACTGAGGCAAAACAGTAAACTGCTGTAATGTGTGTGTGTGTGGCATGTGTGTGTGTGCGTAGTGGTGGGTGTGTGTGTGTATGTGTGTGTGTATGTGGTGCATATCACCAGGGGGTCCAGAGAGTGGGAGATAGCAAAATGCCACTTTCTTTTCCTTATGATACCATGTTAAGGTCATGGTGTGCTCTGGGTAACAACGCGTAAATGTGACACGCACACGCACGCACGCACACGCACGCACACACACACACACACACACCCTCTCTTTCTGTCATGTCTCCTATCTCACACTTTTCTTTTTCCTGTTGATGGTTCTATGAAAGATTTTCATGTAGATAATATGTATCATTAACCTGATTTTCTATTGTTGCCTCTAATCTCCATTCCTGTCTCATCCTTACTCTGCTCCACTCCTTCTACCCTGACTAATCACACAGTAATCGCTCCACACACACACACACACACACACACACACACACCCTTTACCCCTCACCCCCTACATTGTCAAATGATCATTGAGGAGCGAGCGTGTGGCTGACACTGTCTCCACAGCAACGGCAGTTAGGACCAGGAGGGGGGCTGGGGCATCTTCCAGTGTGTGAATGATGAGAACACACACACACACACACACACCTACATAAACACAAACAGAACAGACAGGTGCACACAACCACAACCACACACACACACACACACACACACACATATTAAGGTGCCAGCTATGACAAAAACCTATTTACACACGAAAACACCATCAAGTTCACACACACACACACACACGCATGCACATAGTCGTTCAAGTGTACACACACATACACACTACACAGACATTAAACGAGACCTAGGAAACTGAAAAAAGAGGATGAAAGCGAGATTGGAGGGAGGGGGTTGTTGTTGTTGGTGGTGGTGGTGGGGGGGGTGTTGCTTCCTGGAGAGATTTTTCTTCTTCCTCCTCTCTTGCTCGCATGCACGCGCAAATAGGAAACACACGCACACACACAAATATGAAAACAATGACAAAGCACCACATAATCACTTCAATTCAATCATTTATGAAAGCAGATGTATAATTCAAAAACCAGCATGAAAGATTCACAAGGCAAAGAACATTGTTTAATCTGCCCTCCGCCCTTTAATTCCCCCCATCAATCCGTCCCTCGCTGCTTCTCCTTCTCTCGAATCACCCCTCCCTCCCTCCCTCCCTCTTTTAACCTTTTACCACAGCAGGGTTTTTAATCATTGACCACAGTCTGGCCCATACAACTAAAAGGTCAGGGGTCAGGGTTAGGGGTCAGGTGAAAGACACGTCAGGAACGTCTGCGAGAAGTGTTCTTTTTCAACAACGTTATCATTCTATTAATTTCCTTTAGCTGCTCAAATGGACAAAATCCAAGTTTAAACACCTTTTTCTTTCCTCTCCTTCACACTGCCTTTTCACTGACCTCGTCCTCCCCACTCCTTTCTCTTTTCAGTGCCTTTCTGTCATCCTGCCACCGGGCATGTTTAAGCACCTTTCTCAGGTAACCTCATACCTGTCTCCTCACTGACCCACTCACTGGCTGCTCTTGTATATCACACTGAATGTCCAGGCTGCTCGGCAAAAACAGGAAAAGGCTCCAGAGCAAAGGAGAGATAATAAACAGACGAACCTATATCATGACACCTGATAAGGGCTGTACCTAACTTAATTAACATCAAATATTTGTGCACATATTTGATATTTCCTTATTGCGCTATTGCACTTTAATCAGCTCTGGTTGTTTTAAACTGAACTGTTTTGATTAAATAGTCGATTATTCAGAAAACAGCAAACAAATTGTTTTGTCGGACCAACAAGTCCGAAGATATTCAGCTTACAGTAATATCATAGAAGACTAAGAAAACCAGCAAATATTTACATTTGAGGAGCCAAACAATAAAAAAAATTACTTTAATCGATAATCAAATTAGTTGCCAGTTAATTTAGATAGACTGACTATTCATTTCAGCTCTGTTTCATTTTATTTTAAGTTGATCCATATCAACAACACAGCAACAACTTGTGAAATAAACAATAAAAGGTGTACACAGATACTCGTTATACGTCATGGAAAATATTCAAACTGTAGATATAACAAGATAAAACAACAGCATGAAAACAGAAAATACACAACTAAATGCATACAATATGTCTTTAGGCCAACACTGTGAGCAAATGTTGAGAAATCTTGCCACTTAAAAATGAACAATATAATAACAAAAACAGTATTCAGCATATCTGTGAGTATATGGTATCTCTCCTTACCTGCAGGAGACAGTAAACCAATGTGACATCACTTAAGCTCTTAATTATGCCTTGAAAGGAATGATTGAATGAGAGGGAAATTCACTCTCTGCAGCCATGTGACCATGTTTGATACAGTTTGAAAGCACAAGGAATACCAGCACAGACTCCACAGAAAAGTTAAATACCGAATAAAAATGGTCTTACCTGGAAGGTAGAAGTGTGGAGTCTTTAATCCAAACATGGTCCTGGATCATGGGTATGAGAGTCTGGGTTACGGGAGGATGGGAGGGTGGTGGGCAGGTGGGTATCGGGGCTGTGGTTGGCCGGGTTAAGAAGCTCGTTGTTGGAGTAAGTCATCAGACGGCTCCCTGCTCCGGCTCTCTCTCTCTCTCTCGCTCT
>NW_023339762.1:19219046-19219605 GCF_004916995.1 Morone saxatilis
GGAGGGAGGGAGGGGAGGGGGAGAGGTCAGCTTCTGTCTACCTCCTCTTCACCCTCTGCACTGAACCCGTGTGGAGCAAAGAGGTGGAGGGATCAGAGGAGGAAGAGACTGACAGAAAGTGACAGAAAGAGAGAGGAAATGAGGCGAACGAAATGCTCCACAAGCTGAGGATGGGTGACAGTGGGCTCATGCCATCTTTTACTGAGGAGATCGCCTGAGAGGGAGAGCCTCTGAGAGAGTTAGGAGGGTGACAGGAAGGATAGGAGGAGGGGGAGGGAGGGAGTCAGAGAAAGAGAGAGTAGAGGGAGAGAGAGTCTTCAGCCGGCGTTCTCTCCTTTTTTTAGTCCTGCGCTTTGTAATCCCTTCCTTGTTATTCATTCAGCGGCCTCTTGCTCGTTTGCTGTATAATGATCTGTTTTTCTGTGCCTCTGTTCTCCTTTCTGTCTCTATTCTTGCTTTATCCTCCCTCCTTTGCCTCAGTCCCACCACTGACTGCTCAGCTCAGCGAGCACCGAGGAGGAGGAGGAGGAGGAGGAGGAGGGAAGGAGGAGGGAAGGAG
>NW_023339762.1:19219705-19228058 GCF_004916995.1 Morone saxatilis
GCTGTCTGGTGCCTGCGCTTCGGCACAGACAACTGATCTTAAAACACGCAAAACATTATCATGCGTGGTCTCCATCTAGCACATGGTATTATCAGAGCTGGTGGCCTGCTGCAAGCCCTGAATCGAGCCACACACACACAGAGACACCACACACAGAACACACACATACAGTAACTAGGCCCTGACGCCTTGTCCCCCACCCAAACAGCATGCAGAGCAGCATAATCAGGACTGTTCTAATGGGGCCGCTGAGCACAGGGCTTCACTGTACCGACTCCAACCCTTCAAACTGTCTCTCTCCTCCCTGTCTTTCTATCCCCCTTGTCTCTTCTCTCTGCGTCTCTCCGTCTGTGTCCATTGCAAAAATGTCGTTTGGCAAGTGGATGAGCAGACGCATACAGTGACACACATACTGGGAGTGGGAAATTAGCCTGCTGCTGTGCACATTCGCCTCTTGCCTTGGAGTGTTTCTTGTTAGTCTGCTTCCCATCCGCTGCACGTACATAACAAGCAGTGCTGCATATGGCTATGTCCAAGCATATGGTGTACAGTACAACAGCGTACGGCTACGGCTGATAATCAGTGAAGAGCTGGAAATACTTTACATATACGTCTCATTTTATGTTTTGGTACAACTGAATGCTTTAATTTGTATGAAGAGTTATTTTTTCTGACTGATTTTTTAATTAGATCGGTTTTGATTCTAATGTCCTAATCTTCTTTCTTATCCACTATTTATTCTATCTATCTGATCTATCTATCTATCTATCTATCCTATCTACTCTATCTTATCTATCTTCTATCCTATCTAATCTATTCTATCTAATCTCATCGTGTCTGATCCTTGTCCTGTCTGTCTGTCTGTCTGTCTGTCTTCTACTCTAACTCTATCTACTTCCTATCTATCTATCTACCTCTATCTATCTATCCCTATCTGTCCTTTGTCCATCCTGTCCATTTGCCAAGTATAACAGACACGACACACTGAGTGAAGAACCATTAGCCTGCTGCCCTGTGACATCTGGTCCCTTCAGTGTGTGTGCTGTGTGTGGCGTTGTGCTGTTCGCGGTGTGTGTGTGCTGGTGTGTGTGTGTTTGAGAGAGAGAGAAGGGAGGGGAGAGACGCAGATGCCTAGTAATGTGTATGTGGTGCAGTGCCTGTTGTCTTGGCCCTGCTCATGATCAATACCCAGAATGGGATATCTGTCATGATTATCCTCTTGATGACGTATCGCTTCCCCCCTTTCTTTCCCACTCTCGCAGCCCTTGTCGGGGTCAGCCAGGCCCACCTTCGCCAGTGCCACATCCCGCAGCTGCCCCACCACACGTCGACTTGCACTCACCCCCCCGCCCCGCCCCAACCCCGGGGGAACACACGCCTCCCACAGCCAGGATCACATGAGCAGAGCTGAGACAAGAGAGTTTTGAACTTCTCTCATCGCATTTCCCCGCCCCGGCCTGACAGTGGAGGTGACCTCTGACCTGGCTCTGTGACCTCTAGACCTGCGTCTGTCCCTTCTAATGTTTTCTGACCTCAAAGGATCATAAATCACCACGGCAGACACAGACTGAGCCTCAGGCCTTTTGCTCAGATCTCATGTACCCAAGTTATGAAATTTTATCAGAATCTCTTTCAAAGTTTATTTTCATTTCAGTTTTTTTCCTTCACTTTGACTCAAAAAAATTCTTGAGTTTGTTGATCACGACAGATTTGAATTTCTTATCATTCAAGCTAATTGTACATGTTTTGGCACATGTGTGCAAGAGAGAAAGTAAAATTCACATTGAACATCGCTTGCTGAAAAACTAAAGAGTTGATTCTCTGTAAAATTGTTATACTCTTCATGTCTAAACATTTGTTCATCATTTGAACCATCACAGTCAAAATAATCCATTCAATGATCAAAATCTGTCAGTGCACATGCATGTGCCATAAATATCTATGACATTGGATGTTTGGGATGTCGGCTTAATAGGAAAATTACCCGCCAGGTTACAGTAATGAACTAGGAACCACAATCAGCATGTGAGGAGGTACAATGTGTTGTTTTTTACACAACTACTGCTGTTTTTTTCACTGTTGCATGAAACAGTCAAAGGTTATTTTTCTTTTTGCAGTACATGTAACACATTGCTACAAATATAGATGTACTGTATGTATCCTTTTTCTGTGTACTACAGCCTTGTACACTATTGACTTTTCAAAGTAAACTTTTTATCTACTGTTAAAAGCTGAAACTAAAAAGCTCATTGCAGCACACAATAGCATTCAGCCAAACACTACATTTGTGTGCAGTAAGCAGTCATAACACATTTTCACCGGAATAGTTTGTTTTTTTCGTATTTTCTAAATGAGTTGTCAACATAGACCTTTTGTTACGAATGATACTGATTAAGGCTCCGTTCCATTAAGCTCTCACAGTCAAAAAACAGCCTCTCATTTTGGTGGCATTGGCCAATTGTCCCTTGAAACAGTTTTGACAACAGACCTTTTTCACGGTAGCCATTTAAACATGAAGTAGTAGGGTAAACACAGGTGTCACCAATTAGAATAATTAAGGTTCTGTTCCATTTAGTGCAGCTGAGCTTTTCCAGTGAGCCAACATGCACAACAGAGCCTTAATTAGCATCACTGGTAACACCCGTGTTTACCCTATTTTGACACACTATCTTGTGTCAAAATGGCTGCGGTGAAAAGGGTATTTTGCACTTACTTACTGTAATCTCACTGGGGGCACACAGTAACATATGAGGGAGAGGAGAATAAATGACACTGATGTCAATCTAGGAAGGAGTCACATTGTCTTGTTACAAAATATGCAGTATTTGCTTTTGATGAATTTATTGTTTGATATTTTTGAAGTCACATCAGACTTAACCATCAGGATAAAGGTGATTTAAATACTGTAGCATTGTATATTGTCTGAAAATATTCCACACTTAAGGGTTAAGGATCACTCACAAGCTTTTTCCAGAGCTTTTGACTGTATGCTAAGGCCTTCTTCTCTGAATAAAAGCACAGAACTTTGGTCATGTAGAGTTGCAGCGATGAGTTTATCAATCAATAAGTTAGACAGACTAGCAATATTTTGATAATAGAATAACTGTTCGAATGATCAGGCTCAGGAATGATCAGGAATAATTGCAAAAATGCAAAATATTTCCTGGTCCCAGTTTTTCAAATGTGATGATTTGTTGTTTTTCTTTATTATCCTATATGATAATTGATTGAATATTATTGGGTTTTGGGGCTGTTGCACAAATAAAACACCATGTTTGATGGCAGCATTTTTCACAATTAATTGATTAATTGAGAAAATAATCGTCATATTAATCAACAATGACAACAATCATTAGTTGCAAACACAGTGATCACAAGTGTTCATGCATAAAGGATAGATTGTAAACTCCCATCTGACCTAAAATCCGTGTTTACACCTACAATGTGAGAGCCAAGAGTTACTGCTCAGTGTTCATAATTGTTCATAAAGGCTTTAAATAATGGTTTATCACCACTGTGGTTGAAAATATATACTCCTGTTACTATTATAATATAAAGAAAAGAGAAGTTAACACAGTATGTAACCAGCCAGGTGGTGTGTTACGTGTGCCAAAATGTGTGTCATCATTATACATACTACATCCATATATATACACACATTCATCTCTTCCTGAGAATTCACTTTGAAGGTCACTCTTCTTATCAACATGTATCTAATTTACTGTACATTTTAGACAGATGTGTTAGACTGATGCATTGTGGTGCTTATAGTTTATCATGATTATCTACAAATTATAACTCTGCCTTTTGGGATATCTGGTGTGCTGGTGTGTGCAACCGGTGCTGTCACAGTCAGCAGTCACTTAATATCTCACACTGCTAAAACACAGAGGAATGACTGAGAAGAAAAAAATATATTTTTTTTTACAGTTTTTTAAAACATTTTATCAAGATAACAGATATTCAGATGTGTCATATATTCCACAGCTCTTGAGGGACATCCTGGCAGTCTGCACTAACTACTCAGATCAAGGATTATTCTAGCTCTGAACACACACACACCTTCACACACACGCACATCCACATTACCTGGGGGGTCTGAGCTCCCCCTCTATAGGCCTTCACCCCACATGCTCATCTCAATTAATCACCCAACAAAACAGATGTCAGGAACAAAGGAACGATCTCCAGGCCTGTGGGGTAAAGGCGGGAGTGGGGGGAGAGGGGTTTTAGGAGAAGGAGGGTGGAGAGGGGAGGAATAAGCAAAAGGGAAAGATGGCAGGAGGAATAGGAGAAAAAAAGGAGTGTCAGTGGATTAAGATGGGTTTGTATGAGACAGGTGATTAGAGGTTGGAAGGGGCAGTAAGAGTAGGATGTGTTAGCTGTTTATGTGCTTCAAGCCCAGTGTTACTGTTACTGTACAATACAAGATAAAACTGTAAAAGAGAAGGAGGAGAAAAAAAGAAGAAGTCACGATGTAAGAGGGGGAGAGAGAGAGAGAGAGAGAGAGAGAGAGAGAGACAGCGAGAGAGTGAGAAAAACAACAAAGCCCTGGAGATGAAAGACGGTCTACAAAACAATGGATACAAAATAATGCTCTGCGGTGTGCAGAAATAGAGCAAAGATTGAAAACCTGCCAAGATAAAGACAAACCCCCGCTTTTGAACTGTCACTTCACCGCGATACTGTCAGAAAACAAATGGCAATCTTGACAGGTTTCAGCTGCTTTGAAAGAGACAGAATCATATTTTATTCACAAACGCATATTTTATGGCTTTTATAGCAAAGATCGTAACCTGTTGTTAAGCACTGAATTCTTGAATCTTGTGCTAAATTATTGACATCTACATTATGTACAGATGGAGAGAGGGGGGGGGGAGTGGAGAGAGAGAGAGAGGGAGAGAGGGAGAGAGGAGGGTGTGGGGGGGGTTGAAAGCAGAGGAAATAGGAAGGAAAAAGGATGGAGGGTTGAGAGAAAAAGAGAGAGGGGAGAGCTGCAGCCTGGAGGAAACGCTGAGAGAACTCAAATCTCTACATTTTTATAACATGAACGCTGTTGTTTTTGCATGAATCTGTGACACACAGCCTGAAGTCTGCACATTACAGGGAAAGCCATCAATCTGCTGGCATTATCTCCCCACTGTTTCCTTTCTTCCATCCCTCTAGAGCATCGGTCCTCTGTCTCTCTTTCCGTCTGCCTGTAGAGTGTGGACAGTGAGAGTTACAGCGCGCATCAATAACAGGCAGATAACAGCCCAGTCTTCAGTCTTCAAGCACAGCCTTAAATCACATCAGCCCTGGAGGGAAGCAAATGAAGAGGAGGGAGAGGGGTGGGTGGTGGTGGGGGGGAAAGCTTAGCACTTATAAGGCACACAACTACAACAGTGCAGCGGTGGTAGAATACACACAAGTGGAACAGTATTTGAAAATAAAATGACAAGAACGCATCAATTTATGCAGCATAAAAACAAGGCTCGGTGTTGTAACTGAGAGTTCACACACTGAGCAACACGCTGAGGGAGGAGAGAAAAGGAGACATGATGACTGGGAGTGTGTGTTTGTGTATTTGCATATGTGTCACTGCACGTCTTCAGGCCCGTTTTTTTTTTCTTCTGTATGTTGGTATGACAGCAGCACATTACTGAACTGCAGAACACAACATGAAAAAAGCACTTAATGAAGCGCTCCGTCCCACCGGTGCACATTGATGCACATGCATGCTGGGAAACACTGACCCCAGTTGTAGGTGTTGATCTACGAAACATACGCAAATACACACAAGCACTTGCGTTTTAAAGATATAATATGTAACATTTCTGCATTAAAATGTCAATAAACACTAGATTTGTGTTATATATTTTGTTAATTTGTACTTACATTATCTCAAATGTTTCCAACAATGTTTAAACTCAGAGAAATCTGTATTTTATATATTGTATTCTATATTTTAAATACAGATTTCTATGGCTTTATATTGCCTTTGAGCATGCATCAGCGTTGTGGTTGTCGCCAGAAGTTCTCTTAAATTTACTTTTTATCCTGTTTAATCTATATGATTTAACTGGAGGGATTTTATTCATCGGACGTCTGAATCTTAAGTTATCAGAGAAATAAGTTGAGCTAACAGCAGCAGCTCGGCTCCATAATGTCCTTTGTACACCAAACGGCATCAGGGAAACATACAAACAAACAATAACACATTTTATTGGGGGGCTTTCTCCCTTTATTAGATGGGACAGCTGAAGATAGACAGAAAAAGGGGTAGAGAGAGGGGGGGTGACACACAGTAAAGGGCCACAGGGAAGTTTCAAACCAATGGAGGTGAACCAATGGCCACTGCAGCAAGTACATGGGGTGCCAGCTCTACCAGGTGAGCTATCAGGGCCGGCCCGAAACACTGATTTTTAAGGTGTAATTGCTTTTTTCAGTGTTTTTACTGGTTTTATGGGGTTAAACGGGTCTGTTTGTTTTGGAGAGGGAGAGACCTCTGTGGATAATTCCTGGTAGAAACCTCCTGAACAGCGAACATCTAAAGAATCCTAAACCGGAAGAAGCTGATTGCAATGACAGCAATGTTTTTTGTCATTGTTTTGATGTGAGAGACCTCCTAGCAGCAGAAGTTACATATTGTACATTTTAAGGGTCAATTATCGAGTTAATTGTCGAGCTCTGGATACACAAAGTCAGACAGGGCAAGAAACAGCAGTCACAGATTAAAACAGTTCAGGTGTTTTCAGCTTTAATTTCAAATAAAGTGGTTTAAATCTTCAGACTTAGTAGTACAGAGAGATGTACATCTGACATCAAATATAGATCGAGAAACCCACATAAGAATGTATACAAGGTCCTTGTATAGCACAGAAGAATGACCAGTCGATTTCATATCTTGCCTCTCTATATAAAATAAGATGTCATTTCATTGTTAGTAGAATCAATAGTAATCCATTTGGTACATCTTAGGTAGAGATCCTTAATTAATTGTAAAAGACCATCTGATCATCTAGACCCTGAAAGCTATCATTGAACACAGGATTGCCACTCACGTTCATGATATATTAAGTCCAGTAGCCGTCCATTTTATACAACATGGCCATTGTCACAAACATCGGCATCAAGGCTACTTAATGTCCTCTTAGAGGAGGAGGAGTCTCTGCTCCTGAGGAGAGAAAAATTTAGCATATACCCACTGGGCAGTTTCACAGCAGGAGGTCTGAATGAGGATTTTAATAACAGACCGCCCTTGTGATGTGGAATTAACACAAGTGACTCGATCAGATCATTATGGTGCAGTCCTGTGGTTATCTGGGCTCCTTATTACTTTGATATGATTAATTGATTTGATTAATATGATGATATATATATGTTTATGTATTATATGTATATAAGTTGGTTTCTCTTGTGTCATCATGTGACTATCAGGTCACCAGAGCATTAAAGATTGCTTCTCTCTATGTACAACTAAGTGTGAAGAAGAGCATTAGCTTGAAACAGCACTTAAGGGAGTAAAAATGTGCTGCAGACCCATTTTTCATTTTTTCACAGCTGTCTTTTATTAGTCCAGCACCTGCGTTAATGGTTTGTAGATCAGTGTATAATAATTAGAATATTTTACAGCTTAAAGGCTATGAATGAAATATTGACCAGGTAAACAGTCTGCAGTGGTTCAAGTAATCTAAATGACATTTTGGCTTGTTTACAACCTGTCTAATGATCTATTTGATACTGTTATTGCCCCATCAAACCCTGTTGTGGCAGTCTTACCCTACTGCCTTGATGCCAGCAACCACTTTGAGAGTATAATGTTGTGACTACCCACAGAAATGATGACATTAGAAATCAGGATGTCTCCTTTCTTTCAGCATAACTCTTTAATTCAACCCCTCCAATCCATCCTTCCATCCATTGTGCCTCCATCTTCATCTTCCCTACCTCCCCCCTCCTTTTTTTTAGCTCTGTCACTCACACTCTCTCACAACTATCTCCCTCCCTCTCTCTTTCTCTCTCTCTGGCTCACTGTCTCTTGACATAATGATTCAGTGACACTTGTCTTTTCACTTTAGTGTCACACTGACACACACACACACACACTAACACAAGAGAGAGTTGGAGTCTGTACACAGTAAAAAGGAGGTCTACTATAGCTCTATAGTAAACAGTGTGTGTGACATCCTCTAAGCTGAGGTCAGAGGTCAGCAGAGGTGTTACGACTCCCTCTGTGCCCTCTGTGCAGCCAGGGTCACACATCCTTCATAGACAGCTGCTGTCCATACTGTCCCAATGCTCTGAAGTATGGATCAGAACAGCTAAAGAGATTTAAAGGGATTACCCCACTCTGCAAACACACACACACACA
>NW_023339762.1:19228158-19242092 GCF_004916995.1 Morone saxatilis
GAAATGACCGGTCTCCAATATGTGTGTGTGTGTGTGTGTGTGTGTGTGTGTGTGTGGTGAGCTGTCACAGGAGATCTGGTGAGAGTGGGCTAATTGGAGTTAATTCACCATCTGTCTGTGTGAGCCAGCAGACAGGGTCATTAGCAGAGACAAGTCCAGCCACGGGGGAGGCCGAGAGGGGAATCACCATCATCCCTCACTTTCTCTCCCTCCGTCTTTACTTTCCTTTTTCCTTCCTGTCTACCAAAACCCTCCCTTGTCTCCATCTCTGTCTTCGTGTCTGTTTGATATTCCCATTCCCGTCACATTTTCTCAGATCCTGTTGTCTACATTTCTTCCCTTTATGAAGCACAAGACGTGTGAAAACATTTTTTTCCATTCTTTGTTTGACATGCTGATCATGTGCAGACGACTGTTTGAAGTGGTGATGATCTAACTGGGTGTAGAGTGATCAGGGAGAGAGCTTTTCTTTTTTTAAAATCTTTTGTCAGATCAGCACTACCCTCTGCTGGCCAGATGTAGTCCTGAGCTCTCAGCACTGAGCAGAGATTAAAAAAGGAGACCAGTTGCTTTCCTGTCTGCTTTTTGTTAAATATCTGATTAATTTTCTTCTGCAAAAGAGAGATTAATTGGGCTTTTTAAGTTAATGTGACAACACTGCATATGCAAAAATATAATGTTACTTTATCATGATTATCACACTTGGTTTTGATCTTTCAATCTTTATGCTTACTCTTTATTTCATTTATATTGTGTCAAAAGTACCGTTTATTTTATGTGCTGATTTTTATGCACCAATGCAGCAAGACAAATTCCTTGTATGTGTAAAAACATACTTAGCGATAAACCCAGTTCTGATTCTGATTCTGATTGCAGGTAATGTGGACCTTCTATTAAATATCTAACTTTGTTTTTTAACTTAGGCTAAATTAAATAAGTCATGCAATACAATTAACAATTACATGTAGTAGAACATTTAGTCAGTAACTTATCATTTTAAAGTAACATAACCTGATTATTTTCCATTACTATCAAATTACGTCAACACCAAATTTGCAAACAAATACAAGAGAAAATAAATATTAATAACTGACTTTTATGTTTGTTATATGTGGTATGTTGTATGTATTCTATAAGACAACAGAATAATGTAACCCTAGAAAATAAAGTAGGGGATTACTTGATCACTAATACCAAAAATGTGTGTAATCCTGCTAATAATCCAAATTTTTACTAAATGTAACTGTAATATTAAGTCTTTTTTCTTCTCTCAGAAGTAATTTTATTGGAGATTTAGGAACAAATATAGTATCCACAAATAACAAATATCTCCTTGTTTCATATTTGAGGAAAGAAAAACAACACAAACAAAGAACAGAAGAGACTGTTACTTTATTCCAAAGCACCTGTAAAATGACACTGGATTCTCTACTCAGACCATTAAGTCTCTGCATGTTCATGGGGGAAAGACAGACGATTGAGTTTTGAGGCCCCCATCTGACCTGGACCACCCACACTGGGTTTGACTGATCGGTCTCCTATGCACTGTGTGTAGAGTATCTGTATCAGTCAGAGCTGTTGCACTGAGAATATTTAAGTGGACGGGGCAGAATCATTTTTAAATTTAGAAGACAGATATTTAGTGTTTGCCACAGACAGGGGGGCACTGACTTATGCAGTATGTGTGTCAGCTTTCTAGTCCTAATTTATGCAATTCCAACACTGTTTATGGACCTCAGTATGCAGAAATATTCAGATACTTTATGAAAATAACACATTTATACCATATACAAAAAAACAGCATTGTTTTTCATTCAGATATCTTGAGGTCAGATCATCTAGTTTCATATATCAGTGTCTTCACTCTGCAGCCTCTGAAAGACGAGTGGAAGAGGTAAGGATAACGGGGTGGCCAATCAGATTTCAGATCAATCCCAGTTATAATCACACTCAGTGTAGAGTCCAGACCAGGTCCATCTGCCTCTCTGTGTGGTCTTGTGTACCATCATTTGCCCAGAATCTAGTCGATATACGCCTTTGTGTTATATTTTATGAATTTTATCTGTTTTCATATAAAGATGCTGGTCGCTGTCTCATCGTCTCCACAGTAGGTTTTTTTCGGGGGGCCACTTTGAGAGAAGTTGATATTAGTAGGAAAACAGCTAATTTGCATCAAGTAACTTATGCCTGACACAACATTAGTGTATAAAAAGCATTAACATTTATAAGTACATTTTTAACACATTAAACACAGATAATGCTCAAAGTTTTCCATATTATATGTTTGGTAATTGAACAATAACATATAAGATCATATGTATTCACAGCATTGATATATATTATATAAAGCTCTATTTTATTCTCTATAAATATCATCTTTTGATTATTTACACATAACGATATCCCATTCTTCTTCTTCCTTTCAATACACTTGAACCTTCTGCATTTATACACAATTATTAATTCATTCATTTTAAATAACTTCTATTAAAATTTAGGACACTTTCTGATAACCTTTGTTTTGAGCAGTTTCTTGTCTGTTTGATTCCTTTCGAACTCTCTAAAATAAAAAGCTTTAGAGATGTCTGGTGAAGGTTATTCGAACCAAATGCTGAGAGACCCTGAATGATTCAGGGGCCTAGAACCAGACAGGAGCCTTGAAACATGCCGGGAATTTTAGATATTTATTGTTTCATGGCCCCGAGTGAGCTGTTGTCGGGGGGGGGGGAATTTCTCACAGTGCCTCTGAAGGTCAAAGGTGATTCTACGGTCAGATTCACTCGAACTACAGTAACTCAATTCGGGTTCTGCTAGACAGACACGTAGTATGAAAGTTAACACATTTAAGTATACAATACAAACAGGACATAAGGACAAGAGAGGATGGCAGATTAAAAACAAAATACACTCACAAAAGAAGAATTTTGTCACAGATGAGAAATAAATAGTGGCTTTATGTAAAAAAACTATGTATGAGTGTACATACATATTATGTAAATGTATGCTAAACAATAAAAGATGAAGAAAATCATTCAAATAAATTGATTCAAATGACAAAATATTGGTTTGAAGACATAAAGGAAGGCCTTTTTGACTATATTTCTCAGACAAAAATCTAGAAAATATGTTTTCTTTATCAAATTATCAAATTACAAATCACAAATTATAGATTTTCTTTTTATTTCTGAGGTAGGATATAAACAAAACAACACATATTTCCTTTTATATTTCGAGCTATGATTGATTTTACCCTTTACAGGTTTACATGTGACCTTCTTACACATCAAAAAGAGTCTATCAAATATTAATGTGGCCGTTAATGTGTAAACAAGTCAAATGCTTCTTCTTTCCCAGTGCGTCTCCGATACATCCTGCCTCTCCTGTCCTTTATGCACTGAACCACTAACAATCATTGTAAAGCACTCGCTGTGTGTCCTCCCAGCTGCCAGAGGTGACCAGGTCAGTAAATGCCTCGCTGCAGTAACTCTGGGCTTCCTGCCAGGTCAAATACATTTACACTATGTAGCACTCAGGAGGGAGGCAGGTGACACAGCAGAGTCCTCTGTATAAAATGCATTTGTCTCTGGGTTAAAGCTGAATGTGGGGCTAATGTGACAGGTTATACTTTAGTGTAAGGATTTATATACACTGTCTCCAGCTGCATCTGGAGGATGAGGCCGCCTCTCTGGTTGCCACTGGTCCTTGAAAAGCTTCCATAACAGTAAAATATGGTTACACGAGTCTTGTTTCCAGTCTTCTCCACTGGGCAAAACATTGAGAAGGAGTTTTCTCCATAGATGGACGGCACTAAAATATTAATGTTGCTCATCTCTTCCATTACACAACATTATTCTAGAAAAACAACAACACTAGGCTGAAACAGGGGCACATAAATATATGGTAATCAATAAAGAATCAACTGTAGAACAAAATCATATATTTTAATCACTTCAATGTAACATTATGTGTAAATATTAATTAACATTAACATTAACATTTTTCAACACTTATATATTTGTCACAGTCTAGGAGTGTGGAAAAGGAAATCCTTCGGGATTTTCACCCTAAATTTATTAATTTATTAATTTATTACCAGTGAAATACATAAAGCACTTTGTTTTGTTGCTGGTTTTTTTTCATACTTTCCAAAAACATTGTTTTAAAAAATGATAAATTGAGGGATTAATGTGGTAAAACAATTATGACAGGATGACAAACGTGTTGGTTTCAAGCAACTTGAATTTCCCTCGGGATAAATAAAGTATCTATCTATCACAAAGAATAAGAATATTTTAAAAAGGTTGATAATGTGGTCTGAGAACATTGTGGCAAGTTAAAGACTAATGTATATATATGTTAATTAAGGCATTTTCTAACAATACATGTTTATTAACTAGTTTTAGGTTTTATGAAATTAAATCAAAATATGTTTCTCCAAATATTGTTGTGCAATATATATCCCACCTTTTCAGAACAGCTTTAAATGTTTGATGTTTTGATTCACTCGATGTGTTGAGTGTTGTAGATATATATATATATATATATTAGTGTGTTGTGTTGTTTTAATTACCTTTATTCTTTTCTTTTTTAACTTATGTGAAGTGTCTTTGAGCTCCTAGAAAAGCACTCTATAAATAAAATGTATTATTATTAATATTTTATATAAATTTGCACTTAAAATCTGTGTAACTTTGATATTTACTCTTTCTTTAGGTTGTTTTGCTGTTGTTGGAAACCTAAAATATATCTGCATCTGGTTCTCAGAGTGAGTATAAAGTACCAACAAACAAACAAACATACACTGTAGATATAAATAAACAACAATGCTGCATTATTAAACGTTTAGAGGCATTAAAACCTCTTTTATTCCAACCATATATTACGACGGAGTATTAGGGCCATACTAAGAAAAAAATATAATATAGTTTTTGGGGAAATTATGAGAATAAAGTCATAATAATTAGAGAATAAAGATCATAATGTTATGAGATAAATTCGTATAATACAAGAATAAAGTGTTTTATGAGAAAAAAGCTCGATAGAGTTATCAAAGATCTGACGTGAGCAGCTCAAACCAAACAGCTGCTGTTTGTCTCAGTTGTAACTGTTCAGTCAAAGGTAAGATAAACAATATTAATCATTTCATCCTTAAGCAACAGCTGACAGTTCTCATTAAAAATTACTAATTTTTCTTGTAATATTATGACTTTAATTCTTCGTAATGTTTACGACTTTATTCCGTAATGTTTACGACTTTAATTCTCCGTAGCCTATATTAACGACTTTATTTCTCGTAGTATTGCGACTTTATTCTCGTATATTACGATTTTATTCTCGTAATGTTACGACTTTATTCTCGTAATTTCCAACAAAAAAACAATATTCATTCATCTCAGTATGTAGTACCTGGTATTCTCTCAGTATTTACTTTATCTCTCAGTATGTAGTACCTTTATTCTCTCATATGGTAGTAGATTTATTCTCCTCATTCTCTCAGTATGTAAGTAACCTTATTCTCCTCCAAGTATCCAGGTATGTGTACCTGTATTCTCTCAGTATGTAGTGAACTTTATTCCTCAGTATGGTAAGTACCTGTCATTCTCTCCAGTATGTAGTACTAGTATTCTCTCAGTATGTAGTACCTTTATTCTCTCAGTATGGTAGTATCAGTATGTAAGTACTGTATTCTCCTCAGTATGTAGTACCTGTAATTTCTCCAGTATGTAGTTACCTTTATTCTCTCAGTATGTAGTACTTTCTCTCAGTATGTAAGTACGCTGTATTCTTCTCAGTATGTTAGTACTTTATTATCTCAGTATGTAGTTCCTTTATTCTCTCAGTATGTAGTACCTGTTATTCTCCAGTATGTAGTACCTGTATTCTCTCCAGTAATGTAGTAACCTGTAATTCTCCTCCTCAGTATGTAGTAACCTTTATTCTCTCAATATGAGTAACCTGTAATTCTCTCAGTATGTAGTACGCTTTATTCTCTCATTCCTCATCAGTATGTAAGTACCTTTATTCTCTAAGTATCTCAGTATGTAGTACCTGTATTTCTCAGTATGTAGTACCTGTATTCTCTCAGTATGTAGTACCTTGTATTCTCTCAGTATGTAGTAGTCAGTATGTAAGTACTGTATTCTCTCAGTATGGTATACTTTATTCTCTCAAGTATGTAGTACCTGTATTCCTCAGCTATGTAGTAGCCTGTATTCCTCTCCAGTATGTAGTACCTGTATTCTCTCAGTATGTCCCTAACACTCCGCCGTACTACACCAACACTAACTCCAGTAAATAAACGATGCCTGTCTCCTCCACTAGAGGCCGCTGCTCGGTGGACAAACTCGCTGCGAGCTAAATAATCTGCTCCGTGGAGATCCGCGATGCTCCGACGCTGCTGGAAATGCCTCAGACGGTGAAGCAGGAAAGTTTCCGCGGTCAAAAAGTTGTCGGAGACGCTTCGAGATGAGCCGCAGCAAGTGACCCGTCGCTGTGGTGAGCTCGGTTTTGCAGGTTGTTCGTCTTTTGAAGCTCAAAACTTCAGACAGCGAAGCGACGTCTGCTGCCACTAGCTGCTACCGCGTTAGCACAGCCGGCTAGGTAAATATCACAGCCGCCTTTCGGGAGTGTTTCTCTCTCTCTCTTTCCCTCCTTCATCACCTGCGTCCACGTCGTCAAAAACACACACCAGCCGCGGCGGGTGCTGCTTCGCCTCTTGTGCCGTCGTTTTATGAACATTATCGCAAAACGAGATGGTTTGTGCGACGCTACGCGAAGAGCTAAGTGGCTATCTGTAACCGAGGCTAGCTGACATTGGCTATCGTTGCCAGCAACTTTTCGGCAGGAGAGTTTTTCGGCGAGCTAACCCCGGCGACAATCCCCCCCCTCTCTGCTGCCCGGAGCAGTCAGCCCGCAGTCATGTTCGAGATGGAGACGCATATATCGTGCCTTTTCCCGGAGATCCTGGCCATTATTTTCAGCTATCTGGACGTGAAAGACAAAGGGAGAGTCGCCCAAGTGTGCGCGGCCTGGAGGGACGCGTCCTACCACAAGTCTGTGTGGAGGGGGGTCGAAGCCAAGCTGCATCTGCGGAGAGCCAACCCGTCTCTGTTCCCCAGCCTGCAGACCAGGGGCATCAAGAAAGTCCAGATCCTCAGCCTCAGGCGCAGTCTGAGCTACGTGATTCAGGGGATGCCGCACATCGAAAGCCTCAACCTGTGCGGCTGCTTCAACCTCACAGACAACGGACTCGGACATGCCTTTGTGCAGGACATCCCGTCCCTGCGGGTGCTGAACCTCAGCCTTTGTAAACAGATCACCGACTCCAGCCTGGGTAGGATTGCCCAGTACCTCAAAAACCTGGAGGTGCTTGAACTCGGGGGGTGCAGCAATATCACAAACACGGGCTTGCTGCTCATCGCCTGGGGCTTGCACAGACTCAAGAGCCTTAACCTGCGCAGCTGCAGGCATGTGTCCGACGTGGGCATCGGTCACCTGTCCGGGATGACCCGCAGCGCCGCGGAGGGCTGTCTGTCCCTGGAGAAGCTGACTCTGCAGGACTGCCAGAAGCTGACCGACCTGTCCCTCAAACACGTCTCGAAGGGCCTGAACAAGCTCAAAGTGCTCAACCTCAGCTTCTGCGGAGGGATTTCAGACGCGGGGATGATCCACCTGTCGCACATGACCCACCTGTGCAGCCTCAACCTGCGCTCGTGTGACAACATCAGCGACACGGGGATAATGCATCTGGCCATGGGCTCCCTCCGGCTGTCTGGACTTGACGTCTCCTTCTGTGACAAGATTGGAGACCAGAGCCTGGCGTACATCGCCCAGGGGCTGTATCAGCTCAAGTCCCTGTCCCTGTGCTCCTGCCACATCAGCGATGATGGCATCAACAGGATGGTGCGCCAGATGCACGAACTCAAGACCCTCAACATCGGACAGTGTGTGAGGATCACGGACAAAGGGTTGGAGTTGATCGCGGACCACCTGACCCAGCTGACGGGGATCGATCTGTACGGTTGTACCAAGATCACCAAGAGGGGTCTGGAGAGGATAACGCAGCTCCCGTGCCTTAAAGTGTTAAACCTGGGACTGTGGCAGATGACTGAGAGTGAGAGAGTGAGGTGAAGGCTCTCTGCTGTTCAGTGTCCGTGTGTTTCATTGTGTATAGTTGTACTGAGAGGGGGGGGACTGCCTGTGTCCAGATTCTTAATTTTACCTTCTATACTGTGACTAAAAACAAGGAGAGACTCCGTATTGATCACTGGAATATTGTTCACCTCCGCTGCAATACTCCACTCTTACTCACATGTTTGTTTCAGTCTCTCTCTCTCTCCCGCTCTCTTCTTTTTCTGGATGTGCATTGTTTAATCTCAGCCTGTGTACAGTTCTGACTCTCTAGCTACCTCACCCATCAACACACAGGAGTGCCTACTATCGCTTAATACTAGATTACATTGCATATTTTTGTGACTCATATACCGAATGGAGATTTTTGATATTTTAATAAAAGAAGAGATCTCATTGCAGAATAAATAGTTTAGGCATTTTAACTCTTAACAGAAAGGCTGGAGTTCCTTGTATTGAAGTTTTGATAGAATGTTTTTTTTTTGGTTGTTTTTACTTATGTAACCAATATTTTTTTTGTATTGAATGACTGTTGTTGACAAAATTGTACTTCAAATTGAAGTGGGTGGATCACTCCTGTCTGTCTTTTGTTTACCTAATGTATAGTTGGCTATGTTTTCATATTCCTGAGGAAATGAGTATGTATCAGATGTTCCAGTATGCTACTCTTGTCGAAGGTTCATCAACACAACTACAGTAAGGCGTAGTAATTAACCGCTGCCAAGGCTATATGCAATACTTTAAAACTGTTTATCAGTGGTTTTTCTCCTGAGGAGCTTCCAACGATAGAGTATTTGTTTAAAAAAGCAGTAATTTAAGATTGTTTTATATTCATACAGTAGTGATATTTATGAATAAAGATGGCAATTATGTTTCAGTTCTGTGTGTTTTACTAGAGTTTATAGTTTTTTACCAATTATTTGATTTATAAGATAATTAGAAGAATGCCTTTTAATTTCTTACTTTTCCTATCTCAGTAGGGCAACCGCTAAATTATATTTACAGTAAATGTGATTAAAATAGAGATTATCATAATTTCACAGCAGGTTCACACCTTTTACACCTTAATCTGACATTTAAATTTTGAAAATAACGTGAGTCTGTTGTAGATTTACACTCAGAAGTGTGGTTCAGTTCTCTTGTTGGTACATTAGGGAAAACTTCAAGTAATACACAGCAGAGCTTAAAGACCCATTTAACAGCTCACTACCCTGCTTAGCTATCTTTGAGTATGACCACACAGTCTCCTATAGAGTTTGTTTGAGGAAATAACCCACAATCCACTGCTCTGAAGTGTTTGGGGTGATACATGATGATGAAGAGCACAGTGTTTAGTTGTCCCATAAGAGGTTTTGTATTTTTGACCCTGGAAAACAGCAGAAAGCACATTTTCAGGTCCATTTGGCAGCTGTCCTGTCCTGTAGCTTCCAGCTAGTGTTTAAGTGCTCCTTAAAAAAGAGAAATCAAACAGCTACAACTGGATCAACTCCTACCTGTTTGGGAAGATTGTGTGATATTATTAAAAAACTCCAGAAGAGCCCCTAAATGGACCTTGTGGGGTGAGATTGAGAGTTTTATTTTTTATTAACAGATGAGGTCCAGGTCTGTAAAGGTTTAAAACCTGCGTGGACATCAACTCTAAGGGTGTTACTGACACTGGCCTCTGAATGAGAAAGCAAGATGAGACAGTATTTGAGTCGTTAAATAATACATTTACCACAGCCGATGGGCAAATCAGTGGCCAATTAATGTAGACTTTAAATTCTGCTGCTATTGATGGGTCTTCCTGGAGGAGTGCACGTATTTGCACAGGATAAACATGGGTTTAAAAACTTTATGACACTTTAACTCCACTTAAAAGTCACACAATTTGGTTTCCAATAACGAGGATAATCGGCTACAGTCTAAAAGTACCTGCAGCTGCAAATGTGAAATGAGTTGGAGAGCTCAAACTGGTTTAAAATTTGGTTAAAGAATAAAAAACGAGAAACCAAGGCTTATAATTTATTTATTTACATACATACAAAATCCAAATAACTCACAAACATGTCTGCTTTGCTTTCTTTTTACACAGTTTTGATTAACACGAACAGACAGAAGGCAGTACATTTCCTATACAAATGCAAAAGAAAGGAGGAAAAACAAATACCATGAACTTTGACAGAAGCCCCTTAATCAGCTCTGTGTTCCTCAATAAGGAGTCGAGAAAAAGAGATGACGAGACATTAAGGCAAGGGCAGGGACACACAGGCCAAAGTAAGGGAAACACTTAAACAATGCTTTCTTCTTTCTCCGAACACGGAGGTGAAAGGTGAGGGGGGTTAGAAATAAAAAAAGTCCACTCCAAGAGGGTTTGACAGACAAGAAGTACAAAAATAAGCATCCAACTAACATCCTCCAAACCTGAGGGGGTGTGTCTTGTTTTCAGTAAAATCCACCCACCTAAAGTTATCTGTAAATCTAAAGTTTGTTAGAAAAACTTCTGGATGCAGTGTGTTTTTTTATTTTTCTCCCATGTTACATTTCTTTTTTTTAATAACAGCAGGAGGGGCCATGATGGTTGGAGACTCATTTTTATCCATCAGGCACAGTCTGCCTTCGACATCAACCAACAGAAAGAAGAAGAAAAATAAACTGCTGAAGTAACAGAACAACACTGGAATCTCAGGATAATACATTTACATCACCTTATGGTGAAAATATATAAAAAGAATGAATTAGAAATGAATGCAAGAAAAGTACTCTCCCATCACACAGTCACGGTTTTGAAAACGTTTGTAGTTCACACATTATTTTGACACAAAAGATTTTTTTGACACTTTTCTCCTCAGTTTGTGCTGAGGACACTAACTCGACGGCCATTTTTGTTCAGAGCAGCTCGCTCTTCAAGATTCTGTGCAAACATTCAATGCATATCCATACAGTAAACATTTTTATATATATATATATATATATGTATTATATTTATATATATATATATCTCTATAGAACATGACTTTCCGCAAGTTATGGCAGTACTGTCACACACACACATTTTGTCCTGAAGACAAAATTAGACAAAAAGACAACTGCACTGCTTTTAACTTTTCAGATTATTATTATTTTTTTAAATAATGCACAACACCTTCCACTTAATTACCTTTATTCAGTCACTGTACGTGTTAAATATCACGTTATTTACAAACTCATCTAAAAAGTCAAAATCTGCTGAAAAGTGACTTTCATTTCCTGTAAATGTAGATGCACTTAGTAATTAAAAACCTCAGCCCTGAAGATTTCAAAAAATACAATAAAAAGGAGGCATCACTTGCATTTGTAAGTGATCTGAAAAATACAAGAAAAAAAAAGAAAAAGGGGGGAGAGGGGGGGGTCGCTTGTATTCTTCAGTGATTCAGTCAACAAACTAAAGATCAGGTGGGCTTTAAGTAACATCGATAGAAACTTTGGATGAGACTGAATGATCAGTGGATCAGATCAAAAGTTCTTACATCATGCCTTAGCACCAATATTACAGAGAAATAAATATCCCTGCATTAGGTCCAGTACTGATCTCTGTGCATGCTCCAAGGCCACTAGAACGTTCTCAAAAAGAAACATTGCATACCTCATAAACAAGTGGACGTTGTGTGCAAAACCATCTAAAAACTGAATACGTCACCAAGAGTAAAAGCTTTTTCTTGTTTCCTCTCTCTCTCACTCAGACACTCATATTTGAGAACATAGTGTAACTAAAAGCTGACCTTTGATCCGTGTCAAAAGGTCAGGGCTTGATCCCCCTCTTATGTCGATGACCACAGACGACACAGTAAAAAAAAAAAGAAAAGTAACGTACCTACAGTTTAGTCCTGGCTACGACGACACATCCACAGCTCAAAGCCGGGAGAGGAAACATTTGGAGAACATGCTGCATTTATTTGGTTAAAAAGTGGCATCTCCTAAGTGTTCAGATGATCGGCCACCAGTCTCTGCATTTCTAACTAGTGACTGGTTTCCATCCTATTAGCTAGGGAACACCGACTAAAATACGAAACAAGCGTCTAACATGGCTCCGTGATTTACCCACTGAACTCCTCTCTGCTCCCCTCTAGATGTAGCAGCTCCCCAGTTAACTTCTAACACCGAGTGCTTTCCTGCCCCATGTGAGGAATAAATGTACTCCCTTTAGAAAAGATTTGTGAGAGGAATCTGAGATAGAAGTGAGTGAGGTATCTGTGCTTCCGGCTGTGAATGAAGACGTCTAGGGAGAGTAAAGGTTGGCAGTAAAACTCCAAGACTTTGTGCGGAAGTTGGCTTCTTTCATCCGATATCCTTTCTCTCCCAACGCACCTGTGCCTGACATACAGGTGCGCAATTATATTATTAAAGTATACTACGAGCAAAAATTGAATTTGGTGAGTTCACAAATGCTAAAAAGGTTGAGCTTATAACTTCTCTTTCCACTGCGACACCGCCATCTACCAGGACTGCCAGAGAGTAATCGGATATTTACTCAAAGTGCCATATTTGGTAACACTTCCAGACTTTGTGAACATCCCTAATTCAATTTTGCATGCCTGACATTAGAGAGACACACGAGACAGGAAAGCACTTCTAAGTTAAGAAAGTTTGTTCCAGGGCGGACGAGGGGAGTGAGGAAGAAATGCTCAGTGGGGTGAGATAATGCCCCAGCTTTCTCTCATGCTTACAGGAGCCTCGCTGAGTGGAGGTAGGGGGAGGGGCTCAGCTACAGGTGAAGACCAGGCGTCAGCTGGGTTGTGTCTGAGGTCAGAGTTGTCAGCATGACTCCTCCAGGGCATTGACAACCTGCTCCAGGATATCGGGGCAGTAGTCTGCTATCTGCTGGAGAACGGAGTTGGCATACTCCTGCAGCTCTCCACTCTCCTTCTCACACACCTCCAGCTCCCGCTCCAACTGGGGTGGAGAAAAGTGCATGAATTAGTTTTCTTTCAGAGTTTCAATCCAACCGGAAACAAAGTTATGAATTTTGCAACTAATAAAATGCATGCTTAGAAATGTTTGAAGTTAAAAACTAAACTTAAAATCACACATTTACAGGACAAAAGTAACAGACTTTAATGTAAAATTTAGCCAAATTTATCTGCTTTCAAATCAGATTTTAAAAAACATTTGATTGATTTTCCCTGCTGTATTTTTATTTCCTTGTCTACTGTTTTCTGTTTGTGTTTAATTTACTTTCAATTGCTGTTGAATTAATTTAATTTTCTTAATTGTGTTTTAAATGTGCTGCATAAATAAACTCAATCAAGAAGCAAACCAAATTCTCTTTAATTATTCATGCCAATATACCTGTTATTTATATTACAAATTGGTAATGTAAAAGATGATTAACAGAGAGCAACTGAGAGATCCTCCACTACCTGTTCCACACTCATCTTCTGGAGCTCCTCCTCCCAGTCTTCGGGGTCGCTGTGGTGGTAGTGAGAGGGTGGCGTGAGCTGGCTGAGGATGCTGGGGTCCCGGTCGTGGCAGAGGTCTGTCAGGTGAGCGATGTAAAGCTTGAGCTTACTGCGGTTCTGGGACAAGGCTAGAAGAGGGGGAATCATCTGCAGGGTGGGAGTGCGGAAAAACAGAGAGGAAAAGAGCGGTAAGGGATACATGTAAATATGGAGGAAAAAATAATTCAAACTACACACTAGAAGTTTAACTCCAGTTTCAATGGTTGAACATGATGAAGGAAGCACAACACCCCACTTGCATAAAAACAAAAATAAAAACAAAACACCACTTGCATGCATCTCACATTAGAGCCTCTCCAGTGCATTATTAGAATATATATATATATA
>NW_023339762.1:19242192-19254068 GCF_004916995.1 Morone saxatilis
CGACCACTGGTGGCGCTGTTAGGAACAGTTTAATGAACGTTACATGAAGAAAAATGAAACAAAATGTCACAAAGACAAAGTTTATTTTCATATTAGTGGACGTAAAAAAGGAATAATCAACAGTTTGAAGGTAACATCTGTATTCTCAGTACTTGATGTTTAATTATTCTTCTGATTAATTATTTAATGTACAAAATAATGAGAAATATCTGTCACAGGTTGTCAGATAATAATTACAAAAACAATAAAAGTAAATAATGTGACACAAAGAAATGTTTTTAAAGTAATCTGTAGACAGTCTACTAATTGATTAATTAGTTCAGGGTTAATAAATCAAACATGTGACATGGATCTGTAACATCCAATCAGCGATCAATAGTCTGTAAACAGTGTCCGCTGACGGAGCTGTGGTGATGTTTCAGTCTTTATTTCCCAGCGACCACAGACAGCTGGTCTCTGATGCGTCCCAGTCCGTCCAGTATGGTGTCCAGAGACTCCCTGCTCAGCTCCACCGTCACCGCGGAAACAGACTCGCCGCCAGCGGACGGGTCCTCCATCTGGGAACACACACACACACACCACAACAACAACTAAGTCATGAATAGAGTAAAGCAGAACATCTTAATCCATCAGTGAAAACAGGGTTTCTTCCACGAAAGACTTGCCAGTATGAACTGCTTTAATAAGAGGCAGGGGCAGCAGAATTCATGTGGGCTTTTGGGAAGGACTAGGGGGCAACTATAACACAAATACCATTAAACTACAGCACTAAATTTCATTTACCTGATATTTATTTAAAAAGGGCACAAAAGTACCATTGTTTCATAACAATATATGCTTTAATTACAATTGACTGAATGAAAAAGTGAGTAATTCATCCCTATAGGCTCAATTTTGACAGCTACTTGGTGTATGAGCCGACCAATTAATCACCATTGCTATGTTTCATAAGCAAACAGCAGGTAAACAAAATAACATGAAAATTACACAGGCTGGAAACAGCATCACCTCACAAAATAATGCAATCCATCAAAAAAAAAAAAAAAAATCAACCTCAAAGTCCCCAAACTCTTCACAAACATTTGTATTGCATGGTTGTTGTATGGAATTGCATCGATTGTAGAGGCATTGCTGTTATTTTGTCCACCCCTGTAAGTGTTGTTGCTCACTGATCGAGGTCACACGTACTGGGCTCATACCTTAGACCACTTTAAGTGGGCGAGGTTGGACTCATGCATTGGTTTGAGTGAGTGCTTCTGAGAGGCAGTGTGTAGCAGAGAGAAAACAAGAGAAAACCATAAGCAAGGATGATAGAACTGAGAAAGAGACGGAGGGCCAGAGGAGAAGAGGGAAGTGAAGAAAAAAGATGATAAACACCACAATGGTAGGAAAAAGGTAAGGGAGAAAGAATCTCAGGATATGAAGGTCTTTATTTTATCTGTATATAGATGTGTTATGCATGTACTGTAGATGTGATCCTGTGGCTTGATTGATATTGCTTTGTCGTCTATGTGTGTGTGTGTTTAGGAGGGTTGTGTACCTGTTTCTCCTGGAGTGACCTGGCAGCCTCCTCCTGTGCCAGTACCATCTCTCGCTCAGCAGTGATCTGAACGCTCTCTCTGAGGGCCTCCTCCAGCTCCTCAATGCGCTCCGCCTTCTGACGCAGATTGTCCTTCAGAACAGGGGTAGAAAAAGGTCAAATTATGGTTTGCTAGACACTGACCTAGTAAGTAAGTTCGCAAGGCTCATACAGTCCAAGCGAACCGCACACATGCCTCACCTTCACCTGTTGGGAGTTCTCCGACAGGTTGTCCTCCCTCTTCCTGGCCTCCTCCATGAGTCGAGCGTTCCTACTCTTCTCTACCTGCTCCTTGTGCTTCAGAGACGCCACCTTCTTCGACTGATCCTTCATCTGCCTACAGGGACACCACGGGATACATGGGAGAAGTTACAAAAATAGACTACTATAGTCCCACCTGACTAATTTATCATTGCAATTAAAAATTAATTGGTTAACTGGGAAAGAGATATGCACTAAATAAAACTGGGTCTCATTGACAAGTAGACGCACTTGTTGCTTAGAATATCTACTAATAATGGCACATATATGTGCTTGTTGACTCACATATTACCATATCAATGATAATATATACAAAATGTTTATAAGTCAGTTATGATTGTGGCCATCTGATCACTGATGCTTAGTAAATACACTGTTAGGCATCAAATAAAAGCCATTTTCAAATCTAAGGCAAAGACATAAAGACATGTGATCCTATGAAAAGCTATCCTTTTTAAACACAATGACATAACAGTTGATACCATAGCCTTACAGACTGGCTATGGCAAGATTTTAAGTCAACCCTGCAAAGAGTGAATCTTAGATTTGACTCGGGGTGAAAGAGCGAACAATAAGAAGGCGAAAGGGGAGAAATGAGCATGAGCAGAAGTATGAGGAAAGACAAAGAGTTCAATATGTCAGGACAAGGCAATTGCTTGCGGCAGCACAGACTATTGAGAGGTAAGAGGTGCGGAGAAACAAGGGAGAGAAATGTGAGAAAAGGACAAAGGGAAAATAAGGATGTTGGTGGGAGAGAGAAAGAGAGCAAATACTAACCTGGAGGTCAAACTGGTGGGGTGAGAGGTTTCCGGTGTAAAGACAAGAAAGCAGTAAAGAGAAAAACAGACTCAGACCAGGAAGATGAGCCAATATGAAGAAAGCTCTAGGATTATGTGGGGTCTTTGACTCTAGTGTCACAAGGTTCACAACATACAAGTAGAAGACAGGAATCGAAACAGAAACGTCATATGAAAGATGGCTTGCCTTTGCCAACTACTGCAGCCGTACCTACCAGCTTTATAAAAAAGGTCTGCTAATAACATTCACCACATCAGCTTTCAAAGCAATACTGCTTAGATGCCAAATGGCAGATGGCCAAATTACACTAAAATCCAACGTTTAATGCGCTAGAGGCAAATTTCTCCAGAGTGACATGATGTCATGGAGGAACATTTTGTGGTCTCAAGTCCAAGCAGGCAAAAGGATGAAATTAGATAGCAGGAAGCACTATTGCAGCATTTAAAAGACTAAATCGTTCAAAACTCTTACACAAAATCTGTACACTGAACATTTAAGACGCTATTTATTCCAGAGCTAACCACCAGAAACCACTTGCATATACAACTGATAAACATTCATTAATTATTGTATAGTGCTACGGGCAAACACAAAATCACCAGCATGCATGTTTCCACCCACCTCTCCAGCTCATTGATCTTTTTGTCCTTGTCATTCTTCTCATTCTCCATTTCCCGAAGGATCTCCAGCAGGCGGTCCACCTCAGCCTGGGCTTTCCCAGAATCCTCTTTGTGGCGGGCCACTTCCTGCTCAAGGTTCTTAATGCGCTCGGCCAGCTCGGTGTTGGCCTGAGCCTCCAGGGCTGCATTTTGAGCCTGACAAAAGGACAAGAAGAGTGCAGTTAAACTCACTTCAGTCTCTGCCGTTAGGGGTTAGAGAAGTGTCAGACTTAAACAATTTAAGTAAACATTTAGTAGCATCATATCGGTGCTGAACCGGCATACGAGCTGCCGGTTTTATTATTTGAGGATCTCACTCTCTTAAGCTGGTTCTCCAGTTTGAGGCATTCCTCCCTCTTCTGCTCCAAGGCGATCTCCAGACTCTTGAGTTTAGAGTCTTTCTTCAGCCCTGAGGAGGCCAGAGATGATGCATGCTCCTTCAGGTCCAACAGCGACGTCTGCACATACACACACACACACACACACACACACACACACCCACATACACACAAATATAGATGAACCTGTTCCAGATTATCAAACTAACAGCATGGGACTGAGAAGACTGAAAATACATTAGATCTAATAACGGCATCCATGACTCATCGAAAAAGAGACTAATGGAAAAAAACCTGATGCTCATTTCTGACAGTAATGTTTCACTTTATTTATAGAATCACAGTAAACAAAAGTTTCCCTGTCTGTGTGAGCTTATGTTCCCGTTTCTCACCTCTCTGTCTGACAGGTCTCCCTGAAGTAAACTCACTCTCTCCTTCAACTCTTTCAGTTCCTTCTTGTTACAGTCGAGCTCCTCCGTCTTCTCCCGGTCGTCTCTGTCTCGCTGCTCCTTTAAACGCTCAATGATGCGCTCCTAGGAGGAGGTACAGACAACTATCACTCATGCTGCCTTCACAAACATAACCAACACACGTGTTGCTAAAAATGAACATTTTGTAGTCAGAAGTAACTTGATATGTGCAGACATAAATTCACCTTTTCTGCAAGAGACTCCTCCAGTGTGGTGAGAGCAGTGTCAGTGTTAGAAGTGTCTGCCTGCAAAGACTTCACTCTCTCCTTCAGGCTGCTCATCTGCTTCTCCTTGTCCCTCAGCTGCTCCTGCAGGTTCTCAATCTGCAGAGCACCATCACAATTAACATCAACCACAGGACATACACTGTAGTATTGATGAATGCATCTTTGTGGTTGTTTCAGACAACATAAGACCTTTGAAACAGGTCTTAATCCAAATCACCTTCTTCTGTAGCACATTAACTTTGCGCTCCTTAACCTCCAGCATGTCCTTGAGGTCGTGGATCTCCCCGTTGAGTGTACCCTTCTCTTCCGACATTTCTTGTATCTGCTTGCTCTTCTTATTCAGAGTTGCCTCCTTCTCCTCCAAACGCAGGCGCAAGGCATCCACCTATTCAGAAATGGTACAACAACAATTACTGACCATAATTGTGTCATGCTCAAAGCAAAGACAACAGGACAACTTCCTAACATACAGTGACGTCTGTGCTTTTGGAATAACAATTCTCTTGCCTCACTGCACAACATATGTACCCTTTAAAGCACCCTTGCTGTAAACTTATTCCAAAGTCCTCTGGGTGTATAGCTGCAGTATGTATCTGCTGTACCTCTGTCTGTAAGATGGCAGCTCGCTGCTCCTTGGCAGTGAGGGACTCCTTGAGGACTTCAATGTGCTGCTTGCTGTCTGAAAACTGGTTGGTGAGCGTCTCCAGTTTGGTCTGCAAACCAAGCATCTCAGTGTCCTTCCTGGAGAGGTCCTGCTTCACTTGTTCCATCTGAAAAACATGAGACCAAGGGGGACATAAAAATGATGAGGGATGGACATGGACTGAAGTCTGTGTTCTCCTGAATGTAAGATGCAGCAGTCTGGTCAAACCTTGTTCTTCATGAACTTGGTGTGGCTGCGGTAGACCTCCATCTGCTTCATTTCCTCCTGACGCTCCTCGCAGCTCAGGAGTCCGTTGGATTTCATCATTAGTAACTCCTCCTCCATGTCTCTCAGGCCCCGCTCCATTGAATTGATTTTTGCATCCTGGAGTTGATAAAGAGGAGGTCATGCATGTAGCACGCCACATTAACATAAATATAGTAACACACTTCTCTATTTAAATCCTCACCTTCATGTCTATGACAGTCTGTAGAGCCTTAGTTTTGGTGGATTCAGGGGTTCCCTCGTATCGACGGTGCAGCTCCTGCTGATTCAGATGAAGAACATATTGCATGCATGTGTAAATTATCTATGTGCACTTTCACAACATAGCTAGACCAATCAAATGTTCTGGACATTACCTCTCTTAGTGCAGTAATCTCTCTGTCTCTCTGGTCCAGTAAACTCTCAAGGTGATGCCTGTGCATCTCTGCATCAGCCAGTCTCCTTGTCCGCTCCTGGTCCTCCTCTGATGCCTTGGCAGATGGCCCTGAGACAAGAATACATAACAACTCGGTTACCAAGTCGAAGAAGTCGGAAAGAAAGACAGTCATGTAGTTGAAAGTCTTTGCAACAGCCAACCTGAGCACCATAAGCCTTATGGTTAACTTACAGAAGCTAACACAGGAGCTAAGACTTATTCTTTCTTTCTACAAAAGCTCATCTGTTCAGCAGGGAAGGATATCTGAAAGCATTGGATTCACAACTCCAAAGCCAATGTGAAAAAAAAAGCAAATAACCAAACCGCTAAAGCACACACCATTCAATTTATTTGCCATTTTTTTATTTATTAAATATATTCTCAGGAGTTTAAATCTGTTTTAGGTTTATTTTTCGTATCCTGCATCCGGTTTGTCAAGTGTGATGTCTATTTATGTTACAAAATACTAATTATTCTGGGAGACACCTATGCAAAGGTCTCTGCATGAAGCCTTGGACATTCTTAGCCTCAGAATCATATGGTTGGGTTTAAAGTATGCATTATGGTTAGTTTATGGAGCAAATAAACCCACAGTTGGCCAACCAGGGAGAGAGCTTGGGTGGAGCTGACGATGAAACATCGTAGCTTTAAGTTATAGCCTGAGACCGAGTCTTCACTGATACATTATAAGGATCAATAAGCCCTAAACACTACTCTTCCTAGGCTCAAACCTTTGCTTTGCAGCATCTCCAGAAGTTTCTTGATGGATTCGTCTCTGGCTCCCAGAGTTTGCTTCTGTGTGTCAATCCTCAGTTCCATCTCCTCCAGGGTCTTTCTAAGGAGGAAGAGCTCTTTGGCCTGCCTCTCGTGCTCGGCCTGTAGCCGCCGGTAGTTCTCCTCCGTAGGTTCAGATGTCAGGGCCAGGTCCCGGCCTTGGCTGGCGGGGTCTTGCTGCAGCAGCTGGTTCAGATCCCTCTGGATCCTCAGCTCATCCTGAAGAGCCTGAACAGTCATCTGGAGATGCTAGAGACAAATAAGAGACACACACATACGTTTGTTTGTTTCTTCTGTCTGTTTGTGGACTGTCACAGGTGTATATGGGGTTATGGAAATGTATTGATTATCTGATAATACAGGGGCGTTTCCCGCCCTACTTTATGGGAATGGGTCCTAGCAGGATATTGTGTTACAGCCTTCTAAAAATCCACCTCTAATCATGACTGAAAATGAAGCAATGCCCTGACAGATGCACCCCCAACAGCCAGGCATTGTGGACAGTGTTACATTTCATGCACAGAGAAATACAAGTGGCGAAATACAATCAGCCCAGTATAGTATTGCATTGTTTGTGGCATTTGACGCCGGGGACACTTGGCAGAGTTGCTGTGAGACAGTAACACAAGGCTGTGTTACACTCTGGTCTGAACCAGCTGCAAGCGTTTTCAGACGACAGAACAAAGAGAGAAGTCAGTGTCTGCCTTCGTTTCTCTCTGTCCTCCTCCTCCTCCTTCTTCTTCTCCAGCCCCCTCCCTTTCCTCCCTTTGTCATTCTCTCCTTCTCTCTCCATCAGCACACACTATTCATCTACCTTGCCTGCCCTGCCCCATCTCTTCCCTCCAATACTCTCACCTCTCCTCTCACTAACCCTCCCTTTCCATCACCCTCTCCACCCCGTGACTAAGGCTGACTCACTGCTGTGACTGCACCGATCCACCCCCCCTCCCCACGCACACACACACACAGGCAGCTACATGCACGGACAAGCACGAAAACACACACACACACACACACACACACAGACCTTCTCCCTTCCTCAGCCCTTATATTCTCACTCTCTGTGCCCGAGGAGAGATAACAGTCAGGTGTTTGCGAGAGCATAAAGAATAGGAGATATGATGCTCTAAACTAAACTGACCCAAACACAGTGTAAACCTCCGCTTCAGATCATCCACAGCACTCAATGTAAAGTCAAAATGTTAAAGATTCTCATATCTGCTCCACTAACATTAGTACTTCTGTTTATTACTTGATGAAACATCACTGGCATTTTGCAACATCCTACGATAAAAGGTGATATTTTATCCATGAGGCAAGGAGATAAATGATCATTATTAGGAGAGTATCTGACCTTTTACTAAATGGGAAAAGGAAGATAATGTTCTATTTCACACTACTATAGACTAGGTAATAGTTGTCACTTATCACGGAGAATGATATGCCTTGTAGTAGGGATTCTGGAAAAGCTGTGGCCATCACGCATAGAAACTCATCAAAATGATATGCATAAACATAAACATTCAATTGCAGACTTACTAACGGTCAGTTGGGCCTACATTTAATAAGGGCATGCAGTTTAACTAAAGCCGTAATTACTCAAATGCCTTTGAGTGAGTGTGTGTGTGTGTATGTGTCTGTGTCTCCATGCTTTCCGTTGTATGCATGCCAGCGTGGGAGGAGGAGGCTGACATATGAAAGCAGACATCTTTAAATTACAGCACCCACTGATTAGCCCTGCGCTAGTCGGGCATTACTGGGAATTAGTCCACAGTGTGATTTTGTGAGTCAGCAAAGTGAAAACAGCAAATTACACAGATCTGCCCATCCATTAAGAATCACAGTGAAACAAAGACTATTTGTCTTCATTAATGAAACTTAATTTGTACAATCGCCACAATATACCGTAGGTTTTAAAAATAGACCATGCGTTAGTATTTATTCACTTACTGTTATCAAATTGATATTTGTTAAACGTGTACATACAGTATGTATACATGTGTGCAGGCACAGACACAGATTGCTGAAGAAACTGGCCCTATAATTTTGCAAAGCCAGTGTCTCTATATTTAAGATCAAGAAGCCGAGGATGAGAAAAACCAGTAACAACTGGACACAAAACCAGTAACAGAGAATGGAAGGCATGTGAAAATGTTGGGTTTCTGCACCTAACTGGATTGGTACGTAATAGAGGGGGAGGTGTGAGGACTAAATACTACAAGTTTCACATCTTGAAAGGAACATTTTCAAAAGGATTTAAAGCATTCGACACCAAGTTACAGACAAACACTACACAGATACAGATGCAAGTGTATTTTCTTCCATCTAACCATAATCTGCTCTCAGTGCTTCTTTTCATTTTGAAAAAGGCACATAGCCAAAATACTAAAATCAGAAGTGCTATTAACAACAGCCCCTTTATTACTGTTACATGTGACAACATTATTAAGTTGGTTTCATATTTTCCGCTATACATACATACATACATATTTTAAATTCGCACCGTCTCCACATTTCTATCCTGTTCACCACATCCAGCAATTTCTAAAACATACAGAAATGCTAATGCAGCCATTAGACTTACGGCCTCTTTCATCTATTAAGCATGAGCATATAGCTGCATGTAAGAGGATTAACTAGATGTTCAAAAACTGCCTCTAACCTATGCAGAGAAAGAAGAGAGAGAGAGAGAGAGAGAGAGAGAAGCACACTAGTACTAAAGCTGACACACTGGATGAAACGCATTTCAAACATGTTCACTATAAGCAGATTGATGAGTCTATTTAGACTGCTGATGACAACAAAAACAGTAATTGTGAGGCAAAAACACGAATTCTATCCACTCAAAAAAATATAAGGGAACACCCACCTGTGCTTCATCTTGAATCACACGGTATTGTTCCTTCCAGACAGTGATCTTAGAAACTTCATCTTTCCTGAGAGCTCGCTCTTTTTTTAATTCTGGGCTCCAGAAGGTCTTGATAGAATTCATGGAGGAACTGAGCTTGCTCTCCTTCACTTCCACTTCTCGCCGCAGCATCTCATTCTCACGCAGCACCTGAGAAAGCAGGATAAAGGAGTGGCACATAAATACTGTATAGGTATGGCCTGTCAAACCTAGCAGGTCAAACGATTAATCAAAAAAAATTCTACATCCTTGATAGAGAAAAATCTGCAAATTAGGAGAATAATTAAATAAAATACCTCTTTCAGCTGGGCCTGCAGGTCAAGTATGGTGTTGTCTCTGGCCTGCCTTAGAGAATGGGGCACGGTGGAGGCCATGTGGTGGTCCCCAAAAGCTAGAGCATCACCTGCCATCATGCCTGCTGGCAGCACAGCATTCCCAGGCACTGAGGTGGAGATGTTGGGGGTGCTAGCGGCCACAACTCCACTGTTGCTGCCCCTCGACCCATACGTCACCCTCTGTCTCCCCATGGTCGTCACTGACCCGCCACTCTTGGGAAGGTGTTCCCCCGCCATGGCAACCTCATTGTCACTCAGGTACATTGGTCCGGAGGTGGCGTACGCGGCGTTGAGGGACTGGATGTTCTCCATGGAAAGCGTCTTGCCTCCCGCTCCTCCAGGACCCCCTCCACTGCCTCCGGTGCTGTTGGTGCGGCGGTGTCCCATCCGAGGAGAACGGGGAAGGCGAGGGGAACGGCCAGATCCCTGATTGCCAGTACCACCTCCATCTCTTCCACCACTATGATTGGCATCCCCTCTGCCGACAGAGCGGGCACTACCGTACATCTTCTGCTAAATAGAAGAATACAGCTGACAGCTAAACTGAAGTACGACCTCAAGTGTCTGTATATATTCCTGCTTAATTTGCGTTTGTCACCAATTGTGTGAATGTGTGGTGGTGATCCTGCTTCAACCGGAGACGGCGGGCACAATGTTCATGATAAAATAGAGGTCTGATGCTCTCCACTTCTAGGGACAGACACTGCTGACAGACTTTCCTGTTCCAACAGGAGCTCCCCGGTGGTACAAATTATGACACCAATCTGCAAAAAAAACCCACAACACAGTCGTTCCCAAGAGGAAATAGCATACATAAAGCATAGGTTAACAATTAATAATAACCAACAAATCAGCATCAAACAAGCCACTGGTTCCTAACATGTTCACTAAGGGTCATTAAAACATCTCCAGCAACATAAGGGAACAATACATTTAGTGTTAGGTCCACTTTTTAACATTTAACACAATGGGAATGAGTAGGGATGTCCTCTCTTTGCTTGGTTTCACCGTCTTAACTGGATTTCCTCATGCAGTAAAGACAGTTATGTAACTATAAAGTCATGTCTAAGAACAAAAAAATCCTCCCAGATGGGGTCAAAGTCCCTGCTAATACTAAACCTATAATATCTGATATCTGATCTGATTTTAGGTTTTATCCTTTCCAAAGAGCTGCATGCTGCAACATTACAACTATTACAGCCCTTCTGTCAGGACAAAGGGACAAAATGCTGCCATGTTAACATTATAAAAGACTTACAGTAGACTCGTGTACGGAAATGCATGCAACTGTTCTGCTTCGTGCTATGTTTTATATGCATTTTTCTCTAAAAGCTTTACACTGAAGTGAACCAGCCATTTAACTAAAGGGGGGCTCGTCTGCGTGGCCTAGCAGCTAACGTTAAACCGGCTAACAGTAAAACTAACACCTCGCCCCTCTTAATGTTGTCTTTATAGCTTCACACGTGTGTTTAAAACTGGTTGGTGGATTAAAGAGGATAAAAAACAAAAATCTTGAATTCCTCATAATTTTAGTGTGTGCGCTTAATGTGCTGACGCTGTGGATTAAAACTGGGCAGGGAGGGAACAAGGGGGAGGGATTGTCCATGGTGGACATCGTAAAAGGAGAGAAATTGCAAAGATTTAACACTAAATACACATTGATAACTATCAAATAAACAGCTACACGTCCCGGTGAGATACCCAGCTTGGATTTTAGTGTCAGAATATGTCACATTAAACCAGAATTAAAGCACAACGACAGCTCGCCTTTGGAGACAACCCCGTTTTCCTCCACGGCTCTTTTTCTTCTCGTTTCAAGCTTCATCCGGAGAGAATATATATATATATATATAACTTATATATGTCTGCTAAAGCTGAAATAACACAATATATAACGTCAGCTCGCCGTGACATATGGAGGATAGTCCCATCCAGTCTTATGTGGTCAAGCTGAAACCTCTTTATATATATATATATATATATCTCCTCGCTAAACACAATAAGCCAGTTGGAGGTGGAAAAAAAAAACCCTCTCTCTCCAAACAAACTAACCTTTCTCGGTGTCTGCTGGAGCTCAAACCGGTGCCAACGCTGGATCCTCCGTCAAGTGGAAATCAGCCGCAAAAACCCGTCATTTTATGTTAATTATTCGGTTAGATATCTATCAGATTCTCCCATCTTTCT
>NW_023339762.1:19254087-19254451 GCF_004916995.1 Morone saxatilis
TTTTTTTATATGCCAGCAGCACCAGCAGCTCAGGGGAGCCAGGGCGCCTCAGTGACGTCAAGCCTCCTGTGCGCGTTCACGACGGTCTTTCTCGCCACGCTTGAATTTTAAACGCGCGGTCACGAGGTGGTGGTGGTGGTGGTGGGGGGGGGTTATGATAGATTTTTTTAAAAACATATATTTATTGTTTTTTTTTTGTTTTAGTACAACAACATCCAACACTTAACACTTGCTGCTAGTATTTGTGTTATTGTGTTATCTGTTTTTTTTTTTACTGTTTTTTCTCTCTTGTACAGTGTTTATATTATATTATATTATATTATTTTTTTTTTACTGTTCTTATACTGTCTTTATACTGTTTTTT
>NW_023339762.1:19254551-19258906 GCF_004916995.1 Morone saxatilis
GTAAGATTTCCCCATTGTGGGACTATTAAAGGAATATCTTATCTTATCTTATCTTATCTTATCTTATTTTAAAACATCATGAACATATGGCAGTAGTGAAAATAATAATTAAAATATTAATAATACTGAAAGGACCAAAATAAATGAATAATTAAATAAATGTACATAGCAAAAAATTAAATAAATTTATTTTAAAGATTAAAAATAAAAAAATAAATAAATAAATAAATAAATCAAATCAAATCTTAATGTAGGTTTAGGTTACAGCGTACATTCCCACAACAAATCAGACATTTTTCAATATCTTATTCTCCCACTGCCTCCTCCATATCTCCACCCCTTAACAGTTCCAGAAATATCTTCCAAAATCTTCCCCTCTTTCTGACAATATAGGTCAGTTTCTCAAGAGCCAAACTCGATGTTAAGTTATTTAACCAGTGGTTAAAAGACGGACACCCAACATTCTTCCAACATAATGCTATACAGCGTTTGGCCTGTAGTAAACAAAGGTCAACCGTTTTTCTTTCCTTACAAGATAAAGTACAGTCATCTGGATAAATGCCTAAAATACATAACTTAGGGCAACTTCCTTTGTTTGTTTTAACATGCTATTTATGTTTGTTTTCCTTGTGTGTGTTGATGTTTAGTTTATTTGTTGTTTGGAGAAGCAACCGTTCTTGAATCTGCCCTGTATCAAAAAGGTAAATAAAGTTTTACTTACTTACTTACTTATTCTAAATTATATGAATGATAAGAATACCAGGAATTAATTAAAAAATAGAATAAGAGTAAAAAAAATCTTCTTTTTTTTACCTTACCAGTTTGGTCAGATTGTAGGTGTGCCTTTTCTAAATTGTCAACACACGTTAAAGCTGTTTGTATAATATGTTTTTAAAATGAAATGATTTTATTGTAAGGTTGTAATGGGATTTTTTATTTATATTCACAAACATCTCTTTTTTCTGATTACTGCAAGGCTTTACATATATTATGTATTCCCTTAAAGTATTTGTATATATACATACATGTTATAATTTCATTGAAAAAAAGTTAATATTAGTAAGTATAACATTTATATTTTTTTAAATAAAATTACAACATGTATTGTATATATACAAATACTTGTAGATAATACATAATTTATGTAAAGCCTTCTGAATCTGGACCAAGACTGTAAAGGTAAAAAAAGTAAGAAGAATTTTTTCATTCTTATTCTAATTTTTTAATGTATTCCTGGTATTCTTATCATTATGATTATTTAGAATAAGTGTGTGGATACGTAAAATGTTTTTGGTCAAACAGTTTAAAAAAGTGTGGCAGGTAGTTTAACGCTAGATGTTGAGTTGGTCCTGGTGCTGCAAGTTGGTCCTAACATTTTCTAACTCGACCTCTTGATTTTTATTTTCTATCAATTAACGCTGTTTTATTTGATTTATTTTGAATGTAAAAATATATGTATCTGGACAATTGTATACACTTTTTCCTTCCTTCATAAACTTATATTTTATATTTATATACATACATTTCTATTCTATATATATTATGTTAGATATTCTGATATAAGGATTATTTCTATTCTTTAAGATTGTGTGCGCACCTTGAACAACTGTAACAAACAAATTTAACAATCAATAAAGTATTTCTGATTCTGATAATTCAGTAAGCAGACACTGATGTAATAATAAGATAAGATAAGATAGACTTTATTGATCCCACACTGGGGAAATGCATGCTACAGCAGCTCCAGATACAACACAAGAGATAAGAAAATACACATGAAATAAACATAAGAATAGAAAAAACAAGATATAATGATAATAGAATAAGAGAATAAGAGTTGTGTGTACACTTTATACAGCTTTAAAAAAAAAAACAGATGTGATTGATATGGAATATTTCACAGGTTACAGCAGGTTAATGTAGTTTATCGCAATTTAGAATATCTACGTCTGATATTAACAATAAAATGTGAATCAGAGCTTGTGAGTACACTGTGTTCAGCATTGATCTTTACATTTTGTGAGTAATAATATAAAATCAGATACATGTGGCATGTTTAGTGAACAAATACCAGCAGGGGGCAGTGCTTACTTAAAGGAAAATTTGTATCTGCAAATGGTTGCTCCAAAAAAAAATCATGTTTTCTTTTTCACAATATTAAATAAATTAAATTGAGTCATGTACATTTATAACAGAATGCCAAGGTAGTATATCATGACAGAATAAGATAATTTTTTTCCTAGTGATTTGTAATCAGAAATTAATTGGAATAAAAGCATCTGATTTCAATGCTTATGAATAACTCATCCTGGTGTATGTTTAATGAGACCATATCTTATTTATCTATATATCATATCTTACATAATTTGGTAACAGGGCTTCAGCTAATAACAGCGTGATCAAAGTCATATGTTTAGTCAAAACCTGTTTTAAAATAACCTGTATAACCTGTAAGAATAACATGTTTAACAGTATTCATGGAAGGTAGGATCAAAAATCATAAACAAATACAATTAAATAATAAAACATAAAGGCATATTGCAAAGTTTTTTTAAAATAAAATTACAACACGTATTGTATATATACAAATACTTTTAGATAATACATAATATATGTAAAGCCTTGCAGGAAAATTTCAAATTACAACCTTGCAATAAAATCATTTTATTTTAAAAACATATAATACAAACAGCTTTAACGTGTGTTGACAATGCAGAAAAGGCACAGCTACAATCTGACCAAACTGATAAGGTAAAACAACAACTGTAAATTACTCTTATTCTATTTTTAATTCATTTCTGGGTATCCTTATCATTCATGTCATTTAGAATAAGTGTGACGGAAGGTGTTATAATTGTGAATTGACCACAACTTTTTTACGTATCCCATCATATTTAATCAAAGCTATGCATATATTATTATATTTAAATCAAAATGTTGTTAAGACGTCTACCTTTCTGCTGTATCATAATAAACCCTCATATCATTAAGAATAAGTGACCACATGGCCTTTTGTTTGTGAGTAAAACCACAAGTCCAAATAAAAGGGAAACAAAACTAACACAAGGAAGGTGCTTCAACATATTTATATTTATATTTATATGTGTGTGTGTATGTATGTATGTATGTGTATGTGGTGAAATGGGTTTTGTATGTGGTGTGTGTTGTTTAAATGTATGTTGTGGGTGTTGTATGTTCATGGTTGTTGTGGTGTGTTGTATGTGTGTTTTGTATGTATTGTGTTTTTGGGTGGTTTGTAATGCTATATGTATGTAGTGTTGGTTGTGTGTTGTAATGTATGTTTTGGTTATATGTTATGTGTTTGTGGTTATGTAATGTATGTTTAATGTGTTAAATGTATGTTTTGGGTTGTGTATATTATGTTGTTGGTGTTGTGGTTTGTTTTGTGTGTATGTTATTTAAATGTATGTATGTTGGGTGTGGTTATGTATGTATGTTGTACTATGGTATGTGGTGTGTATGTATGTATGGTATGGTTGTATGTGTGTATGTTAATGTAATGTTGTTTTTGTTGTGTGTTATGTTATTGTGTGTGTGTTTTATGTTCAATGTGTTGTGGGTGGTGTGTATGTTGTTGTATGTTTATGTTAATGTGGGTGTGTTTGTGTAATGTATATGGTAATGGTTGTGGGGTGCGGTGTTTAATGTGTGGTAATGTTAATGTGTAGTAATTGTATGGTTGTGGTGTTGGTATGTAATGTTTTATGTTGTTATAATGTATGTGTTGTGTATGTATGTATGTTTTATCGTGCTGTATGTGTTTTGGTGTTGTATATATGTGGTGGTTGTTTGGTTGGTGTGAGTTATGTTTATGTATTGTATGGTGTTGTGGTAATGAATGTATGTGTATAATGTCATGTTGGTTGTGGTTTAATGTAATGTATGTAATTGGTAACTGTATGTTTGTGTGTGGTTAATTATGTGTTTAATGTGTTGTGTGTTGGGTGTTATATGGTGTTTGGTTTTGTTGTTTTGTATGTGTGTGTTGTATATATGTGGGTTGGTTGTGTGGGTGGTGTATGTAATGTTATGTATTGTATGTTGTTGTGTGTTATATATGTGGTGGGTGTGGTAATTGTATGTAATGTATTGTATATTGTATGTGTTTGGGTTATAATAATGTGTTGGGTGTGTTAAAGTTAATGTGTGTGGGTTGGGTTATGTAATGTATTGTATGTATTGTGTACTGTTTATGTATGTGTGGGGGTGTTGGTATGTATGTTGTTGTGTATTGATTATTGAAGTTTGGTGTAATGTTTATGGTTTAGTGGTGTGTGTTTATGTATTATATGTGGTGTGTGTGGTCTGTGTATATGAGTGTATGTATGTATGTG
>NW_023339762.1:19258931-19259085 GCF_004916995.1 Morone saxatilis
CAAGATAAACAATAAACTCTTTGCATCAAATAAGATAAATGTAGAGAACTGTAAAGAGGATAAATATAGATAAATAAAGATCAGTGTATAGGACAGTATATGGCTTTGTGTTGTTATACAGTCGATAAACGACATTAAGCAGAAATTAGCAGTT
>NW_023339762.1:19259110-19291835 GCF_004916995.1 Morone saxatilis
ATTATTGCACTTAAGTGGTGGATCAAGTTATTGCACAAAAAAATAAGTAATTAAGTAGTGCTGGCCAGAAAGTTTGTTGTGTTGTGTCTCATGTAAATGATTGTCACGTTGTCGGATGTCCCAGCTTAATATTTAGCTAATTTCAATAATGTTTTTAAGCAATTGAAGAGTGGAGGAGAGGAGTAAAAGGGAGAGGGGCAACAGGTCGAGGAGTGGTGGTGGTCCTGTAGGAGCGGCGACTTAATGCCCACAGAGGAGGTTTTAGAACAAGACTTCTCCTTGTTTGAGACGTTTACACAGGCTGACTCAAGTGAAAGGTACAGGAAACATTTCATTTATCTGTAGGTTCATGTTGGCGTATTGATATATTGGACATTGTGCAGTTTGTTGCATGTTTTGCAGTCAATACTAGACCAAATTCAAAATGTTTTGTCCTCATTAGTCACAAAAACATGGAAATACGGTCCAGTTCCCCTCTCAAGAGGTAATTTCTGAAGCACTAGATGTCATGTGCTGTTCATGAAAGCGGCGTTATTAAACTTCATGTGTACAGTAAATTCTCCTCGTGAACGCTTCGGCATGCCCTCTTAAACATCTTGTTGACGTTTGACATAATGTTTGTTACTTTTAGAAACCTGACGAGTGGATTTTGTTTTCTTTTTTTGTCTCTCCTGCAGTGAAGCTGGACTGGAGCGTTTGAGTGTCTGGCCGTCCTGCCTTCGCCCACGGTTTGATGTCCGGCGCCTGTTTTAGGCCGTGCACGTTTGTTTTCCTCACCAGTGATTCCTTATGCTTGATAGAAGCTGCACCCTGTGTCTTACAGAATGGATGGTGTGGACTTAAAGGGACTCGTGTGTCTACGTCAGCGATCTGTTTTCTGCTGTGGTGTTCATTCTCATACTATTTACAAGAGAACACCTCCCATCCTACACCTCCACTCTCTGCACTATATATATAAAGACCGTCTTTAAGCAATAAAAGAAGACTGCTGGAGATAGAAGTTAGAAGACTTTCTATCTTTTTCTTTTTTCGTTTTAAAGCACAGATCGATTCTGCTTTATATAAGCTTATTTTATGGCGAAGATGGAAGCGTCCTTATTTTAATTCTTCAGTTATTGTACCCCCTTACTCTTAGTGTGGGTGGTGGGATGTCGGAAAAGCCAGACAACAATATGGTGAAGTTCCTGGCTCCCCCTCAGAAGAGTGGAAATGGCCCCAGTTCTGGTTCAGATTCGATGGTGAGTGAAGGCCGGTCGGAAGTGAGACGCCGGCATCACACCATGGAGCGCGACCGATGTAACCCTGAACACCGTTTCTTGCGCCGCAGCGTCATCAGCGATTCAAACGCTACCGCATTAGCCCTCCCTTTACCCAGCAAGATCCCCATCCCCGCCCCTCAGCGGGCCCCGCCGCGGGAAGCGGTCCCCCAACGTCAACAGAGCGCCGCTGTTGCTCATTTGCCGCGGGCTGAACCAAGTTTAGCTAAAAGTGAGGACTCTGCTGACAGTGGAGGAGGAGAAGAAGGAAAAGGTGTAGAAATAGCCAAGTTAGATGTAGTGCCTTCAGAGCGGGAGCCTGCCGCTGTACGAGATCTCTGCGACGGAGAGGTGGTGGTAGAAGCCCGCTCCGCACCGCGCTTAGGAACAGAATTGCCTGGTCGAACAGAACCTGAGAGCACCGCCGAGGCCAAGTCTCCACCAGAAGAAGAGGGGGAGGAAGAGGAAAAGGACGCCAAGGCACGAGCAGAGGCAGAGCAGAGAGAAGCGGAGAAAAAAGTACAGGATGACATCGAAGAGGCAGAGACCAAAGCCGTGGGAACGTCACCAGATGGGCGTTTCCTGAAGTTCGATATAGAAATCGGACGTGGCTCCTTCAAGACGGTCTACAAAGGCCTGGACACCGAGACCACGGTTGAGGTGGCTTGGTGTGAACTGCAGGTATGAAATCGGGAGAATCGTTGTTCTTATCGCTTCCTTTATTACTATTAGTTGCTATTCGTGTGAATGTTAATGTTCTTTGAATTCTCCTGCAAGTGTCGTCATCTCTTTTTGTTTAGGCTGCTTTTATCAGAGTCAGGCGTAGTGGACCAGAGCGGTGTTACCTGAGCTGCAGCCGCTGTCGTTTCCTCTCTCGTAGACATGGCTGGCATTTCCCTTTTGATTGTTTCACATTGCATTTGTCAGCAAAGCATACCGATTCTTACCATTTCCCCATGTTGCTTTTTTTTTGTGATGCTACAGGATTCACTTTAGACACTGGAAATGAACTTGGACTAGATTCAAGTTAAGACTTTGGACTGGTGGTGTGCAGATTTAATGTAGTCTTGATAATGATTTCCTATATTTCGCACTCATTTCACCATTTAAAAATAAATTATGACAGCGGTCACACATTTTGAGGATGTAGCGTGTCTACAATGCCATATATAAAACTCCATTAGAGTAAAAATACCATTAGAGTGATTATAATTTGTATTTTCCAGAGCTACATTTGTTAACGGTAGTAATAGTTGACTTAGACCCTTTTAAAAACATGGCCATGTCTTTTATCTTGCCTTTTAAATGATTTATTTGAGCCTTAATATACTTGAGTTAATTATTGAACCAGTTTCAGTGTTATATCCATATTATTATATCCGTAATACAGTTTTTCTGTAATATAATTATATTAATGAATAATTGAATAACCCACTTTGCTTTGAATCTGCTTCAGACCAATAAGGATTTTCTCAGAAATGCTAAAAAAAACGTGGAGTTCAGCTGTCTGTCCAGTTAAATCAGCTACACGGCCCGTAGCGAAGTTTGACCTCATTCACCACATGAGTGTTTGCTTTTACTGCGCTGCTCTGAGAGTCATAGGTCTCACGCAGCAGCGCATACAACCATAGCTTCACATGCACTCCAGTTTCAGAACAATGTGAAGATTACAGACACGTGCCCCTCCCCCCCCATCGCACAGGATGAATCAAGCGCATGCTCAGTGCATTTCTGCTGTGAATGCTTGTGTGAATGTAAAATGGGTCACATTCCTGATAGAGGAATCTCCTGTGTGAAGTGAAGCAGGCCGGCCTGCCAAGGCCTGCTTCTTGCTTTTAAACTATCAGGCCACCTTTTTAAATGATTTCTTTAAACCTTTTCAAGCAAAACTAACTAAATATAACTGTGTCTTCCTACTTCCATTAGTTGATATTATGAGTTAGTAGATTTTTAGTCATTATTGTCTAAACATTATTCTGTTATATTGTTTTTCCTTTGACCTCAAAGTAATTTATTATTTGACAGCTATTGCAGAAATTCTAGAAAGCTTTATCAACTGAACACTGGGGCAGTAATCAGTTTGTTATCAGACAGAAACATATTATCTTATATTGTCTCGTGACTTCCAGAGTACCAGTTTAAAAGGGCAAACCAAAATGTAAACTTGTGCCCTGTGTTCGTCTGCGTGGTTTATAGAAAATGATTCACCGAGTGAACAAGGACTAACTGTCTCTCTTGTGAGGCTCACTTGAACTTGAACTGGCTGTAGGATGTAGTTGGGTCTTTTTCAGTTACCACTTGTATCCAGTGCAAAGGGCTGATTTATAGACATTTTTACAGTTGAATGAGAACCAGCCTGTATGCACATGGTCTGTCCTGAAATAACATGTAACCCGACACTCTCGTTCCCCTTTGTTCCTCTGTGAACTCAAGAGTTTCAGTGCTAGAAACTGTTCAGCTCGACAGGAGAAGCCGAAATCCCCTCTCACATGGTTGTTTAAGCTGCCCCATGATCACTCGAGTGCTAGTGTTACATTCTCCATATATCCTGAGGGCATATTAAGTGAGATACAATGTTAATATAGATCATTTTCCACATGCTTTTTCAGCTACATTACATTTGTTACTTGTTTGTTTGCATGACAAATGCTATTATTTCATTTTGAAAGCAAACGAATTCCATCATAAGGAATTTTAAGCTCTTCAAGAAAGGAGTAGCGTTCATCTGGTTAATTTACTTATTGTTTTGTTTCCTGTTGATGCCCGAGTCAGTGATGCTGAAAGTAATCAGCCTCGCCACTTTTGTGTTCACTGGGAATTTGTTGTCAGCTGGAAACAACAGCAGAACCCTTTCCTGTTTGCTGATGAAACAAGTCTGACAGGTTTTCCCTCATAAGATCCTTTAATCTAACTTAAACATGGCAAAAATTCTGCAGCCTCTCTTGTTGTCCTGTGACGCTGTAATGCTCATTACATACCAGAAAACCTCCAGCAATCGTTTGCTATTCTCAGATCTCAGATATTCTCAAAGTTTGTCATAAACGGGCCTCGTGTCACGACAAGTTCTTCAGTAGATATTTGACTCTGGATGAATGAACCAATTCGCTTTTGCCTTCGAGCAATTCCAGTGTGTTGAGTGTAAAGTTTGAATAAAACGGCTCTGGCTTATTCAGTGTGGAAGGCCATCTGTCCACAAACGTCAAGAGAATTTGTAGGCATCCACCCTTTTTCACCTCACCCATGAACCCACACATTTGTTTCAGCTCTCACGTTGCAGGCATGTCTGAACAATAAGTAGGTCACCACTGAGAGGAAGTCGGGGATGGGGGAGAGAATAAATTTAGGAGCCTCCCCTTTCTTGCTCACTCATCCATCTTCAACCATGTCATCTTCCTCTCGCTGCCTCCCCACGTCCTTCCTCTCCAGTACTGACTGAAGCCAAACACTGAAAGATGAGGAAGAGAACCCCAGGCATCCGTAGGAAGCTATGGGAGCTGCCTGTCCAGCTGGTGGATGGCATCCGTTGGCAATGAAATACTATATTCAAGTAGTACAACATAGTGACTCATCTGTAATTAATCTCTGTGATTGGTAGTTCTTAGTTTAACTGTAAGGTTTTAAAATAGCTGCTTCTTTGTTTTTTTTTTTTAACATTTCAATGCAACACATTTGGGAAGCAGTGTCACATTTTGTAAAGTGAAATTCCTAACTGCATTGTAAACATTCCTCAGTGAAACCACGGGGTAGACTTCCTCATGACATGAAGTGGGTTATCATCGAAGTCTGTTAGTGTTGACCAAGGCAGTAAAAATGTTGGACCAATACTTTTTTTTCCCCCTTAGTCTCTTAGCTAACATGTCACTCTCAAGCAGCCATACTTTTATTAGTGTATGGACAATGAGTCAGTGCTGCAATATATTGTAAAACATTATTTATACACTAGCTCTATTGCAGTAATAATAACAGCTTTTGACCCGCAGCAACTATATTGCTGTAAGTTTAAGAGCATGAATGTCTGTGCACTTGTCTCGTTGGCTTTTACAGTTTATGACACTGAAAGAACTTAAATGTCAGTAAGTAAAGAAGGGTTGAATTGACAGCTTTGTGCATCACAGCACTCAAAATAAACCAGAAAGCAAAACTGACAGCATTGACAGTCGAGCTTTGTACTGTGTCCTGGTTCTTTCTGACGGTAACTGTGTGGAAGGTTTAAACTTTGATGCCTCAGATCACTGGCGCAGACTTTGAGAATAAGAGTGTAGTGCCTAACTTATGTATTTTGATTATCTAGAATATGTTGTAAGAAATAGTGTAGGACAACGCTCTTGATGTCCTCTTAATTACAGTTTTTAATGAACTATTATTAGAGGCTCATTACATTTTATATATATACTGTATTAGGAATACACCAAACATATTGTGCATACTATGTATTAATTATCTGTAGATTAATAAGAATGTGTTACATGTGTTAGATAAAGACAGACAAAAGACCAAATCACACAGATCAAGATATCTAATGATGCTTTCACTAACCCTGATGTTGGTGCCTTTTTGGACCCCCTGTTTTATTTAAAGTGGAAACCTTTCTTTTCTACCCCGTTGGGTTTCAGATAAATAGTCATACAGGCAGATGTGAAATGGCCTGGCTGTGTCCTCGTGTCTGTCCGTTAACCTGTGACTTTTGTCCTCATTGCTACGTGTCACAGCGTCATAGGGCCCCCAGTATGTCCACACAGACATACTGCACTTAATGCAATAACAAGGTAACATTTAGGGTGGAACTGTAAAACATGGCTTCTTGGCTTTCAGGCCCATCCGCCGTTACCCAGACCTCCACCGATGTGGCCCAGAGGGCTACATCTAGCCCTCAGTGTCAACCTCAGAGCAGGCCTCACAGCAGGGACCTGACAGTGCCAGCCCTTGGCATGATCACAGGCTTTTTTCACTCCGTCTATTTTTAGGGTTGCTGGGTTATTTATGATGGCCTTTGCCTAGAAGCAGTATTTTCTGCTGCTGCTTTGGTGATACTGTGGTTAACTGCTATTAGATGTGACTGACGTTGGACGGAAACGCTTCGGGTCATGAAGCTGTTAGTATGGTCAGTAGATAGAAGGTTATGGCAATTATGGTTGGAATCAATATTATGGTTCAAATTGAAATCGATACAATCGCACTGTGTTATAAACACTATGCTATGTTGATGGATGTTACAGGGATAAATACAAATGCAGATCCAACTGTTGTGGTTGCATAAAGAAGAGTTTTTATCCAAATACAAATGGTGGTGTGTTCAGTTTTCCTCAAAGTAGATTTAAAGATCTTGCTGATTGTCACAGTAACACAACTGTGGAAAGGGAAAATAGTGAGAAGAGACAGACCAGAGAAAATGGTAGTAAGTGTTAAAAGTTTGGGATCATTTCAAGCTGAAACTAAACAATAATATATTGAAGTACTGCCCTTTACTTAATATCCTGTCCTATATTGTTGGACCATTCAAAGTTGAATTTATTGTTGAGTTGTAGCCTTAGTTCAACCTTGAGTTAATTCCAGTTTTTGTTTTTGCATGAGTAAAACGTTAACAGTGGAGGTCAAGATATGCCTAACCATACATGGGTATGAGGCTCTGCCAGAGATAGTGACTGGCTTGTCTATTGTTTTTCATCTTTGGTGGATCTTGGGGAATTTCTGTTTGATCAGTTTAGAATGAGTAACTACATAATTTCCCTCTTTTACTAACTTGAGCTTTCACTTCAACTGCCTGACTGTGCTGTAGCTTGTTGAGGGGAATGCCACTAAACGGCGGCAATGGGATTATGATTTCAGATAAGTGTGGTGCTGACTGCAGAGATGGTCAAAAACAAAGTGTTGCCTTGTCTGACTTGGTATTACTGATATTACTATTTGTGGGTTTCTCTCACTTTATTACATACAAAATTCAAAGACTCCACAAGGTTTTTAACAGCTGAGAGTTGATATTGCAGAGGCAGTGGTGGCAACTCGGCTCTGAAGTGAGCTGACTCATACCCACTCTGTCACATAGAGCTGCTGTGATTCAACTGCAGCTGCTGCTACCCTCCCAAGTGCCTGCTAGGTTAGGTTTCCTGATTTATAGACATTTAAAACCTCTCCCTCAAAATGGCATGTAGAATGTGATTGTACCAACAACTGTAGAAAGATAATCTTACACAATATGTGAAAGCGTTTAGTAGGTTTTGAGATACATGCTTTAAGGCTCTGTGTTTAACAAATTCTGACCATCTTTGTGTTTCTCAAGCCAGACTATCTAAATTATGTCTCGGATGAGGGGGCGTAAGTGAAGGTGAGGTGCGTTAAACAAACCACAACAACCTCAGCTGATAGGTCGAGACACCTATCAGTCAGGAAAACCTGCCCAACGTTATTTTTACCTTTTGCCTTTATTGGAAAGCTGATCGTGACCAACCTCTGTAAACATGGGGAGAAAGAGAGAGAAAATATGCAACAAAGGTCTGTGGCCAAACTCAAACCAAGGTCACCGAGGCTGCAATCTAAACGTCAAACTGTTGGTCAAAGGAAGAGACCCATACTTGATTTTTAGACCTCAGTAGCTTCGGATCTGTCCTGTGGAACAGTAATTGTCACATTTGTTCCCAAAATAAAGATGTGATGTTAAATGTTAATTTCCATAATATGGAAATCAGTCTACATATGTGGCTGTTGCTGTTAGCTTCACACAAATCTGAAGTAGCTGTCCCTGCTTTTCTTCATCTCTTCAACCAGCAGTTTAGACATGAAAAGATGTTTTAAATTGCTAGTTGAAAGATTTCAATTTAAATATTGTTTATTTGTTAAATATAAGTAAATGAGAGAGAAACTGTTTTAAAGGACAATTGTCTGTCTTTGATAGGTACAGCAGCGTTAGTAATAATGAGAGAAAGCAGCTCTGTTTGTTTCACTTCCATTGTTTTGTGAATAGGGGGTATTTGGTCTTTCGGATCAGCGTTCGTGGATGTACCAAAGACTACCAGGCACTGATCCCAGTGACAGTAAGAGCTGGACATGACACAGACCAAATGACTCTTTCAAGTGACAATCAAAGGGAGTGTGATGTGTATCTTATGATTGGAAGACTATAAATTCCTGGAGGGTTTTTACAGAGAGCTGTGTAAGTGGTTTAGTAGAATTCAAGCAGTGACTAACACTCCCAGTTGGGAGTAGATGTCAGACAAGCAGGTGAAAGCAGTTTTTCAACTGGTTAAATAAGTTGTGTAGCACTGTGCCTACAGCGTAAATGCTGTCATTGATACAGTAGTTTGGTATTTGTCTGGGTTGGGGTGCTGCACACCCAACGCCTAGAAGCTCCGAGGCTGTGAATGCTGTCGTGGATGTTTTGCGTGTCTGTTCACATGGTGCGCAGAAAGAGAAAGGGGAACCACTGCCCCACTAGATAAATACTCTGGTAAGTAGGTCACTTGGTCCAAGTGCATGGTGGAGCCTCGATTACTCTCCCATCTTCCCTCACCCTCTGTTTCCTGACATTGCTCCCTGATTCAGTGTCCTCCCTTGTTCCAAATAGTTTACACGTTTCCCTTTGACTTCTCATTGCCCCAGACATAGAAAACATTTGACCCTCAGACCTCCAAAATACCTCCAGCAAAGGCTGTAGCAATCTCAGTTGTGTTTTTCTTCAAACATGGTGAGTCACCGGGCAGTTTTCTATCTCACACAAAGGCCAATGCTCACTCTCCAATCACAAATGGGCTGAATTTCCTGGACAGCCTGGCATATGGCCAGGTCTCTGGGGGTTTCAAGGGAGGTCTTTGGCTGCATGGTTTAACTGGGCTTGTCTAAACAGTATGGGTTTGCTGCTCTATAGTGCTGTAAATGTAGGTCACGTCAGGAATTAATCAGGAAACCTGAGGAGGGTGATGGCATACATTCCAGATTATTTTTTTAAATATACACAGACCCTATATAAGTGGTTATTGCTGGTCTTTACTTGACCATTAGCTCTGCATATATCTTGCTGTAATTCCCTTCAGAAGCCAGATATTTGTTGATCATCCATAACTTTGTTCAGAATACAGATTTTGGTGAGCACAATGTTCGCCTTATATCGTACCATACAGTTGGCATCTATTAATAATCATTGTAGTCACTGTTGAGGAATAATGATACACAGATTTGTTTAAATTAACAGTAAGAATGAAGCCAGAATCTTTTTAATGTGCACATATTACAATGTGTTAACCAATGTTTTTAACACTATAACAGGTGGTTTACCACATCTAAATGCATAACATGATACAATGTATATTGATATTGTCTTCAGGTTATGATGATTATTTATTTCCCCCTGTTGCTTAAACCTATTTCAGAGCGCTGTGTGCCTGTTGATATTGTTATAAGTGTTATATAGTAAAAGATTTGTAAAAAGGGACCATTTTGATTCGGTGTAAGAAGCCTGTTCTGTACTGATCTTCTCTAATTCTCAGTCAAATTGTGGCTCTTTTCTGGTTTTGGGTTTCTTGGAATCTAGGACAAAGCTAGACAGATTCCATGTGGTTCACAGTGCTCGCCAGAGAAAACAGGGCCACATCCCTATGCCCCCAACTATATGTGTACTTGTTTCCGAATATATGAGCAATTTTGTGTGTGTAGGAGGAAATATAAGCCGTTGAAGTATTAGTTTGCTCTCCACTATTCAAATGACTGTAGACGATGGAAGAAAATGTTTCTTTCTCATGAATGGACACATTCAGATGCAACAAGGGGAAATAAAACTTGCCATTGGTGTTGCTAATCTTCATCAAGCATATATTTGCTGTAATTACTGTTACTATAACTGTTAGTGCATCGTCTAAAATGTTCATTACTCCAAATTAATCTGTGTACATCTATAAATGCTGTGCTTCTCAGTGATGTGTCAGATCTTTAAGTATTGTCTTTTTGTCCCTCGCAGGATCGTAAGCTGACAAAGACAGAGAGGCAGCGCTTTAAGGAGGAAGCGGGGATGTTGAAGGGACTACAGCATCCCAACATTGTCCGCTTTTATGACTCCTGGGAGGGACCCTCCAAAGGCAGGAAGTGCATTGTACTGGTCACTGAACTCATGACTTCTGGCACACTGAAAACGTGAGTCTCGAACTTGGCAGAGCTAACACATGGATGCAGAATTCACGCATACTAAACACACTAGGACTGACTGTTTATTATACATATTCTGACAAATATGTCTCATATTTTAGAAAACAATTATTTGTTGAACCCTGTATAAACTGGAAATGTAATTTGTCAGAATCTTGTTCTTGTGAGGTGAAGTATACTTTGAAAGACAACATTTGCTCACATGATTTGTTTTGTGCTTCCCAAAGAATATGTGCAAATTATGATCTGTTGTCTTGTAGATATCTGAAGCGGTTCAAGGTGATGAAAATTAAAGTACTGCGGAGCTGGTGTAGACAAATCCTCAAGGGACTCCACTTCCTCCATACTCGGGCTCCCCCCATTATCCACAGGGACCTCAAGTGCGACAACATTTTCATCACAGGCCCAACAGGATCCGTCAAGATTGGAGACCTGGGACTGGCTACACTCAAGCGCGCATCATTTGCCAAGAGTGTTATAGGTATGACCCCAAAGTCATTTCTACCTACTGGTCTCTGTCCTGTTGTGGGGCAGTACCTGTTCTGATGTCATTTTATGTTTGTATTGGAAATGATGGTGTTTTAAAGAGGGTATTTTTCTTTTACTTGTTTTTCTGACGGTGTGGTTCAAAAACAGACCACAGCGTTTCAGCTGTCTCTCAAACCACAGCTCAAATGGAGGCCAAATACTGTGGTAATCTTAGGCAGATAACCACAAGGCTTTCTCTCTTTGCACTCACACAGAAACTCTATCAAGTTTGGTCATTGTACAGAATATTTCTGTTCTATGTTTCTCCAAAAAAAGAGAGGGTTTTTTTTCCAGGCACCTACTGAATGTAAGTAGCGCCTAACGTTTCTCATACTGTTAAATATTAATATCATTATGATAATAGTTGTCATGCCTTCTTGCAGGCTAACCTGGCCATGGCTAAAGGTATGGCCTTTGCTTCTGTCATAGACTGGTCTTTGTTCTGTGGTTTGGAAATATGTGGTCTGTTTGCCAGTTATACCAATAATGTTTAACATCTCTTTCTATGGGTTTGCCTCAACAGGTTTTTTTTTTTTATCTAGTGTTTGTCTCTTATTGTCTTTTAAAATATTGCAGGGCCGCAGAATCTTTTTGCTCCATCTTTGTGTCCAGGGAGCTCTCCCCACTTTCTCTCTGTCAGCATTTTGCCTTTGTTTTTTGTTTGTTTTATTTTTATTTTATTTATTTTTTTACTTTCACATTCCTGGGTATGTTTTTAAAATGTAGGCTCTAGCCTCAGCTGTGCCCCATTCTGCTGTTTGGAATGAATAGGGTACTGCTGGTCATTGAGTAAGTATGATCTTTTATGGGCCTGGTAAGTCTGACAGTGTGCTGTAACACACATCAATATCAAAAACAATTACATTCAAATTACCAAATGAGTTTTTCTGTGTAAGACCTGAGTTTGAATGTAAAATGATTCAATTAATAGAACAAGGCTGATGTGCAAAGACACACTGCTGAGCACAGTAACTAGCTATGGGATCTGCTTCTCTCAGCCTTGACCATAACAGTTTCCCCCTGCAGGTCAAGAAGAGATGGTAAGTCAGACTTCGAAAGGTGGGTGTACTATAAAAGACTGTGTTTATTGTGGTTGTAAGGTAAGGTCTTGACAAAAGTTATTTCCATAGCTAGTCATGTTTCTCTTGCTGAGATCATTGGCGTCCTTTCGGAAAAAAAATAAAAATAACACTGTATTCTGGCCTAGGTGTTATTCTCAAGTGCCTCATTCTTAAAGCTTTTGAACATTGCAAATACAAATTAATTCTGGCTAACAAGTGTGTTCTGCACATTGGCTACCTCAGTCACATTCTTATATCACAACATGTTAAGGTCTTACACAGACAAACAGGTGCTTTCTTCTCTACAGTCTAACTGAGCCCAGCTTCTCCTTCCTTTTTTGTTTTCTGTCTCTTTTTTTGCTTTCCTTCCCCTTTTCTTTTTTTCTCTCTCTCTCTCTTCCAACTTTCACCTCACAGGTTCAACTCCAGGAGGTGTCAACAGGCTGGTCACTCTTCCTCATCCTCCTCTTCCTCAACCCCTCACGGGTTAGAGGAGCAGAGGGGCAATGGGTTGTGAGAAGCCCACTCAATCAGTAAGGGAGTTCGAGAGTTCTGAATAGTTGTTTTGATTTAAGGTACCCCTGAGTTCATGGCGCCTGAGATGTATGAGGAGAAGTACGACGAGTCAGTGGATGTGTATGCCTTTGGAATGTGCATGCTGGAGATGGCCACCTCAGAGTACCCTTACTCAGAGTGCCAGAATGCTGCACAGATCTACCGCAGAGTTACCAGCGTAAGTCTTCTTTTCAACCCTCCATGTCACCCCTCTGCCCTGCCTTCACCTCTTCCTATATGCCAAGAAGGCTAGTGTCCCATTCTGGAATGATTTTATATTCCCTCACTGACACCTCTTAAAAACCTTTTATATTACATTTCTATCTTCTATTATTGTATTTCACCTCCCAAACTTGAGTGTATTCCTGTATCTCCCCAATGATCTCCTATTGCCTTGTTTGAAGAACCCACAAGACCACACCAACAGACCCCTTTGCTTAACCTCATACTGTCTCTTTCCTTCTGAATTATGGTGTATGTTGGTTAAGCATGTAGACCTGAGGTGTGGGTGACTGATAAGAGGCTGAACAAGCACAGTCCTGCTTAATGTTTCTGTCTTGTGATGACGCCAGAAGGGCAGTAACTGTCTTTGAAAAAACGCATATTTTTAGTCTTATTCATACAGTTGATACTGGCTTACTTTTGAAATGCATAGTCAGTGATATGATTCATACTCTTGCAATTACAAGAGTCATAGATAAAGTTAAACTTGTTCCTAGAGTGTTATCTACAAAACGTGTCTTGAAATCGATCCCAGTATCCTCAGTTTATCATTAACTGCAAAGTTCAAATACAAAGTCTTTGCCACATGTTTCAACAGAGGATTTTTATTTACCCCACTGTTAAGTATTCTAAAGTAGTTCTTAAAGCTCTCTTTTTATGAGCCACAAATAGCTCATACTGCAGAGCACCAAACATAGTTGACTCAGTAGAGAAACAAAGTGTTATTGTGGTGTTGAGCCTACATTTAGGTGGTGTCACATGCTTCGTTTTTACATTACTATTCCTTTGGGAGACGTGCTGTTGTTCTTTCTATTCTGACATTTAGCTCAGCTGTTCAGCTCTCAGCCAGTCCTCCATTTTCCTGTAGTGCTATTGCAGTTTCCTGTTGCTATTCGCTCAATTCATCACCTCTCTTTAGCCGTCCTCTACTGACTTGTGCCCTCCTTTTCCCATCACTTGACATTCTGCATTTTTTAAATGCCATCCCGTAGAAATCATTCTAGCCTTTTAACAGTATTTGAATGGTTTGCTGTAGAGGTTAAGTTTCTTAGAAGTAACCAATTTCACTTCATACTTTGACATTTGAGATTCATTCTAAAACAGAATTAGAAGATTAAGTTAAAGGCTGTGATTATCTTAGTCATCAAATATTTTTGTGGCACTAATGTACTCTGAGCTGAAAAAAACAGCACGGTATGGGGTAGTCTCCAAAATAAGAGAAGCTCAAATGAGGAGAAGAATCATTCTCATTCAGTGTTCTGTGTTTCCTGTAGGGGGTGAAGCCGGGCAGCTTTGACAAGGTGGCCATTCCTGAAGTGAAGGAGATCATCGAAGGATGTATTCGCCAGAACAAAGACGAGAGGTCTCTAACTTTAACTGACATTTAACTGGTTAGTCTAGCTCTCCAGGAAAACATATTTGCTCACTGCTCGTCTCCCTCTGTTTAGGTATTCAATCAAGGACCTTCTGAACCACGCCTTCTTCCAGGAGGACACAGGGGTGCGTGTGGAGTTGGCGGAAGAGGACGATGGAGAGATGGAAGCTATTAAGCTGTGGCTGAGAATTGAGGATGTAAAGAAACTCAAGGGGAAGTACAAAGACAACGAAGCTATTGAGTTTTCTTTTGACCTCAACAAAGACGTCCCAGAGGATGTGGCTCAGGAAATGGTGAACTTTTAATGCTTTCATCAGTTAAAAAAACATACAGGACAATACTCTTACTATTAAAGGCTGTAAGAGAAACGATGTTAGTTTAAATGGTTTTTACTGCTGGATTGTATTGACATTTCTTTGTGCTGTAGGTTGAGTCTGGTTATGTGTGCGACGGTGACCACAAGACCATTGCAAAGGCCATAAAGGACAGGGTGTCTCTAATCTGTCGCAAGAGAGCGCAGCGGCAGCAGGTGTGTCCATGCTCACCATATTGCATCTAACATTATTAACGCGTACTACTTGCTGAAGTCACCTGTGCTGTGATATGTTGTCGATCAATGCTGCCTTGAGGGATTTTAATAGATTTGCTGCTGACTGTCTTGTAGGTCAGGGAAGATCAGGAGAAGAGAAGGCTAGAAGAAGAACAGCAGAGTCAGCTACTGCCAGTACCGCAACCAGGTCCACAGCCAGGCACAGATGTGCCTCAGTCCCAGCCAGTGCCACAGCCTGCTTCTTATGCGTCTCCACAACCAAACCAACACAGCACACAGATGTCTGCCCAACCTGCATCTCAGCAGAGCCTTCAGAGCTCTAACTACAGCACTCCTCAGTCCAACCAACTGACCAGCATGGCACAAGGGGTCCCTTATGTCCCTCAATCAACAGGGCATGTCCCAGTTTCAGTTCAGGGTCAGAGTGTGGCTACCATCCAGCCAGAGTCAGAGGAGCCTGAGACGGACCAACACCAACAACTACAGCACACTGGAGGTGTGTATTATACACAATCAAGTTATAGTCAAACACGACTACAGTCCACTGTATGATAATAAAATGGTTTGAATGGATTGGAGTATTTTTTTCATAAATGAACCTTCTTGTCCCCCTCTTAGTCAGTCACATTGGAGAAAGACTGTCTGGTTCCTCCATCCTTCCTGAAGCCCAGCCTCCTCAATCTGGAATATCCTACAGTTCTCCTCCCAGTCAGCACCTTCAGCTGCAGGTGTCCTGCCCGCAGACACAAAATGACCAAATGCAACAGCAGCAGTTGTCAGTGGTGAGTCAAGTTTGAAAATAGGACATAATCTTGCGTGTTGAAGAGAATCAAATGGTTTCCCCATGGTGTGTTTCCCCCCTTAGAATGAAATAAACATTTAAAAGAAGTCTTCTTCGCCTCATTTTTACTACATGTTGTGTTGTTTTCTCTCGGTGGTGCATAAGGTTCAACCCCAGATGCAAGGTGTCCAGCCTGAAGTTGTTCCTGTTGCACCCAGCAGCCAGTCTGTTCCAGTGGCACCTTCACAGGTATATGTTGTTGTTGTACTGCATGTCTTAATATCTTTAAAGAGTAACTTCACACCAATTTTAAAAAGCATTATTTCACTGACCTCTGGTTCAAGGTTTCAAATCTGTGGCAGCAACACTGTTAGATATGTTAGGTTGTACTGAACACACCCTGAATACACGTCTATATCACTGCAGCAAACCTGAACTTCAGCCAGTCAAGGTCAGCAAAATCTGATTTTCAGAGGGTGTTAAGTTAACCTTTAAAGCCTGTATTGTTTACTACAGGCGGTTGTGGTGAAAACCGCTGAGTGTTCCAAATCCTGAGAGATCTCTTCTGTTAATTTTCCTTAGATTGCTTTTCGTCTCTTTTCGTTTTCAAGTTTCCTACTCTTACCCTGTGCTGTTTTGTTTCTTATAGTACGGAGTTTACTACCAACCATCGCTTCCCCCTCAGGTAGATAAAATGTCCCATTTTCCTGTTATCACTTTTAAATACAACCACAGACTTTCGGATAACATGTTCTGGGAAACTAAAGAAACATATTGTCTATATTGGTCTGCGCAGCAGCCTTTATGGTTACTTTTCAGGTTTTGACTCAGTTGTAGTAGGCTTTTTAAAAATGGAAAATATGTTATCAGGACAAAAAATAGTTTTGTTTTTAAAACTTGCAGGTGCAGTGTGGGTTGACGTGCAATGTGCATGTATCCAGAATACACTGTATTGTATTGTATCTATACCTTGAATCCCCATTCTGTCAAATGAGTAAATGGTCTGATTTATGCAGTGACGTTATCCAACAGGTAAGTGCGTGTGTCTTTGGAATAGGGCCAAAGTGAATCTGAAAGATTTAGATTAGAAAGAAACCAGGTTTTCAGGAAGTAGCCTAAATGCCACTGTGACTGTGCGTCAGTCTTTACCTCAACATTTTACCTTCCTAATTTTATTCTTGTTTCTGCTAATCCATCTGTATCCCTTCTGTTTTTATAGATTCCCACCCAGCAAGTGATGATACCCCCATCCTCTCAGTCGTCTCCCCCCCAACAGCATCAACAGCCGGAGAGCAGCAGTACTCTTCAGAGCTCAACTCTACCACAGACACAGACGGGCGCTCAGCAGCTACAGGTGACACACACACCTTCCCTGCTCGCACATAACAAGATCAAATTTAATTATTTTATTTTATTTTGTATTATTTGATCTTGCTTTTAGACATATACTGACATATATAGGCATTTAGGTCATTAATCCCACTGTTTTGCTTGACCCTACTACAATTTCTTGCTATCAGTTTTTATGTTTGCCGTTTTTCTTAATCTTCTTTTCCTGTCTCTGAACACATAACTCTCATTACCATGGCTGTCCCCCCTTCTTTTTCCCACTTTTTCCTTTTGCATGCTGCATATTCCTGCATGACTCTTAGTCTTGGGCCAGTGATCCAAGTCCTCCTATCATGTCTCCTCCACTCAACGCAGAACATCTATACTTCCTCTATCAGGCCTCATGCCTCTCTGTTCTGCAGGTACTCTACAGAGCACAAAACAAGTGTGTGCGTGGGTGTGTGGGTGTGTGGTTGTATGTGTGTCAGGTGTGAAGCTCTTCATTCACACCTCCTTAGACGGTTTCTGTTCCTTGAATTGTGTGTACATTCCTACTTCAAAAGAATAGCATGCCATTTAGATATTTTTTGATATGTTTATTTTATTCAATATAAATCTAATAATAGTAAATTTGATTACAGAGCACCAATAAATATAGGATTAACATATTAACATATGGTGGGCAGTGGCTACAGTAATATGTGAGAACATAGAACGTGACTGACTGTTAAATTTTGACCAAAAGGAACGTGACTGACTGTTTACGTTGCCTTTTAGTTAAAATTTTACAATTTCATATCCTTCTGGCTGTTCTGAAAATCTAGCGGGTCAAAGGTTTCACTTGAAAACAGTACCCCAATAGATATAATCTGTGTGCATGTAATAAATAAACATATTTTTTATTACAGTTACAAAAACCAGTAACCACCCACAGGACTGGAACTGGAAATTGATAGAACAGCAGTAACCTATTAAATGTAACATATATCCATATAAGCACACCAGAGAAAAAAATTTCCATTCTGCAGTAAATTAAATAAAAAACTTAATTGCACAGCAATATTTACACTCTGGCTTAGAGCTGAATAATGGCGTAGCTCTTTGTATCAGGTTAATTAGCTCCTCCTGGTGGATGGTCTGGTTTAAATCTTAAATCTCTTGTAAGTAGTTGGTCAACAAAAATAACCAAAATAAGATTCAATGAATTAAATAATTAGTAAATGATATATAATCATCGGTTTGCTGTGCTGAATCATTCCAAAAGAGCAATGTACGAACAATAGGACTTTCCATTTTGAGATTTGCTTTTGACATGAAGTGCTTGATTGTGAAAGTTTTCTGTTTTTCAGGCTGTGAGTCTCCCTCAGTCAACACCAGTGGATCAGCCTGCAGGGTCCGCTGTTCTGGTGCCACCATCTGTAGAAAGGTGAGAAGGAAGTTATTTTTAAAAAAAGCATTTGCATAATGTATCCAATCTCTCTCTCATGGGTCCATTTCTCTTTCAGCTGCCTGTCAGACACAGCTTCTGGTCTTAGTGACGGCAATGATGGAAGTTCTACATCAGGAGGTCGCCACGAGGGCCGTTCGCTGAAGCGCCACCAGCGAAGATCCGTCCGCAGCCGCTCCCGCCACGAGAAGACTGCAAGGGCCAAGCTAAATGTTCTTAGTGTAAGCATTTGTACTGATGAGTTCATTCTTATGCTGTCTCAAGCTCTTTGTCACTACACAGTTTTAACCTGAATGAATGTTTTGCAGATCTCTAATGTGGGGGACAGAGTAGCAGAGTGCCAGCTAGAAACGCACAACAGGAAGATGGTGACCTTCAAATTTGACCTTGATGGTGATAATCCGGAAGAGATTGCAGAAATCATGGTAATAGAGCTCTCTAGTTTTTTTCCACTAAACGTTTAGGAAATGTTAACTGTCTAATGTTTGTTATAAGTATATTCTCTATACATGCTATATACTAATAGAGTTGAATTGGCAACTGAATGACAATCCGTTGCAACTGAAAAACAAGAAACAAAGGGCACATAAAACTAACGTTGCTGCCTTTTTTGTTTGGTTGACGCAGCAGACATTATTAATGACAGTCACACTGTAACAGTACATGTAGTTTTAGTTTCAGTAGTTTCATTTCTTTTGATTTCTGTTTCAGGTTGCAAGTGAGTTCATCTTGGAGAGTGAGCGGGAGTCCTTCATCGAGCAGGTCCGTGAAGTTATAGAAATGGCTGATGAGAAAGGAGAGGGCATGAAGGAAGGCTTTCCACAGGTATTTCTTCAGTAAACTTCACACATTGACAGTTTTGACCCACCTGCTGAACCTGAGGATGTAACCACCTATATTTTTATCTTTTTGCAGATGATTGATCACCAACAACAGCCTGAGCTGTCTGTTCCCATGTTGCCAGGTTAACAAACTTTATCCAGAAATACAGTGCTTAATGTCAAGATATTGATTTTGATAAAGTCCAGCTCTCAGCTCACATCTGACCTTTTTCTTTTGACCTTTCTCTCAGGCATTTCCCCCAGCACTACAGCCCAGGTGGTGCATTCAGCAGGACGAAGGTTCATAGTCAGCCCAGTGCCAGAGTCCCGTCTCAGAGAACAGTTCTTTGGCTCTCCTTCTGCTAATACCTCCTTTGGAGATGAACTTGCCCCAGGTGAGTGAAACATCAGTTGTATTCTCTGTAGAACTGTCCCCACTGTTTGTACTACACTTGACAGGGTTGTAAGTGTTATAGCCTGATCACCTGTTGTGTTGAGATAAAAAATACATCCTGCAAATGATCAGTCATCAGATGTAACCTGATAATTTAGCAGTAACTATTAATAATTTCTATTAAAAAAAGTACAATGTGTAAAGAAACATGAAACCTCCAGACCTTCTTCCCTATGTAGAGTTACACAACTGTTCACATAAGCTTTTACTGATGCGCAAAATGCAAATTTTATATTTTTGTCAATTTCTGTTTTAAATTTTTCGTATAATGACTTCCTCTTTTTACTTTGTTCTAGCTCCCTCTATGACATTGGGCCTGTCTCTGTCTGCTCCATCTGGGACTCTCCAGCAGGCTTTCAGTAAAATGAGGCAGGCTCGTGTAGAGAGAAGCAGCACACTTGATCCCGATCCTGCTGACCAAGAACCAGGCCCCGTCACATCCAGTGAAGCTGTACTCGTCCCAAATTCTAACAAAATACTGGCTCCTCCAGAAGCTGTAACTTCCACCACTGGCGCTATTTTTCCTGCTGCGTCTCTCCCATTTACTGCAACATCCTCACCACCTGCCTCTGCTGGGAGGGTTTCCCCTTCGCCTATATCCACCGTGTCCCAAACTCCAGCTCCTGTCACCAGTGATCCCAGCCCACCGTCTTCCCATGAAGCAGCCCCCTCACAGCATCCACCAGCTGCCAGCATCCCTCCCTCATCTTCCACCATTACTCCTCCATCAGTGCAGACCTCCGTCCCAGCAGTCCTTGTGCCTCAACTGAGCGGTAGTTCTGTCTCTTCTGTTGCTAGTGTTACACCCAGTAGTACTGGCGCAGTCCCTGCTTCAGAGCAGCAGCCTTTTAATAGTGCTGTTACGTCTTCTCAGCCTATTAGTTCGGCCATCCATGGACCACAGCACGCGACCTCACAGTGTCAACCTGTCCCCATTTCTGCTCAGCCCGCTCCTCCCACATCGTTACCCAGTCAGGGCCAGGTGCAGCCACAGCCAGTGGAGTCGGAGGGGGCTGAGCTCCAGACCAAGACCGCTGGCAGAGATGATATCCAAGCTCTAGATAAGAAGCTACGGTCCCTTTTTAAAGACCAGAGCTCTGCCCCATCACTGGATCCCAGTCAGAACACAGGCACATGCTCTCCTCCCACTGGGACTTCTTCCCCTCCGCCTGGAGCCGCCCTCGTGCCCCCATCAAACCTTTCTCTCACATCAGGGGTACAAGGTGTCCTGGGTTCCACAACCACCCCAGCAGGACATGCACAGACGCCTCCAACAAAGCCCAGGGCACAGGTTAGTGGAAACCGCAGTAACCAAGAATAAATCCCAAATTCTGTTCACTGCGATTTTAAAACTGTTTTAAATTTACTATCCTCTGTTATATTTTTTTAGACGTTACCTACTGGTTTTGATCAAGCTGCTACGCCTCCCTCCGACCTTGTACCTCCATTTCCTGGACCAAACCAGGTGAGGTGTACTACTTTTTGTGTGTGTAGGTTTTTAACAAATAGTGTAGGTCTATATATGTATGGATTGCACCTTTTATATATCCTGTTTGTGTGACTCCACAGTCACAGCAACCCCTGGGTAATTTGGATGCTGAGTTGAGGAGAGCTCTGAGCCCAGAGACTGTTCAGGGAGGTAACAGAGTCCAGCCCCCAGCAGCAGGTTTCACTCTGGGACGTTTCCAAGTAAGTTTTAGTGACAACTTAAACTGTATCTGGTTAATTCTCTTAACCCTCTGGCTGCAGTTGATTCAGATGTTCTCCCTCTGTTCTTTCTCAGGTGTCTGTTGCTGCTGATGGTGTGTCCAGTAACGTTCCAGATGCCTGCAGCGTCGTTTCCTCTTCGTCCCTCACGCCATCCTCTACATCCTCCTCATCCTCCTCCTCTTCTTCATCTTCCTCCTCCTCATCCTCATCCCCCTCAAGTCCAGAAAATACCCTCCACAGGTCATCTTCTCTGGCCAAAGGAGTTTGCGAAACTGACGGTGTAAATGGAGCTCCGTCTCTCTCTGCCGTTCCTGCCAGTCAGTCCACCACTATTGGGCGCTTCCAAGTGTCCACGAGCCCCAACGCCACATCTGCGCCAACCACTGGCTCTAAAGTGGGACGTTTTTCTGTCACCGGTGCGTAACACATTCACAGCAAAGTTGGAAGCTTTGCTAAACTAGTATAAAGCTTTCCTTACACAGGGTCATACTACGGTACACAGAATCATACAAAACTGATGAGTTGTTCTCACTGCTGACACTGTAGCTAAAAAGACTAAATTAATCATTATAAGTGGTTTAAAAATGGATGCCCATTTTATCACAGCCACACTTTTCCTTTGATGGGCCGTGGTATAAGCAGTATAATGCACTCTGAGGTGTCTTTATAGTCATGCACTCTGTGGAGGCAGCTTTGCCTCTGCCTCATTCAATATTTCTTAATCGGATCCTATTGGCAGAGGCTGCGGTGGGAATTAATAATTAAAGCTTTGATGGTATTTGCTGTTCAGTAAAACATATCTATCTACTGAGCTTTACAGCCCATTGTACTTTAACTGTAACTGAAAACAATCCTTAGATTTGGTCAGTAAGTTTGCACCAAACACAGATTTTCTTCATCCTGTGCACAGAATAAGAAGTAATGGCCTGATGTGTTTGATTTCCCTCAGTAACCCCAGCTCCAGCAGCAGGCTCCAGTCCTTCACATGGCTCCAGTATGCAGAATGGTCCCTCATCCTCAACCTCTGATCCTCCTAACACACATACTCATTACAGTAGTGACAATGACGACGACTCTGAGACTGAAGACGAAGCTTTGCAGAAAGAAATCAGCCGTCTCAGAGAAAAGTAGGTTGCATGTTCTCAATCCTACTTCACACTTCACTTCACAGTTTAAAAGAAATATTTTAACCTGATTTGTATGTTGGTTTTTTTTGCTCCTTTCTTCTCCCTTTCCCAGACATATGATGGAGATCCAGGCATTGCAGACTCGTCAGAAAGAGGAGATAGAGTCTCTGTTCACACGGATGGGAAAACCTCCTCCCCACTCTGTCTTCTCCCCGGCTGTGGCAATGGCTGGAGGTCGACGTAGGCGCAAAAGCCACAAATCTGCCCGCAGTAGTGGACAGCCCAGCCCCTTGCACTCAGGTAAGGGCAGGGAACTGGCTTTTCAGGGGTTTTTTTTGGCTGGAAATGTAATACCAACCTACAATTTGTGTTTTGGGTACATGCTTTTCTAATCACTGAAGCTGTTGAAATGGTACATTCCTGGGTAAATGTTTACACGCTGTTGTGTATTCTGCTCGTATGTTTAGGATCCCCAGCCTCTGCTCAGAGTCCTCATGGTTCAGAGTCCTCTCCAAAGCAAAGTTCACCCTCAGCAACGGAGGCATCACAGGCAGTTAGCAGGTCATCCATACAGCAGCTCAGATCATCTCCATCCATGCCCAGCCTCAGTAGTTGCTCCACAGGTACGTGCTGGCATATAATCGTGTCACAGTGAGCTACTTGAATTGATTTCCCTGAATTTATTTTCTAGTTCACATGCAAGAGCTCCGTCTACAGACGTATTTCCAGCAAAAGTGTATTATTTTTAGATTCCTGTGCGTCATGGAAACACCTGGAAATTGATTAAAATGAGCAAATATCCTGGAAATAATCTAGTTTGTCCTAGAATTTTTAATTGTTTTCTATCCTGTGCTGTGGCTGAATTAATGTTACGGTCAGAAAGTGGAGGGAAATCAACTGAGGTGAGAATAAGTGTGTCCCTGAAATGAGGACCCCATATGGCTGACCTGTATTGTCAAGACAAACTCCTGTAAAATGTCCTGGAAAGGTCCTGGAAAGCAAATTCTTTTTTTTTTATTTACTTTTTAACCTTTACATGTAATTTGTTATCACACTGCAGCCCCTCCCCGCTCTCTGTGTGTTAGGGCTGAGCTTCTCCACACACATAAACATACAGTCAGCAGATAACCTGAAGATAACATCGAGTTGATAACAACACTCATTAAGTGCAATAAAATCTTAGCGAGTAAAAAGCCAAAAGCTTAGTTTGCCACATTCCCACCAGCACACACAAGTTCACTTCCCTTCTTGTTTCCCAGGATCCAGTGGGACCAGCTCCACGAATGGTTCAGGCCACTACCAGAACCACTCTGCTACACTGACCCAGGCGACTGGACCCACTCCTCCTGCATCTCACACCCAGAAGGGCAAGGGCACCTTCACTGATGACCTGCACCAACTGGTGGATAACTGGGCCAGGGACGCCATCAACCTCTCCCAGTGCAAGAGGGGTCCTAAAACTGTCCCACAGGCAGCACTGGGACAAGACGTACGCATTCAGTACTTTGTTTGAATGTGTCTTGTCATTGGAGCATTTTATGACTGGGTTTGTGTCATGTACTAATGCTGCATATTCAGTAGTAACTCTTCTTTATTTCTGTCTTGCAGATTATCCCTCCAGTTAACATGGGCCGTAAATTCTCAGCTCCAGCGTATCTCTGCCCAACGCTTCCCACGCCTTCCAACACCACGTCCACCACCACCACCACCACCACTCACCTCCCCAACCCAGCCAATCCCTCCATCCCCCAGGGGCCTCGTAAAGGCTCTCTGGGCCCAGTTGCCCCGGGGTTTGGATACGCCTCGGCCTCGTACGGCGCTCCTCCGTGGCCAGGACCCACAGGCACATGCCAGGTCAGCATGCTTAACCCTGCACAGCCACTAACACAGTACCAGCCGGCGGTGACAGCCTATCACATCGGAGCTGCACCAGCCCCCCAGAAATCAGTCAGCCCCGGAGGGCCCAACCTGAGGCCTACGTAGCCCAGTCAGAGCCCTGGTGAAGGCTGAGACGGAGGGCCACACAGGGCAGACAGTCGTTGAACAACAACCACTAGCTCTCTTGGCAGATTGCAGGTTAGCTAGCTGGATATTGTGCTTTTTATTTTTTATTTTATTTACTTTTATTATTATTATGTGGTTTTTTTTTTTTTCTGTAAAAGAGCTGACCTGTGTGGTTCAAGTCCTCTCAGGCAGAACGAACTCTGTCAGGCAATTGGAGGGAGAGTGCAATACACATCCACACTTAGCCTGCCATTAGCTGTGGAATCGAGCTGTGACGAGTCGGTTGGTTTTGTCTGGTAATCTACTGACCCAAAGGCATAACCAACAACCGCCAAAGATGTCTTTTGAGAGCAGACGCTGTAATGTTGTCATTCCTTTTGAAGAGGAGAAGGTAGGAAGCACTCTGGTTCACAACCTTACTGGTCCTGACTTTAAGCCGAACTGGGATTGAAGACTAAACTAATTCACCACATAGACACACACGTGTTTGTGTGCGCACACCTGACTAAACATTAATCTGGTTGAGTGACTTGGGATGGAAGGTTAAGTTGTCTCGGAGAGCGAGGGGGGGAGTGTACTTGAAAGTGGGAGATAAGAGTGGGACAGTTTGTCCCAGATGGGAAAGTAAGACTGGTGGAGGTAGAAGAAAGACGTAGTAAGTTAGGCAGGAGTGTAATGGATAGGGTTGCAGTATGAATACATCCCAGTGGCGAAAAATGCAATAATGGAAAAGAGTAGATATACTTTCCCTTGTAACTGTGGCCTTAATCTCCAAACACACTTAAACATTGACTTTGTACATAGATACTTCTTCACTGGGTTATGATTCCATGTTTAGCATATTAATGTCCCTGTGAGAGTCTGGTGTCATTGTGATTTGAGTTGTCTGTACAGATTTATTATCATACTGATTTATTCTTCGTGTAAGCCAGTGGATCTGCCATGTATAAAAACAAAAAAAGGAGAAGCATTGTCCTGGTGTTGACCACCATTTGGAGTTTGAATCTTGAAGAGGTGATGCTGCTGTAAATCACAATCTGGGTAGGAGGGTGTTTGAAGGGTGTTCGATTTTTGTTTTGTGTTTTTTTTTTTTTTTTTTAAACAAGAATGAAATCTTGTTTAGAATCCCAAGTTGACACATGAAACCACTTCACTTAGTGCTTATCAATGGATTATGAACCGTTCAAAATCTACTTATCATACAAAATGAAATAGTTTTGGTTTATTGCAGTAGTTATTTGTGTAAAAGGGACGCATCCTCCCAACTTCTCCCAGTTGTTTAGACAGACGGTGCATGGACAAACAGGTTGTTAGTAAAGTCATCTCACATTAAAAAACATAACATTAGCTGTCACTTCTCAAATCACAAGTGTCTGGGGTTCTCTCTTTCTGTGGTCTGTTTTTGTATGCGTATATTTAATAAAACAAATGTTCTTTATGGACCTGTATTCAGCCATCAGATTTTGATGTTGTTTCACTGTAATTATTATTAAAGGTTGTTAAACAACATGTAGTTAAGGAATATAAAAAGTGCAATTGCAGGGTGGTTGTTATTGGTATGCTACTCACCAGGCAGGAGTAATCCTGTGGTTTATTAAGCTCTTCTATCGTATGACTGCCCTGCCCCCCTTTTCTATTTAATTGTATATATGTTAATGTGAGGTAAATGCTTTCACCTAATGCTCAGTCACTAGAGTATGCTTGTGGTGACCCCCTCTTCCCTCCTCTCTCTCTCTCTACATGCACATGCACTCTAACCTGTAAACATGAGGAACACTTTAGTGCCTTGCATCCTCACTAATGACAAGTTCCAGACTCATCTAGTCCTGTAGTTGTGACTGTACTGCAGAAAAATACGTGGCTCCATAACCGTCACACATCTTAAACATGCGACTGGATACCACACACACACAGACACACACACACACACACAGACACACACACACAGAGGACAGGACTGCAGAACAAAGAGCACACTGAGTAATGTGGAAAACCGTTTCTTTTTCTCTCTGCAGTTACATTTGTGTTGGTTGTGTAATCAGCTGTGTATTTATATTTGGCTCATGCATTCATAAAAAAAAAAAAAGGCTGACATTTCTTTCTCTTTTTTTTTGTGGATTTATCATTAAACCGTTTTAATAGAAGCACTTGTTTAAGGGCAGCGAGTGAGTTGTGTATAAAAGGGTTAAAAGTTGTCGCGCCCTCGTGCCGGCTCACCCACCTCTCACACGAGTGCCATGCTGTCATCGTGACTCTTTCGCCCGCTCGTAGATTTGGATGAATAGTTAAACTTCTCTAGAGAAAAAATAAGTTACTGCAATGCAGAATATGCAATGTTTAAAAGTTTTAAAGGGACTGAGGGGGTAATGGAAACATTTGCATGCTGATGAGGGTTGTTACAGACTTCAGTGTTTTTGATATTGGAATATTAGAGATCTTTGTTGTTGTTTTTTTTTTTTATTATTTGCCTTTCTGGGACTCATCACTTTAGTGTTGATCTGTTGAATTGCCATTCACCAATATCACAGGCACAACTTCAATATCAGACTATCAGCATATGGTTTCTGCATGCCGGCTTCACTGATGTTTAATCTTACAAATGACAACCAACTCACAACTGGCCACTGTACAGCACAAGCTCTCAACGAAGCTTAAGGTCCATGTGCTACAATGCTACTATCAGTAATTATCAGACTTCTGTACAGTACTGTTTGACGCTACTGACACACAGTAATATCTGTCTCTTATTTCTGATCCCTCCTTACTGACTTCCTGTGATTCAGTGTCTGTTTTGTGTATGTTTTTCACATTGTACAAAATGTAAAAACAAATAAAAATAATATTGCAACCAGACTTATTTTAATTTACTCTTTTTTTTTACTAATTGTTTTTTAATAATTATAGGTATAATGTATATATTGTATCTCAAACACTACACCAGGGGGTCTCAAACTCAAATTGTCTTGGGGCCACTTCAACATTAAAATACTACAAGAAGGAGCCATTTTATGAAATATTTCCATTATTAACATCCTACTTAAGAAAAATGCAAACTGCTATTTCTATAATTTTTTATATAATCTTTGTTGTTCACAATTAAACAACAAAAAAGCCCCAAAACCTGCTCTCATTTGTGGGCCATTATACCATTATTTTGCACCATTTTACTTTATAATAATAATAATAGAATAATGTTTTTATTTAAATTGTATATGAAGGAGTCGTTTAAATCTGAAATGAAAAAGCAGGAAAAAAAAGATTATAATCTTGTGGCCAGATTATATTACTTTTTGACATTATGTTGCGGGCCAGAGAGGTGGACGGAGGGCTGAAAATGGCCCCTGTATTACAGTACTGTCTCATATACACATACATACTTATGTACACATATAATACAACAGCTGACAGACTTAGTAGTTATGTTTTTATTTATTTTTTACAAAACCAGATAACATTTGTCCAAATATCAGATATAGCAGCATTACAAAATAAACTTGAATTCATCAACATTGAAATAAATATGAAACAAACATAACATCAAAGGATTTAAAGAAGCTGTGCAACAGTAAGATAAACTCTCAAGTGTCCAGTCGGCGTTTCTTCATGTACTGTCCTTGTCTGTACGGACTCAAGACTTCACCTGTAAGGTTGAAAAAGTAGATTGAAAACTCAAAATTCAGCCACCAACAGATCAGTGACTCTTCTCATGAATCCTCACCTGGTCTCGCCTGATACTGGTTTTGATGTTGAGGTCTGGACAGAGCCCAGTCCTGTCCCCTGCTGTATGACGGGGCCTCCTCTGGAGGTCTTCCCGGGGCTCTCTGAGGGGTCTTGCTCCTCGTCTGCATCTGGTGATTTCCGGGCGTGCTGGGCCTGAGCCCTCTGGAGGGTGGGCCGTCTGCAGGGACATCCACCTCCTCAATCCCATCCAGAGTGAAATCCCAAAGCTCAGGATCATCTGCAGAGAAAAAGAGAGAGCAGTGAAAGACTGAGTGAAGCTGGTGAAGAGATGTATGTTGAGCCCTCTGGTGGTGGCTTACAGCACCTGCTAAATACTCGTCCCTGCTGCTGGGCTTCCTGTGTCCAGCTGAGGCGCTCTCACTCAACGCAGGTACACCTTCATGACCTGGAGGAAGAGATTAAAAAAAACACAGAGTAATCATTTAATTTACTTGCGAAGCTTCAAAATCAGAGCATAAAAACAGACTCTGGCAAGCTGTGCCTTGTTGCATAACACTAACAGTTTAGCTGTTCAAAGAGAGTTGGACATTTAATATTTTTTGTGGCATTAAATGTGACAGCCTCCTCTTCTGTCTGCTGTTCTGCAGGTAAACAATCTCACAGTGTTACTGTAGGTAGGGAGAAATGTATTGCAGGAAACCAATCCACTGGATCAGTGGTCGCCCGATATGGGTTTTTCAGTTTCTAATATTTAGAGAGCAGGCGACCGATGGCTGATATAATAAATAAAATAAAATATAATGCTGCCATCAAAACAAAGTTGATTAACTAAATAGAAAGATACATCGGTTTATGCTGTAGATTTCAGAAGTGACTGATTCAGCATGTCAAGAAGACGTAATATAACAGCATTATTCTACACATTATAACATAATATATATATATATATATTTAACGCTGGCCGGTTACAGGTTTAGATCAGATCAGCTGTTGTTTAGGATGGGAGAGACGTGTTAACATTTAGAAAAGACAATGGTGACTAAGGAACTTTACAGCAGGATGCCTGAAACTTTCTCACCACCTTTAAAAAGGAGGAGCGCTAACATCGTTCCACAGCAGTTTGAGACCTTTAAACAGAGTGAAGACTTACTTCCCGGTCCAATAGTGACCTCTGTGTCTGACTTTGTTTGATCCTGTTTCTGCTGCAGCCTCTTGGCCTCCATCTCTTCCCTGAACTTCTGCTGAAGCTGCTGCTGTCGGAGCTTTCTCAGCTGTTTGGGGTCTGTGTGCTCCCCAGACCCAACATTGTCCCCCGAGTCCACGACGGTTCTTAGGAGAAGAGGAAGAAGTGGAGGAAATACACAGCAGGTGATGCACAAGAGATGAAGGAGTGCCATTAAAAACAGAAACTAGACCCACCCGCTGTTTACCTGGAGCCGACATTCTCACTCTCCCTGTTGGGAGCAGGACCAGCAGCATTAGGAGTGTTTACTTCTGAACAGTTCTGGTTCTGGTTGAGGACTCTGGGCTCCAGCGGCATCCTGCTAGGACCCACTGCAGATACAAGCTTTTCCTCCCGGACCAGACTGGAGAACCGGGCCTTCTCCACTGACGGCTCACCCTCAGAGCGCTTAGTCTTCGCCGGGTCTAGAGGAGGAGGAGGCTTTGTGTAGAAGGAGAAGAAGATTCAGAATCCAGAGAAATTTTTAATTCAATAAAGCTTTTTTTATTGAATGTTTACTGAATTGAAAGTTTAAATACTGAATCTGACCTGTTTAGGGATTTTATTAATGGATAGGAGGTATTCTTTATTCAGGATGCAGTTTCCAAGGGCATTACCAAAGCATCTCAACAAGACAAAACAAACGAACCTCTTAGAGTAAAACATATTTTAGAAATACTGTATGTTCTAAATGAGTTTTTCTTCATATTTCAGACTGATAATACATAAAAATGTAAATCCCAGTACTTCAGTGCTCTCTTCATGCCATCAGTGACAGCTTCCTTTCTCGCCTTTTCCAGTGACAGAGCTTTAGACTTCAGTCCTTCACTGACTCCGTACCCGACATCCTCATGGAACGACCCGTCCTGGAGGGAAAAGCACAAGTTACAGACAGAGGTGGCAAAAATAGAAAACACACTTGAAGTACTGATTCAACTTCTTTACTCAAGAAAAAGTGAAAAAGTATAAAAGTTAAAAAGTACTCTGTTGGTTTCTCTGAAGGACATTTCTACCGGATGTTTCTGTGCAAAGCTGAAACTTCAAATATGGCCGATTCTCCCTCTCGTGTCTGTTTCATCTTGTCCGTCATGCGTCACATGCACAGCTTTTGATGTTGGGAAGGCGTGCAATGACGCAAAATCAAAATCCATAATTCCCATCAAATGCATTTAAACTAAAGTAATGAGCCTTTTTTTTGGAAATGTAAGAAAGTACAGATATTTGTATAAGAATGTAGAGGTACAAAGTATTCAGAAAAATAAATACTAAAGTAAAGAATGGATACCTGAAAAAAGAACTTAAATACAGTATTTATACTTAGATAATTCCCACATCTGGTTATATACAAATTCACACAATACGAGCAACAGAGGGTCGTGAAACAAAATATAAGTTACAATCAATAAAGTAAAACAAACATCTAACCTTCAGCTGCACTTTGATAAACGCACTGACTCCGACATAAAACTTCCCGTTGATGAGGTCGACGAAGTCTGTAAAGATACAAAGTGTTTTGTTAGTCGAACTTTGTGGCGACGGGCTCGACTTTACAGCCAACGAGAAGCCGTGAGTCGTACCGACATTCTGCTGAGAGATGGAGTGAGACCACCCGTTGTATCCAAACATCTCATTGGCCAAGCTGATTACACGATGGCCTTCGATGTAGCACACCTGGAAAGAGTCGGTTGAGGTGGAGACATGAGAGAGAAAGAGAGAGAGAGGCGGATGCAAGGTTATATGTCAGTGCTTCTTATGCAACCTGATTTGTGCAAAATGGGCACATTTTGGTAAAATGTTTTCCATATTGTTTCCACTTGAAGAAAATACACATTTGTGCATAATCATGATGATAAATTCACTTTAACCCAGCTGACAGACACACATGAATTCGCTTGTTTGCAACGTGACAACAGAAAACAATAGAGAGATAAACAAAGACTTGCCCTCTGTCCTCCTCCAGCCACTCTAGTACTGATGTACTCTGGTCCCAGCTTCCTCTGCAGAGCGTTTTGCACCGCCTGGTACTCCTCGGCTGTGTAGGTACACTGACCACACAAAAACAAACACCATTACCACAACACAGTAAAAGGATGGATAATATATACCTACATATGATCGGTGGCTGCACAGACACATTACATCTGGAGAGACTGAGGTTTTATATTGAACTGTGCTGTTGTGTACTGTGTCCACGGCAGAGCACCTCACTGTCTATTTTCATTTCATTTTACCACGTATAGGCAAGGAGAAAGTATCTGAGTTTAACTTGTTATTAGTTACTTTTCCCCCATTTTGTCTGCTCATATTCTTGCTACACTAAGCTCTCAAAATAATAAACATGTATAGTTTTAATCTCTTCAGTACCATTATTTAAAATTCTAGTGTTGATCCAAAAGTTTCCAAGAATATGTGATATAAAATGTCAGAGTTTTAAAGAAATGTGTATAAAATGATGGATAAGACATGTTGGAGGGGTGCAGCTATTTCCTGGGTTTGAACTCTAGATACTACCAGATGTTGTGGAATCAGATGTTTTTTTCCAACCTTTAATTAAAGGAAACCGGGTGAGAACAGTTCAAATGACTCTTGTTTTATCACATCTACAAAGTCTTTAATTTCTTGTCTCTTTTCACATTTGTGGACAGTGGATGGCAGAAATCTATCCCAGCATGCACTGAATGAACCACTGAAAAACAGACAGGTTAGCAGTGCATTTCTAATTAAATTCAAAGGGACTTTAATGACTGGAATGGAAAATGAAAAACAGACGTTCACATTGCCAGAGCAAGTAATAACTTTAATTAAAATGTGCATTTCTCCCTCTCTAAAGTAACAGGAGATCATTTCACAGGATTTCCTTCATAAACTCAACATCTGTAGGAGGCAAACGTGGTCAGCTGTGTTAATTCATTCTTCACACCTGGGCCTCATACGAGTGTGTGACAGGAGTTAAAGTTAAAGGAATTGGTGCGTTAGTATCATGGTGCAGTGCAGGATATACGCAGGTATATGGAGCATATACCCACTTATAAATCCTCTTTGATGTGTATCATTCAGTAGTGATCTGTGAGATTCATTTTTGGGTAAGAAATACTCAAAATGCATAATTATCTATTCGTCTGAACTGCTTCATTATGGATGAAAAGGACTCATCAGACTCCACAACGCCACAGCACCCAGTACCTCCAACCCCCGCTGATTAAGACTGGTTTAACTTTCAACCTACGACGCACAATTATTATCTTTAAATTGCACAGGTACAGTTTGGTTTTTTAGTTATACACTGCTCAAGATATTTTGCACACCATTTTATTGCATATATATTTTTCATTCTAGTCTTATATTATCTATTATATTGTATAATATTCTTATTTTTGATTCTTTATTGAACTCTTTGTACTACATTCCCCTATGCTGGGGATCAATAAAGGGACATCTTATCGTATCTTATTTTATTATACTTCATTAAACTC
>NW_023339762.1:19291935-19298710 GCF_004916995.1 Morone saxatilis
ACTCCATTATACTTTATTATACTCTATTATACTCTATTATACTGTTGTTTGTCACACATTTTACCTTTTTAATCACACAAACTGCAGCTTCTTGTGATTTGGAGATTGCACTCAGCTACAATAATATTACAATTAATTGTGCAACCCTAGTGAACCAATACTAAATAAAAACTGGGGGCCATAACTTAAAGAGTGACCCCACTGGTTATTGTGACGTCGCTCTGCACTGCTGTACTCCTACCTGTCCGAAACCTTTGGGTGCAGCAGAGTCGCTCCTCTCCTCTGCGTTACTGTTCATGGTTGCAGATCTCTAAAGGCAGTACAGTAAAACACACGTGTGAACAGTGAGTGCTGCTGTAAACCACCGACGAAACTGCCCTTTAATCATTATTAACCTGCAGAACAACAACAACAACAACAACAACAACAACAACTGATTCCGGATAGTAAGTTAATTAACTGTTAAACTCACCAGTTAAACTTCCTTCTAAACGTGTTTTTTATGTGTGTGTTGACTGAGGTAAACGGAGTATATGAGTAGTAAACAACAACAACACTGAACATCTGAACTTCCCGCTCGGAAACCCGGAAGCAGGAGTGTGTGCTGCCTTCAGGGCCTGTCGGAAACTAACAAACACAGACGCTACACTGCGACACAGTTTTTAGAAATGATTAGAGTATTATTCTTCCACCAAAGCTCCCCACAGATATACAGAATGTAAATCACAATCAGATAATAGGACGGATATATCTATTAGGTTAAAAACATAATTGCTTGTAGATCTAAATATTTGAGCTCTGAGGTTTAAATTAAAATACTGCTTCTTTTCTTTTATTTTCATGTTTAAATTGACTGTTGTTTGTTTGTTTGTTTGTTAATGTCATGTTTGTGTTACAATGTTCTATTTACAAGAGTTTGTGATTGTACAAATATGTACTCATTTATACATGCATTATTATTATTATTATTATTATTATTATTATTATTATTATTGCTTTATAAGTGTTAATATTTTTTTGTAAGTGTTAATATCATTTTGATTTTGCAATATAAAAACTGTCTTTTCATGCCAATTTGAATTTCTCCTAAGGGGGATCAATAAGGGAACATCTTATCTTATCAATAAAAGCTCCTTTAATTGAGACTGAAATTTCCCCATGGTTAAATCAATTGTTAGTCAGATACCAACATCTCAAATTTATTCAAAAGATCAAACACTTCACACCAATCAGTCACCACACAAATGTTAATGGTGGGAGGCCAGTACATGTGATCTAGAAATATATTTACAAGAAATAAAATAAAACTAATATTCTCTCCATTCCCTAATTACTACCTAGGATCATCAATAAATTACTGATACAGATGTTGTTATGCTCATACTGATGACAAATATTTAAGTTTAGTTGTAAAACTACTGTTGAAAATAGTATTTTTTTCCATTTTAATATTCCTTCTGTGTAATTTAACTCAATGACTCCAAATCACAAATGTGTCTCATGTAGAAATTCATCCTAAACGCTCTGAAGGTGCCACAAAATGGGAATTTACAAGGCGGACCTGAAGTCAACATTACATGTATCAACAGATATTAAAATTCAGAGACGAAGATGAAGAGGAGGAAGAGGAGGAAGAGGAGGAGGATGTTCACAGCTGATATGACCTCCACTGACCCGGGGGGGAGGTCAAATACGATACGCTTGGTACTGTCCTACGGTGCTACTAAATGTTCTGATTACCTGCTTATTATTTGGATCCAAAATAATACTGAATACATCGTTACTACGGGTGGAAATTGTGACTAATTTCACTGCTGATGGGCCAAAGTTACATAACCAGCCAAGCGACTCGTCTAAAAATAGAAACCAGCCAAAAAGGGGAAACTGAAATCTCATTCATTGTGTCTGCCAGAGACAATCTGACAAACCCAGGCGATTAATGATGATTTCATTTTTGTCATGCCAGCTCCGCCATTCTTTCCGAGCAGGCGGTACGACTGTGGTATCAGTGTGTTATATTTTGTCATGGTAGAGACCTTGCACCACAGGTTTCCCCTAGATGTGATCTGATCAGACCTTACCCCAGAATGAACTGATGAGGAAAAAATGTATTTTCATTAAACCTACTACAAGGTCAGGGGTGCCCGGTTAGCTCAGTGGGTAGAGCTGGCGACCCATGTACAAAGGTTGAGTCCTTGCTGCATCGGCCCAGGGTTAAAATCTGACCTGTGGCCCTTTGCTGCATGTCATCCCCTTTCTCTGTCCCCCTTTCCTGTCTGTCTACAGCTGTCCTATCAAATAAAAGGCATAAAAGCTGAAAAAAATATACTTAAAAAAAAAAAAAAACATACTACAAGGTGTTTTTGATAGTCTCAGTTAAATACCGATACCTATATATGGTCAGATTCCCCTTAAAATCAATTTAATGAGGTGAAGAAAACACTACCGATTTTGTCCACATGGGCCACCAGAATCAAGACAAATGAAAGTTTCTTGTAGGGGCTTTAAATACTAAATCACTTTAGGATTCAGAGATCATAGGAACGACACCCACGGAACTATTAAGATCTCAATTAAGATAATATATAATCTCTCCCATGATACCTTAATTCATCTGCTGATACTGACCACAGATCTGATACCAGTGCTCTCTTTCTCCCAAATGTAAAATCTGTATACCTCACTGAGTGCTAGTCGTTGCAATTCGTCTGTGTAAGGTAAGGACTGATAGTGGAGACACAGAATTGTATAATGCAACTGACAAGAAAACTGGATTCAAAGTATTTAAAAGATCGGTCACATCATGGCACTGACACTGGATCAACTGAATAGGATCAGTATCTGAGCTATACCTGAGGCATACCGATCCAGGCAATTAGTCAATTAATGAATTAGTCGATCAACATGAGAATTGATATGCTGGTAGTAAACTGAACATTGTTGGGTTTTCGATAGTTGGTTGGACAAAAACAAAACATTTGAAGACATCACCTTGACCATTTCAAGGTTCCAAGGACATTTCATAGATCCTCAGATGAACGGATTCATCACATGATTCACATGATTCATGGATAATGAAAATAATCATTAGTCACAGCCCTAATCGGTTTAAGTAGAAAAGAATGCCACTGCAGTTCTTAATGTAAAGTCTTCGAGTTCGAGCTGTGAGAACATTCCCTCCTCTACTACTGTGCTAGAACCTGCTGAAACAGACTAAAACCAACCAAACCAAACATCTAACAAGCTACTGACTTTATTGTTGCTAACAAGTGGCTAAATGAGACTACAGAGGTTGACATTAAACGTCAGCACGCTGAACACCGAGACTTATCTACTCACTAGTCTGCTTTTACAGCCTTGTTGCATTCATACTCACGCTCTTGCAAACTATTCTAAATCACACTTGTAGAAGATTTAATTACAAGTAGGAAGGAACAGGGGGATGTGCTAACTTCCAGGTTTACCGACAATAACACATCATCTCTGCAGAACTCTATTCCCAGTCAAGGTAGAGTTTGTAAAGCACTCTAATCGAAGCTTGTGTTTTATGGCACTTTGCTGACGTACAACAACTGTTTGTTTACAGCATCCATTCATTTCACGGTTATGAGGGTAATTTCATTTAACTCTCTGGGGGTCGTTTTTGGCTTCAACAGATGTACACTTCCTCTCACAGTTTCCTATGAAATCACTAAGACTGTAAACATTTAAGCTGCTTGCACTCGCTCCATCAGCTGCTTTCTATTATGGTTCAGCTCTCTCATCCACCTCTTCCATTTCCTTTATATCTAACCTGCCGCACAGGACTCGGACTTTTGTCTGTGATTAGAACAGAATAATTAGTAACTGACTCATTGCAGAGTTAGTTCTTTTCTCTGACTACTCCTTTGTTTCCATCTCTCTCACTAAATTGACTTGCTTTCTGCAGATTGGCCTTTTTGGCTTGTAAGCATCAGACAGTAAACTGATGCTTGAAAAGGCCGGAGTCAGCTCTTTCCAAGCTGGGGGAGGATGATAAATCCTGTGAAGCTGAAACAAAACATGCAAGCAGAATAATAAACATATAAATGTGAGAGAAGGCTTTTCCAAGCTTGGGCGTTGGGAGTCCAGGGGGAGTCCCCGCTTTGAAAACGGACGAGAGGGGAGGAGAGAAAGAAAGAAAGAGGTATACTGGGACTGAGTGGTGACCTGACGCTTTTGTTCAGGGAGGAGTGCAGCTGGCTTCGGACGGAAGGAAGGAGTTTCAGGATGGAGGAGCTCTGGAGAGCATCCGACCACATCTGCATCCTTTCTTTTCCTCGCTCGTTTTTCAGCTCGCACCTTCTTTTTTTCCCTCGATTTATAACTTTCTGCACCAATGGCTCGCCCTCCCACCTCCCTCCTTAAACCATTCTGTCCTCATCTGTCTCTTTCTGCCTCTAATTCCCTCTCTCTCATTAATCAACAGTCACTTATGGTGTGGTGCGGAGTACGTAGACGGCTTCGAGCCCATATGGAAGTGATCAGGGGCGGGCAGGGAGGAGCAGCAGAGGCCCCACGGACAAGAGAAAGTCCCTGTTTAACTACTGCCTGCAGGTATTGTGCCAATGTTTGCAATCACAGCTGTGGACAGTTCCCTTGACCCCACTTCAGGGGTCAAGGGCCATTAGAGGTTTTTAAAATGGTTTCTGATGACTCATTTAATTTTAGCATTTTAAATCGCTAGACAATATAAAAGAATGACTGCTTTGATAATGGGTTTTACTCTCATTACCGTTATCTCCCTATCTCCACTACAGACCTCCTAAAGCCATTCAATTTGTCAAAACCTCTATCAAAGTCCAACATACACTAAAGCTGGAACAAATCTAGGGCTGCAACTAATGATTTACCTAAGCGCGATTAATCTGTTGATTGTTTTTTCCAATTGAGTTTAAATTCAATCCAGTAACAACCAACGATCCAATGCCCTGAAATAAAGAAACACTGTTTCTTTCTTTATCTCCATGTCTTCTACTTTTACAGCTACTGAGAATGTTGGCAGCTCACACCTTTAGCACAATACCACGTATGCAGCCTTTAAGTGCGCATTTAAGGCCATTTTAAAGTGTCCCTGTGTCGTATCAAGTCAGCTTGACACATTAAAAAGTCAGCCAGAGTTAGCTCGATTTGTTTTCAACTAACTCAAGGAGCTCATGTTAGCTTAATAAGAGGACTCAGTTCTATTTTTTTAGACGGGGCCTAAACAAAAATAACCAATCAGAGCCAAGAAAGATAGTTGATTGTTAAGTCTCATTCCCACTTCGTCAAATACCCGCACTGGGAATGACACTCAACGATCAATTAACTGATTTATCATTTCAAAAGTAATAATCTAACATCTTCTTGGGACCTCTGCTTACTCAGTTTAATCATGGTCAGACATCTGCTGAGCAAGCATCTTACATAAAAGATGCAGAGCACAACATGCAAACAGCCACAGACATATCTCAGCATATGGGAGGAAGTGTATGCAGTCAGACCTAACTCAGACACAAGTTACATGTGTTACATACATTACAATTATCCTCAGAACTTTACTTTTCAATGTTGAGCAAACAAACCCTTCCCCCTAAAACACACACAGTAAACTTTCACCATTCCTCTCTAAGCCCTTGGAGAGCCACAGTGGCTTCGGCCACACAGAACATTCTGGATTCTCATCACCGCTACTGAACAAACACGGAGAGCGAGAGACGGCTGGGGGGGCGGCTGGGTGTGCTCCAACATGAGAGAGACAGAAAGAGGGAGAGGTAGAGGAGTAAAGAGAGACAGGAGGAGAATGCAGAGTATGCAGAAGAGGCAACACTTCACCTCACATTGTCTGCTCTTCTATAACCAGACCTTTGCTGTACTATATCTGAGATGTGTAGTCAGATATTTTAAATTTACAGCTGGGTGATAAATGAGTCTACTAAAACACTTTCCTTCATTTAGTGTTTGGATGGTGGCAGAGAGTGCTGTTGCCTGGGGGGGTTGCAGACTTCTTTGACTAGGGGATCACAAGTGGGGCACTGACTTATGCAGGAATGTCAGGAAGTATGTGTCTTAGCTGTCTAGTCATTCCCAATGTATGCAATTCAAACTGTTTATGGACCCCAGTATGCAGCAATATTCTACTACTGCACATTGCCCCCAAAACTGGATTCAGTTGGGTTAATTCACACTGTAGACAAACTGACACGTCTTTTGAGGCTGACACCAATATTGATAGTTAATATTATTATATTAAAAAAATTCCCTTAGTAAAAACTGAGATTTAAGAGAAACCAAACACTGATAAATAAACTGCTTAGTTATGATCTTTTCCTCTGATTGGCTTTAGGAAACTTAAAGTTAAGTTAGTTTTGTTTTTACAGATGTCATATGTCAATTTTATCCTTTTCAGTTCATATACAACCTGCATATTGAAGTGACAACTGGCAACAATTTCCTGTTTCCACTGAACTGAGAGAAATTACAGAAGCAAGAATCCATTCACCCAATTATTAGCGTGGGTTTCCAGTCTATAGAATTGACCCATGCTACAAAAGCAAGCTGAAAGTAATGGATAGGCCCAGCAGACAACAGCTGGTCACTGCACAGTGCAAGGTGGTGATCAGCAGTCCCACACTCCTACACTGGACTCCCCATCGCCTCCCCTTTCCAACCCTGCTGCCTTTTTATAGGAACTGAAACCGAGTCGTCACCCTAGCAACACAGCCGTACATGGGGCGGAGGTTTGAGCGCTGCTAAAAAGAGAGAGAAAGAGAGAGAG
>NW_023339762.1:19298778-19308411 GCF_004916995.1 Morone saxatilis
TTTCTCTTTCCCATACTGGCCTCTCTTTTCCTAGAGAGGAAGAGAGAGAGAGAGCGGTGCATGCTTCATGAATGAGTCCCCCTCCACCGCACCGCAGGTCAGACCCTCCATCCGCCTGCACCCTGATGCCCGAGTGGGTGCGCAGACCGGCGGGGAACAGTAGAGGAGCCTCGCCGCCGTCGCCGATGAGCTCCGGGCGGTAAAAACACACATCCCAATCGGTACTACATGATCGTTTCATCCCTCCAGGAACAAACACGACAGGATAAGGTACGGCGAGTGCGGGCTTACAGTGGCGGCAGAGCGCATGACCATACCGCAACTTTGTGCCATTTCATATACAGTTACATCCATAGGTGGTGCAGCCTGGTGTGTGTGTGTGTGTGAGGACAACACAGCTGCGTTGTTTACTGTAATACTTTGCCTCATTCTCTCCACACAGGTAGAAAAAAATAGAAAAACCTCCACGTACGCACCACTGGCTGTACATTCCTCCCTGTAGGACAAACGTGGACTGTTGATTGTGTGTCTGGGCCGATTGATTGATTGTTAGATAGATAAATTGGCTGCCTTGTGTCGATTATTATATGAAACGAGGCCAGAAAAAAAACAAAAAACAATGGAGACTAATAGAAATTAAAAGTGGCATCGCTCTGACTGTAGTCGCCCCTGAAAGACAAGGAGGAGGGGTGAACAAAAGCAGAATTGCCCAGACTGGCGTGGCATGGCACGTCGGGCAGACAGGAGTGTGCAGTCTGCCTCCTCTGTGCCTCTGCCTCAGATGTTACTGTAATAAAAAAAAACTGCAGGCCAGCTCCTCTGAAGACACACCAGGCACCCATTTTATCACTTGCATGGCAGGGTGGCAGTGAAAAGAGGCTTGTGTTGTGTCTTTGTCTGAGGAGTGACAGCCCCAGACTGTTGTTCCCCCCTTTGACCAGGGGATGGTGCTTTACTATGTGCAATGTTTTCTATGGGGAGACACCCAAATATAGCTTGTAATACTGTATTGTCATACTCCAAGAGAGAGGCTCATGCAGGGCTTTGTGGCTTTTGCCAGGAATCACTCATGCTGTACGTGCTCACACATGCATTTCTTCCCTTCTCTTGATTTCTGTGGTGTGGTTGGGGCGTAGGTGGTGAGCTCTGATTGCAAAACATTCTTCCAATGTGTTGAAATAACAAGGAAACAGAAAGCACACAGTTAATTCAACACTATAACTCCTTTAAGGAGGTCACACGTGTGGCTTGATTTTCTCCTGCGTCCGTTTGACTGTAAGTTTGATTTAATTTTTGTTTTGTCTCATTGTTTCTTTATTCCATTCATTGTCTCTAAATGGTAGCAGAGGTGTTGTGACTCCTTCAGAGCCTCAGACATGTTACACTGATGCCTCACACAGCTGCCGGATCACTCCTGTACGCTTCATGTTTACCTTCAGTCAAACCTTAAAGTCCCCCTCTGCTCAATAATATTTGTTTTTTTATTCCGGTTCCTACAGTCGGATGTTTGAGCTTCACTGTGCAGATTGATGTATGAGCAGAGTTTAACACTAGAAGGGTGTTTTTGTGTTCGTCAGCTGAAAGTGGAAAGTTTCTCCTTTTTAAGGGGCGGGGCCTACGAGCATGATTTGTGACATCACAAATTGGTTGGAGGTCAATCGGGGTCCAGTATGAAACTTAAATAGATGTAATGTAGAAACTGAAAGCCACCAGTGCACAAACACTGACTTCACAGTGAGTGTAGGAGACATCTTGCGTCCAGCAGGAAAACTTCAGTCCCTCCAGGAAGTTGCAATGTTTGTGATCGCAGCAGTTAACACAAAATTCAACCAGTGAATTCTGCACAAACCTACAATTTTATTTGACCGATTATTGTAGTTTCCTGCATAAAACGCTGAGCCATACGTCACCAAGCTCACGTACTTGTTTCTAGTTGTGAAGACACAGACATGTGCAACGTTATTGTGCAATTAACAGTGCATTTCCTTTTAATTTTTAACGAATTACTCACAAAAAAACACAACTTTTTGGGCAATTTTCACTTTCTCCTGCAATCTAATTGCAAAAAATGCCTTAAAACACTGCAACATGCATCACAAATATTTAGAAAAGCTGCTGTAAAATCTGCCATTTTAAGCCGAAACGATCCCACTGAAGCTGCCTTTGTAAGGATTTTAATGTGGAAATCATACTACACACGCATTGTTCAAACTAATTATTTGTATATATTTATAAATACATGTCTTTAATAATCATTTCTCCATTATCTCCCCTCTCCTGTTGAAGATGCTTGATGGACTCCGGCGGAGGCACGCCTCCCGGCCCTCCTCCAGACCCTCCTCCCGACCGCTGTCACTCAACTTCAGCACCTTCTCGGCCCCTCCCCCGAGCCCAGACATGGACAGCAGCAGTGAGCATCCAATCAGGAGGTGAGGCTCACTTCCTGGGAATTAAAATTTCACAGCATCCTGGAAAATGCATGAAATATTAATTAGCATTCATAAAAATCCCAGCGTCTCTTCTCCCAGAAGATTTCATTAGGCGGCTGAGCTTTGCTTGCAACACATGTTGACCCTAATGATAATGATCTCCTGGCGGGATGTTTGATTGACTCACTTCCTTCATGTGTGTACATCTCATCAGTTTGTACACTTGCTTTCCATGTTTTCTGTGTCTGTGTGTATGTGGGTGTTGAAAGGAGGGGTCTGTTGTTTACTGCCGTGTTGTCAGCAGAGAGTTTCTGGACTGTATTAATTTAATATTGTGAAGGTCCTGCAGTGAGTTAGGATTTAAAAGAATCGTGTGTGTAAGAGGGGATATTGTTTCATATTGACCGACGGGGCCAATATATTGATAATAACAGCAGATATATCCTATCAGTATATATGGTATAAAGGGCTGTACAGATATGTTTGAGTCTCTGTTCCTTAGTTTGTCCACCAGAGAGTGCTGACAAGTTTATTTTTCAACTGCAAAGTGTACATTTTGTGCTCAACAAATTTTAAAATGTAAAAACTAAATTCAGGCATCTTATCAAATGTTATCTGTACATTACTACTGGCATATATATTTGTATTAGACTTTTTTTTAAGTAATAGTTTATTGCCTTCTTGGCAAGAGTTAGATGAGCAGATTGATAACGCTCTGGTGTACTCGACCTTTTCCTCCAATATCTGTGTATGTGTGGCTTTTTTATCTGTACGTCTCATCCTGTGCTGTCATTGTTTTGTTGTTTTTTATGGCTTCTGCGGTAGAACTAATTGCCGCTCTGGGACAAATAAAGGTCTTATGTCAGTTCCTGGGATTCAAAGGTGATTAAAATAGTAAATATGAAACTACAGCCAGCAGCCAGTTAGCTTAGCTTAGCACAAAGACTGCAAACAGGGGTCCAAACGTATATATATATAAAGCTCACTCATTAACATGTTATATCTATTTTTTTTAAATCCTAGTAAAGACTGCACTTCTTTGCCGGGTGCAGTGACTCCTTGGAGTCTCTGCTAGGCAGTTTTCATGAAGATATGATACATAGCTCCCTTTTTTTAACCTTTAGGCAGAGCCAGGCTAACTGTTTCTCACCGTTTCAGGGTAAAAAAAGACGATTTTTGCAACCTTAAAGTTATTCAAGGGGCTATAAAGACAGGATGTTTAGACTTTCAAATATCATTATCGGCTTTAAACTATATGTTGGTCTCACACACTGCACTACTTTTGACTTTTGTTGTCCTGCACCAGCTGTGCTGAAAACGGGAGAGCAGGAAAACCTTCTTTATTGTCTGCATTGTGTCACTGCTTCCTATCCCTGTTGTTGCTGTCAATAAGCCGGACAACTTCCTCCTCCACCTCCTCCTCGCTGTACAGTGACAAGCACAACAAAGTCCCAGTTGCTTCGGTTTGCTTACCCTGCAGTTCCTCTGGCATCTGTGCTCTGCATAAATATTTGTTTGCATCAATGGTTGTATTGTACTGAAAGAGAGGCAGAGAGGGAGGAAGAGTATGCCCCCATCAGTGCATGTGCTATTGTTTTCTCCCCTTCTGAGACCTGGGGCAGTGCGGTGGCCCACCTCTCGGCTTGGCTCCACCCATCCTGCTCTTAACGTGCTGCGCCTTTCTCACCATGCATCATTCTGTCCTACTTCTCTTCTCCTCTGTCACCGGGCCGCTCTTTGTATTGTCATTGTGCCATTTTTTTTTTCTCTGCGTACTCTATCTCTCTCTCAGACTCTGCTTATGTTCTCTCCTCCCCTCCAGCTCTCTCCTCGTGTTTCTTCTCTGTGTCTCTGTGTATGTCGGCTCATAGCCTGACCTTGTTTCTCTCTTGTCCGGTACTTAGTGCATACTCTGTTTCTCTCCACTTCCTCCATATCTCCCTCATGAGGACTCTGCACCGGTTGAAGTTGATGAGCTCTCCCAGCCTCAGCGAGCTGGGGAAGAGTGAGAAAAGTTCACCAGAGGACAGAGGGGAGAAGCAGAAGAGGGCAGGAGCCAACGCCACCTGGAACAGGTACACAAAAGACAAGGTGCAAAAGAGGTAGTGGTTAAAATGCATTTTGAATATTAATGTGTGTGTGTTTGTGTTATGTTTCAGCATCCACAACGCTGTCATAGCAGTCTTCCAGAAGAAAGGTTTGGCAGATAACGAACTCTACGCCCTCAATGAAGGTGTCCGGTAGGTTTCAACAGGCACAGAAACAGCTACACACACACAACTATAAAGAAAAACATCCTTATTTTAGACTGTCTGTGTCATTTTGTGCTATAAGTAGAATAATTACAGTCTGTCCTGCATTCATTCGTGAATGAGTTTGTTTGTGTGCGTAGTGTACTGTACGTTGGCCTGGGGAGTCATGTGGTCTTGCCAGATATCTCATTATCTTCCTGAACCAGACCCATCACTTCTATCACATCATCCTCCATTATAGCCCATGTTTCCATGTACAGAAAAGCCACGAGAAGGTTGACACATTTCGTCAACTACGCAGGAAACTCTTGTTTATAATGCAGGAAAACAGGGCGCTTGGTAGATCGGTTTACATCCTGTGGTTCTGTTTCATGTAATTGCACACACGTGGAATTAAATGCGGGTGGTAAACAGTTTTTATTCACACAGAAATGAGAGCACAGCTATTAATAGTTGAATACTGTCCATCTTATGTTTCCTCAGGCATCTGCTGAAGACTGAGCTGGGGTCCTTCTTCACAGAATACCTTCAGGTAATAGACATATATATAGACATATTATTTAATATATATATATATACGTTTTACAATAGTTAACACTCAGGTATGGAGTGATGGTGTCTCTGATGTTTGAATTTAATGGCATCTTTTCACTTAATGTCACAGAACCAGTTGCTGACAAAAGGCATGGTCATCCTTCGGGACAAAATAAGGTTCTACGAAGGTATGACTGGTTGGATAAACAGTCTGAATACATTTTGCAGCGGTCTGTGCTGGCGAATTAAGCTTTAATCCGCTGTCTTTTGTTTTTGATGCAGGTCAGAAGTTACTCGACTCTCTGGCAGAGACGTGGGACTTCTTCTTCTGTGATGTTCTCTCGATGCTGCAGGCCATCTTCCATCCAGTCCAGGTACACAAACACCTTCAGAGTCAGCTGGTTTTTCCACAAACTTTAATATCCAACCTTTATTGGATGATGGTCATTTCTGCTCAGTTCTGCCTCTTTCTGTGTCCTTAATGTGTGCAGGGTAAGGAGCCCTCTGTCCGACAGCTAGCTCTGCTTCACTTCAGGAACACGATAGTCCTGAGTGTAAAGTTAGAGGACGCCCTCTCCCGACCTCGCGCCCGAGTGCCCCCCTCTGTTACACAGATGCTGCTTATTTTACAGGTAGGCCTGCAGGCCCCAAGGCAAACTTAATAGCTTGTTTCCTCACTCATTGTTTGCTTATTCTTTCTGTTCCCAACAAGAGAAAACAGCTCCAGATCATGTTTTTGATCTTTGAGATTTGTGAGAACCTTTTTTTTTTTTCACAAACTAGGTTAACTTGTAATTGAATAAAGTGACCAGTAGGTCTGAATCTTCTGTTTTCATTATCAGTCTGTAGGGATGGGAATCGAGAACCGGTTCCAAACTATCCGATCCATCAGAATCGCATCGTCACTGAGCTTTTTAATTCCTTTTAATCAATGCCAGCATGTTTTTCTGACGGTTGCACATTGCTAAATATGAGTATGAATAAGAGTCGTGGCGGGAAAATCAAACGACTGTAACTCTTTTTCTACACTGTGTTCAGACTCAGAGATAATAAAACAGCTGCATCGAAGGCTGAAAACCTGTGTAGACCTGATTATTGATCAGGAATCAATAAGGGAATCGACAAAGAATTGGACCCATAATCAGAATCAATAATGGTATTGGTATCAATAACATCATATCGATTCCCATCCCTATCAAGCAGTCAGTTGTTGTTGTTTTTTAATTATTACTGTCTATAACATGTCAAATATTCTCCTTTTGTTATTGTTTTTTCCTAATATTGTTTTATTGTATGTTATTATTGTTTATTATTGCTTAGTGTCTGATCTACAGTCATAAAAACAAAGTTATTCAATTTACACTCATTTGAGAAGCTGACTTATTCTGTTATTATTGTTATTATTATTATACCAACAAGCAGCTTTATTTTTGGTGTATTTGGAGGCTTAAATTTACACTTTGATGCCCGTCTCTGCGTTCAGGGGGTCCACGAGTCACGCGGTGTGAATGAGGACTACCTGAGGCTCGAGTCTCTGGTTCAGAAGGTGGTCTCGCCTTACCTGGGCACCCACGGACTTTACTCTGGAGATGGCGTTGAGGCTCACTGCTGTGTCCTGGGTGAGACAGTGCGGGGCGTGAACCCAAAAGCAGAGCAATAATGTCATGTGTCTGACGAGGAACATAAATTAATCCACACCTTCCCTACTTTTCCTCTCGTCTTTCAGAGAAGTGTTTATCGTGGCCTAAGTCTGCGGATCAACCGTCTAAAAACCCTGTGGTACGATCGAAAAGCTACAATATCCCTCTGCTGCTGACTCCGGTGGCTGAGTATGACCCAGATGCCAGCTCCGTTGGCAGTGGAGGAATCCGGCGCCACTCGGCCTGTGAGATTATATCATGCCTGGAGGAACAAGGACTGGCCTACGCTGACCTGGCCTCAGGACCTGAACTGTCTGGCCCCTCCTCCCACAGACTGTGTGTGGGCTCTCAGTTCAACGGTATGACACAGATTGGTTGTTGGTTATTATGCATAAAAAGCAATAATCATAAAGTAATAATCCATATTAATCCAGCACCCTGTCGTTCACAGGGATTGTACAAGCGGGAGCGAGTGCCATGGACTTGCCTCTTTTGTCTCCCTCCATCCTTCCCCTTCATTCCTCAGGAGCTCTCCACGGCACCGAGGCCACGACCACAATGACTGATCTCAGTAAAGGTGCATCCTCCACGCCGCCCAGCGAATCATCCAGCCCTGAAACCATAATTGGACAAGTGTTAGAGTCTGCAGACTCAGACTCAGATGGGATATTTATTGATTTCCCACCTCACTCCTCAGAGGCTATGGGGTACAGTCGTGAGAGCAGGCAGAGCACTGTGTAACTGCGGTTGCCGTTAGGAACGCAGCACCCCCAAACTCCCCCCGACCCCGACCCCAACCCCAGTGTGTACGGTAAAAATCTGTGAGAAAGATTAAAGAAATCTACATTTCATTAAATGGGTACCATCTTCCTTTTTGACTGTAGTTCGATGAATTTTCCAAGACCACTGCTGGTGAGTGAAAACCTTTTATCCAACAAAAACACGCAGCAGTGGAACTGTTATTAAAGGACTTTTACCAGGTTTTCAACTTCAGGACGCTGTAGTTACGACTTCATCTAAGCTTTTTTATCCTCAAGTCAGATAATGTTCTTAAGAGATAAGTCTGGTGGTGTTCTATATTTTCTTATTGAGGACAAATCCCATGAAAAAAAGACCAAAATCTGCATGAATTGATGCCACTAACATCAGTGAGCCACACAGCTGCACTGACATGCTTCTCGGTTCACAAACACCATCCTGCTGCCTGAAAATGTGTATTAATCCGCAGCTTAAAATAGTACCCAACAAAGACACTATATCATTCAGATTTTATTTTTAATTTAGAGACTTTTCATGAGATTTGTTGAAAATATCACAAATATACAACATAATCAACACTATCCCTTAACACACAGAGGAGAATGTAAACCTTCAACTGAAGTTAAAATCACAAAAATAACCAAAATTGGAGTTTATGAGGTTTTCATGCAGTGGAAATGGTTGTTAGAACCACCATTTTACACCGAAAAAGTACAGAAACTTTACATATTTATCATGGATTTGTTTTGTATATGTGTATTTTGAACCTTACGGCAGTTTTATATTTTCTGTTTACGCTTTGTTGTCTTGCCTTTTGGGAGTAACACAGTTAATGGCGTCTTCTGCTCTCACTTTTGTATGACATCTTATGAAAATGTGGACTGTTGAATTGCTTTTATTGCCAGCGGCTGTCATAGACGTCTAATGCAAAATTCTCTTCTTGGAGCAAACATCAGTGTGACAGCATTTGCTTTTTTCTGCGTTAGCTCTGTACAGCGGGAGTTTGAGGAATAATGACGATGTTTATTGTTTACATTTGACAAAGACATGAGCATTTTGACTGAATGTCGTCTCACACACTGTATTTTGCACCACCACTACCTTGTAAATAAAAGTGCATTGTTGGTTTTTAGGACAGCTAGATAGTGTAAAGTAAGCTTTTACCTTTAAATGAATTTAAATTTTAATAAGGGCTTTTTAACTGAATCTTTTTCAAACGATGTTTTACCTCAAGCGTTTTGTACTTTACTTTTTTTGACAATCTATGATGTCTACGGAGTTGTACTTTGTATTAATTTGTTATACTAGCCCAGTAAAAAAATAAATAAATTTGAATAGTATTTAAAAACATGGGTTTATCTCCTTCTATGTAAACAGTTGATTTATTATAAATAGAATATCTGTCATGTGTATGAATACCCACACACACATTAATTTTGTTGTTCGTTAAGGAGAGGGGAGGATCTACAGTCGCAGCTGGATTTAGTTTTTCTGTTTAGTTAAGCTCCATTAAGCCACCTATAATCAGGGCTTTTATAAATACTGAGGTCATGAGTCCAAATCCCCCCCAATGTACCTCCCACCCCTCCCTCACTCCAGGAAATTTTGACACCATAGAGAATGAGGATATATTTTAGATTTACTCTTTAACTCAAGGTCAACTTACTAGATTTCTTTCAGCCACATATTGTGTCCTTTAATCAGCAGATGGGAGTTCATAGAGTTGTTATAGTGAAGAAATCTGCTGAATGAACCTTGAGTTAAGATTTTATTTTGTTAAATCCTCACCAGGTTCTTAAACCGCCCAAATATCCAGAAAAAGTCCAGGGGGGGTGGCGTGAACTCAGTGTCCTCAATAATAGCTACAGCCCTGCAGTTATTCATCAAAATAAAATACAGCACCTGATAAACGCATGCTTTTATATTGAAAATTAGTACAGGAAGCCTTTTATTATATATCTTTTTTCTTTTCTATAAGCTTCTTCAAGTAACAAACAGGCATCATCAATGGATATGGAT
>NW_023339762.1:19308511-19336645 GCF_004916995.1 Morone saxatilis
ATACCTAACAATAAATACATCCAATCTATCAAAATAAAATATATTTTTTAAATATTTTTTTTAAAATACATACTTTGTTAAGCTTATTGTTCTGTTTATTTATTGTTATTCTGTGTATATATACACGGCCAGTAAAAGTGATTCTGATTCGGATACATCAGCTCATTAAACGCGTGCTTTTGTTTTGAAAAGAAAAACGATACCGGAAGACTTTCGATATCTATCAAAATAAGATACATCACTTGAGTTAAAAACGTGCTTTTGTTTTGTAACGACTGGCCGGAAGAAACCTGAGCTAAAAGCTAAAAGCTAAAAGCTGTCCTCGGTTGAATCGAGCTGCTCTGCTGTTAAAAGTATAACGTTTCTAAAAGTGTAGACGTGTGTCGTGTTGGTGAAGAGTTGCTCTTTCACACAGACTCACTTCTCCGGGTCAGCTTTGGTAAGAAGTCTTTCTTCAAACTGTTTTATTTGGGAGGTCTTTTTAAAAAAAAAACAAAAAAACAAGTGAGCTCGCAGCTAGCCCCCAAACATTACAAGTGTCTTCAGGTCTGAGTGGAAGTGATGGCTCCTCCGACAGATTCACCTTTATGGAAGAGAGTCTGGTTGGTTGTGTGACCCGGAGTTAACTCTTATTCTCAGTCTGCTGTGCTGTTTGTTTTCAGAGCCCTGTGTGTCCTCTGGCTGTGCTCCTCAGTCTCTGTGGGTGTGGGTGATACTGGCTCCGTGCCAGTCCTCTGTAGATGAAGATGTCTCTGGCCCAGCGAGTCCTCCTCTCCTGGATCTTCGCCCTGATCTTCCTCATCATGCTGGTCCTCAAGCTGGACTCTAAGATCCACTGGAACTGGTTCCTCATCTTCCTCCCCGTCTGGACCTTTGACACAATCCTCATCCTCATGCTGATAGTGAAGATGGCAGGACGCTGCAAGCCGGACTTTGACCCCAGAGATGGCGAGCAGAGCCTGAAGAGGAGGTTGTGGTACCTGACAGCCCTGCTGCTGAAGCTGGCCTTCTGCCTGACACTGTGCTCCCACCTGGAGAGGCTCATCGACATGTGGGTCAGCGTGGTGTGTGTCCCCCTGTGGGTGCTGCTGGGTGGGGCGCTGGTGGAGCTGGGACACAGTGTTTTCCACTACAGGAGGGACTGAACCACAGGACTCCACAATACATGGATTTGAAATGTAATATAGGGGAGGAAAACTCTTTTTTGTTTTTTACACTCTCGCTCGGGATGCAGGTTGGATCGGGTGTCGGTTCATTGTCACTGTAAAAGTCACTGTGTCTGCTTTATGTTACATTGAAGTCACAGCAGGTTGTGGAGTCACTGACAGGGTTGGGGTCCCAGTGAGTCCTGTAGGTGTGCTTTTACATGGTTTTTAAATATGAGGGAAGAATCAGAATCTGATGTGTATCTGAAGGAACATCGACCTACAGTAACTGTGTGTCATCTTTTGGATCAAAGGTCAAAAGGATGATTTTACAGTCCACAGTTCTGCATCTTTAGCCTTCACATTGTTTTGGCATTCACATTACTGCCTTCTGGCTCATCTTTAGGCTGCAGGGATTAATGAGATGGTGATAAGATTTATACTTTGTAAAAGCTCAGATATACTGTATACTTCCAGGTGAGACTTGGTTTTACAAACTAATGTACGCGTGATCTACCATCCAAAATCAGTTACCTGCTACACTACAATTCACCTTTTCCACGTGCTACGGAGAGATCACACACAAATGCAGTACTGTACTAAAGCGGGATCCTCGTTACACTGAAATGATCCAGCCTGCACTGTGTGTGCCACTGAGCCATATTATACATGTTTGTGAAATCACTGTTAAACGTATATTATCTGAGCATTTCTGCGGAGTGGTTAGAAACCTCACAGCTTCCACATCTGTCCGTACGGATGCCAGGCTGTCTCCTCCTCTTCCTCTAACAATATGGATTTAAAATATGTCCTTTTGCAGCGTGCAGTGCAGCTCAGAGTAGCAGGACCTTTTTGAGAGATATGGGAGGTATTTTAACACCAATCGTCATTGCAATCAATCACATAGTTTTCAGTGTCGGACCAGCATCTTCATCCTTGGACCCAAGCCGCTTACGTAGCTAAAAAAATGCCAATAAATTGAGACCTTAATGATATGAAATGCAGGAGAGACATTAATGGTAAGTCAATATTTTTGAACCATTTATTGAGAGGTTCTGATCAGAGTATAAATCACACTACCAAGTCTTATCTTAGGAAATAAAATGTATTTACAACAAAATTTTTCACATACATTGGTTTCAAATAAAAACAGACAGTAAATGATATAAATAAGTTCTATGGAAAATAAAACTTGTCTTACAAAAAATATATGCAATTTCTGTATACATTTTCTCACATTGGTGCTAATAACATCTATACTGTACAGTTTTGGTACATACAGTATCATTTACAGCCCTGTGTGAGTCAAACAACGTCCAGTCTGAAAACTACTTGCTCCGATTTTGGAGTGTTATAAACAACGAACCCCATCGACTAAAGCAACATGGCAAAAGAGGGTTTCAGCGAGAAAGAGCTCGGTGACTTGCCAAAGTGTCCCAAACAGTGAACGTAGTAATTCCTATAGCAGGGAGTAAGGATGGTCGTTTTCAGATCGGCTAGTCCAGTACCTAAAATAGGTGCTTTAAGAGCGAAGCTAAGTAGTGCACAGGCACTGACACATGGGTCACATAACATTTTATATAGAGCCTACATACATTCGCTAACAAACGTGAAGTGAGCTACTTAGCTTACATTCTTAGGCGCTGATAAAATACTTGGAGAGTGCATCCTCTTTTCACCACGCCGCTGGAGTTACTGCGGCTGTGGAACGCAACCAACTCACATATTACAAATTAGAAAACACCAGCTGATGTCTGAAGGAAGGATGCATTTTCAAATACTTCAACAAAGCCTCGGCGTAAGTTGTACAGTAAAAAAAAAAAAGAAAGAAAAGAAGACTAGACATTCATATTAAGAAGTCTTTCTGTGTTTGGGGTGTGTGTGTTTTCAGGGGCTGTTTTAACGAGTGCTGCTGTGGCCGAGTGTCCTGTAGGGGCGTGGCAGGTTTTCCCTGCACCGTGTCCTTTACTTTTGGTCCTTTAGAGGGCACAACTGTCCGACTGTCAGATCCAGGCTTAGAGGAAGAGCCTCGAGAGTCACTGTGATGGTGGGTCTTAGGCCTGCTCTCCGTGAAGGAAAGGGCCAGAGTTTGGTGAGCCTCCATCGGCTTAAAGAGGTCAAAGGTGATGAGCGTCCGTGGTTGTTTGTGTTCTGGCGGCGCAGGAGCAGAGGCAGACTTCTTCCTCTCCTCCTTACTGCTGATGTCTTTGTCCTTCTTTCCTTCTTTCTTTACCTGAATGTTCACAGGTTTGGGAATTCCTGTCTTCCCGTCCTCTCGCCCAGACTTTGCCTGCACTCCCAGCTGCGTGCTCGCCGCGCTGCCCTCCTTGTGCCCGCTCTTCTCCTTCTTCCCGTGTGAAGACTTGTGTTTATGAGAACTGGCGTCTCGAGCCTCCTCTCTGTCTGGCCTTAAGTGAGACGCTCCTTGTGTGCCTCCCCTGTCTTTATCGTGCTCCTTCTCCCTCTTGAGGTGGGGATGTGTCTTTGAGTCCCACTCCTTGGCCCACTTCTCGTCTCTCTGTGCAGGAAGGGATGTTTGAGAGGCTTTACTGCCCTCTCTTGTCCGCTCCTCGTCCTCCTTTTTCCTCATCTGTGGCGGCGGCTGCGTCGATGTACTCCCCTCTCGTCCTCCCTCGGCCTTAACTTTCTCCTGCTCCCGCACCCTGTCCTTCTCTCTATCCCTGTCTTTCCCCTTATCTTTTTTATCCTTTTCCTTCTCTTTACTCCTATCCTTGTCCTTTTTCTCCTTCTCTTTAACCCTCTCCTTTTCATCTCTCTCTCTTTTTCCTTTATCTTTTTCTTTTTTGATTTGCGGTGTGTTGTAAGTGCTCGTTATACTATCTTTAGTTTTCTCTTTTAGACCTTGACCTGGTACCGTTGTCTTTTGCTGCCTCTCTTCCTCCACATCATTCTCCTTCCTAATCTGCTGTAGTGACTTTAAGGATGCGCTGTCCGCTCCACCCTCCTCATGGCCCTTCTGCAGTGTCCGGCATGCGCCTGCATCTTCCTCCACCCCTCCTGCTTTACCCTCCTCTTTCTCATTTTCCTCAGCTTTAGGCTCTATTAGTGTGTGAGTGTGTACACCTTCATCTCTCTCCCTCTTGACAAAAGGTAGAGACTGTGTCGTTGACAACTCCTTCATCTCGGCCCTCTTCTCTTGCTCTTCATCCTTGAAAATCTGTGTCGGAGTTTGTGGAAGCAGCCCCTCCCTTTCCTCAGCCTCATCCTCCAGCTTCATCGCTATCTGTAGAGCAGGGTCACACTCCTTCCCCTCAACCTCCTCGTCGTCGTCTTCCTCCTCTTCTTCTTTGATATGAAGTGTTACTTCTCTAGGTGTAGATGTCTCCTCTTCCTTCACCTCCTCCTCCTCTTCCTCCTTCTCTTCGTGTTGGTGATACTGTTTGAGTCGGATGTGCCACGCCAGACTGCAGACAGCAGACACGGTTTTGAACTGGTGGACAACTCCTCTGGGAATGAAGTAGATGTCATCGTGGTAGAGTTGGATTCGGGCGTATCGGATCCCCTCCCTCCTCAGCTGGTTCAGCTTGGCATCATCGATCCACTGTACACACTGCGGAGGAAGTCACAGGAACACATGATGAGGAAAATGTACAGATATTAGAACCGAAAGGAAAAGCAAGGCGAGCAAATTAAAGGAAATCCTGCTGATAAATTATTGGTTTATAATAACACGTTTATTTTGAAATCTTATGCAAAACAACTGTAAGGCTTTATGCTCTATGAAAGCTTCAGTATGTTTTTTGGATCAACTTTTGAAAAGTAACAGAAGAGGAATGTTTTTTATCTTTGCTCACTACATATTTACCTTTTTATCCTCAGGTGTTAAGTTAAAAAACTACAGCTTATGAACTTCTTTTTAAAATACAAAAACGTGAAATGATCAGTTAACTTATTGTTATTAGCCACAAGAAACAGATAATTATCGGTTATCATATCGACCGGGAAAAGAAATCCATATTGCACATCCCAAACTAAAATAATGTGGAGCTGGAACTGTTATTGATCTTCGAGTTGGATTTTATTTGTACTATGAAGCTCTGTCGAGTAGCCTAACACGGAGCACTGTTTTAGTTTGAGATTTGTTTGAATGAGAGAAAATGCAAAACTTATTTAATAGTCAATGTTTTATTATGAAGAGAATTGAATTTTCCATTAAAAGATAGTTACGAAAATGTTTATAGGCTTATATACTGTCAATTATATTTTTTTTAGAAAAAGAAAATTGCAATTGATGCATCTCACTTGGAGATAATGCTGTAAACAACTTTGACAATATTCTTTACTACCTCATAAAGTTGTTCATTTACACATCCAGCAGACATGGAGCAACATTATCATTTATTTAGTCCAACATTCACTCTCTTGGTCTCCACCCACTCTTGAGAAGTCTGATCTGTCTCTTTTGGCGCCTAATGCTCCACTGTCCACCAGCTAGCTCAGTCTCTACTAAGAAGGTAGTGTACAGTGTTTTTATAGCCTTTTTTTACTGAAAACAGCTGCCTGCTGCTGGAAAGCAGAGTTGACAAGAAGTGTGAGAGTGAACCAAGCTCTGGCCATAAAACCAAAGAAGAAAGAGCTGAACCACATGATAAAGCTCAGCAGAGCTAAAAGGAACTACGGAGCAGGGTGATAGTGATCTGTGGATTCACCACTACAAGCAACCTCTTTCATATTACAGTCATTTGATTTATTGTTTGTAGAAAAATGTTGATTAGTGCAGCTTTAAAGGACGTTGGATAGGTACAATCTCACAATCAGATAAGATAGCTATTTATACTACCAGGCATAATTAATAAATCCGACCCACCTGAGACAGCGGAGGTTCGTGGAGGTCCAGCTGCAGCCTCATGACAACATCTGGGAAATCTCCAGCATGGAAACACACAACATCTTTGGTGATCCGGGCAGGAGCGTAGCTGCTGTAAGGGAATAGGCAAAGTCCTGTTTACTGACCCAACACCAACTGTGCTTCTTGCACATCACAGCTGTACAGTGACAGGCTGTGGATGTCGTCAGCGATACAATAACGTACCCTTAGACTGAATGGTTCCACTCAATTCATTACTTCATTTTAAGTATTCTGTTGCCTGTGATTGTTTTTCTTTTGCCCTTTTAACTATATTCTAGCAGCAGATCAAAAGTTATCTGGGCAACACAGCTGTCAGGTTGTGTTTTATGCAAAGGTTTCTAAGTACTATGTGTGATAAGGTAAGAAGATGTCACTGTGTACTCACTCCTCTCCGCAGCGCACAGCCTTCAGCACACCTACAGCAGCAGTAGTTTGTCTCTCAAACCCCTGACCGATGTGGTCAGCGTGGGCTCTCGTCCGGTCCTCAAACAGCATCTCCCTGGGCTCGCTGGCTCTGGGTAGATACTGCAGGTTCTTTATCTCATTGGTGGACCTGAAATACATTTATTCACAAGAGTCAGGATATGTTAAAGGCATGATTAAAAACATGTGTAACATGGCATGTGGTGTTGAAAGATAAGCTGAAAGCATTTCACTGGTTTTGCAGCTTTACTTCAAACTCATTGAATTTTTTTAATGAGGATGCTGGTGAGATGATAACAACCTGTGCTCCGGCAAACATTTACAGACTCAATATGTCAACCCACCTTTTCCTTTTGAAGGGTGATTTTGGCATGTCTGCCATGGGGATCATCTGTTCTCCAGGTCTGACCCACATGATGGGGCCGTCGTCGCTCTCAGTGGGGCTCTGCAGACGCAGACTGGAGAACGTTCCCCAGGGCAGAGTCCGCTGCATAAACACAGGGTGAGAAACTTGGAGTTACATAATGGCTTGTAGCGACAGACAGGGAAAAGTGAGACAAACGTCTACGGACCATAAGTGTTTACATAACGCATAACAAACACACTAACCTCCAGAAAGGGAGATTCCTCTAACATGCTGATGAACTCGGGGAAGTAGTCTCCAACCTCTTCGTCCACAGCCCCGACCAGACTGACCTGCCGCATGGCCCCGGCACGGTATGTTCCCTGGGAATATGTCCGCTTCACCTGCAGGGGATGACCACAGAGAAGACACATCAGGATCAAAATATCCTTATTTGACACATCTAAACCTGACATGTTCTTTACTGCCAGTTCAGACCTTTTCAAAAACATCATAAGCATCCTCATAGACAAGTTGTCGGTCTAACAATTGAGGCTGGCATTGTCAGTGTGTTCTTAACATAAGTGCTGTGACCTTTCCCGTGCACCTGCCTTTAATAAAGTACCAAGCATCTGCTCGGTTGTTAACAGGAGCTTAAATACAAAGATTTAGGTTGAGCTTTAAGACACTTCACAGTCATCAAGAATGTCAACACAGGACCAATTAAAGGCAAAGCTATTGTTACTCTGAGGAACAAAAGACTACAGACAAATTAGTGGACTGTGGATTACACTATAAAATCTAGAAAAAGGAAAGACAAGATAAATAAAGAAAACAGACCTCAGGCTCACACTGGTCCCACACTGACATTAAGGCTCAGCTGAACATTAAAGCGCTCACATTGCTGCCTCAGAGGAGCTCATAAACCTTTATTATGTGTCAGAATCAGGCTGCTGATCATTTTGAAGTTTTAGTTTGTGGTGCGTTACAATCTAAAAGTATAAACTGAGTGTGTGTGAATATACTCACAAAAAAGCTCATATCATCTTACCGAACTCTCTGCGTGCTTTATACAATGAGTTTTTACTCAATTTACCTCCCTAGAGGCGCCATTAAAGGGTTTTTTTTCTCCATAATTTATCAGCTCTTTAAACAAACTGTAATTTAGCCTGTTACACGGTTAACTAGCTGTACAAGTGACAGGGTTTCTGGTTTCCTCTTCTCACTGCTGCTCCATTATTTTAGACTATTACAACAATGACAGGTTGTGTAATGCCGTATTTCTTCAGTACTTGCTGCTGTTGTTGTTTATTGCTTTTCTTTATTTATTATTACTGACTGATCACAATAAGCCATGTGTGCAGTTGTGACTGTGGGGCATTAAAGCTTCCCTCTACACACACAACAAAACAGTAAATGTCGAGTACACGGTACCGTCACTGTGTTACGCTACATACAGACTAATGTTAAAAATGATGTACAAGCAAAAAAATATAGAATATAGTCTAAAAAGCAGGAATACGAGTTCAATTTTGGCTTTTTAAAATGATACATTTTGACACTAGCTGACTAAATTGATATTGCCCTGTAAATATTTATTTAACTACTGCCAGTGTGTTAAAAAAAAAAAAGACAGTTGTTCATTAAAAAGCCTGTTACCTTTGTTTCATTTTGTTTATAGTAAATCTTTTCTATGTACTCAACCTCGTTTACTGAGTCAATAAAAACTGCTTATAAATTTAGGAAAACAAAGTCTAGACATGCTGCAGCAGCACAAGATGCCAGGATGATTCCCAAACTGAGAACTAAAGACCCCCCGGGGTCAAACGCCCAGGGGAACAAAACACTGTGAGAAAACTGTGCTGTGTTATTAAAAAGCACATGTTTAAACATCCAATCATTTCTGCCGCTGAAGGGGGGTTCTCTCACATCAAAACGATAACAAATGCCATCATTTGCAGTCAGCTTCTCTCAGTTTCCTTCAGGGTTCATTGTTTAGGAGTTGTTGTTTGTTTTTTTTACCAGAAGCAGAAGGTACCGTCCTCTCCGAAACAAACAGGTGATTAAAACCAGGAAAAACACAGAATAAAGCAGTTTCCTCTAAAAATCAGTGTTTCTCCAGCGCAACGGGTTGCGAGCTGAGCTGCTGCTAACTTTAGCTCAGATTGTTTCTCTGATAATTCAAAACGACGAGAACTAAAATGTGTGTCATAAGAACTGGGCTTGAACTGGATAAAAAGTCTATTTAACAGCTTCTGGCAGACAACCACAACACTAATGCATGTGCAGAGAGGAAACGGCGGCATTGACAGGCGACCAGTGAAACGTCACCTCAATAAAATGACAGATTTCTCTGAGTTTGAACATTATTGGACACATTTACTGTTCAAACAAATATATAACATAGTTTTTATAGACATTTTAACGCAGAAATATTACATACTGTATCTTTAAGCCTCTTGTAATCCTGTATCCATTACTCCTGCATTTAAGCTTAAATCAAGTCAGTCTAACATCAAACGCAGTCATGAATCAGTCAGTCACAACTCGAGGGGCACTGAGAACTGTTGCTTCACCATCTCAACACTGTTTATTGGCATGGAAAACAAAGTCCATACCATCATGTAACACCCGAAGCAGCTAAATTAAGAAAATATGCTGACAGTTCTACCGAGTTTAGTTTTTATTGAGAACAGCAACAGGATGAAATGCACCATCTGCCCTGTGTTGGTAGCGGAGGAAGCCACGATGCCAGACGAGCTGAAGCAATATCTGATTACAAAGCACGCGGAGTATCAGTGCGATCAAGGGAGAGACAGAGAGACCCTGTGGGGGAAAAAATGTCTTCCCTGTGAGGGGTCGCTGGCATGAATACATGTAATTTTAGGTTTTCTTGACCTTGTGATTCTCTCTCAGTATCTAAAAATGTTTAAACAGCAGCTCTTTTTAAGAAATCATTTTCCAGGAGTTTTTCCTCGACAATTCAGGACAGCACTTAATAATTTACCTGCAGGCCTAGCATTGTCTTCAACTCTGGTTTTTGTGCCTTATTTGTTTAATTATTACGCGCTTAAGTCTCATCATGACACTGAAAAACATCGCCACGAGTCCGTTCCACGTCTGGAGTGAACCGCTCGGTTGACTGACGTGACCGAAAGGAAATGGGAGCGATTATAAAAAAATTTTTCTGTTCCGCTTTACGTCTGGTTAACCCGCTTTGAAGTGTCATACAGCTACCAACTGTCGAGTTTCAAACAAAACACACACCAATAGGTTCATGTGGGCGATCTCAGTGAGGGGCTGAAATACAAATCAAACATTTTACAGGACGAAATAGATAAAGGATATTCAGTCACTTTAACCAATTTCTAGGTGTTTCCATGATTGGGAAAACCGGTCTCTAAAATTCCAGATTTTCCAGCAAGGTGTGGAAGTCCAGTTAAATGACATTAGGACAAGTTGGACGTCATTTCTGACATTTTTATAATTTAGGAACTATCCTTTAACTAACTGCTGTGTCAGGTGCTTCAGGTTTCTTAATCATACTTTAGTTTATGGAAGATATAAACAGATATTTTCTAATCATCAATAAATAATCTGAAGAGAAGATTCTGGGCACTTCTTCAGACATTTGTACCTTATTATGAAAGACATTAATATATTTCTGACACGTGCAAGAGGGAAACACTGTTTAGTGTCACATGGAGAATATTATGTCATCTTTCTACAAGACAAATGCTTCATAAAGAAAACATTAATCTTAGACTGAGCAGCCTGCACTGGTGTTTAAAGTGTATTTACTGATCTATGACACGATCCTATTTATATCTTTATGTCACATTAACTCACACCCCACGATTGTACATTAGGAAAGAACACTACATCCTTTAAAGAAGAAGTCAAAGAGTATCATTTCACACTTATTCAAAGTGATCAGAAACTCCTGAACAATGAAGCACCATAAGATTACGATTAACGAGCACTGGTGGAGAAGTAAAGAGATAAAAAGAACATGAACCACCCATTAATTAAAGGGGTGTTAGATATCGTGTTGTAATATTTTGTTTTGTGACATTGATACTCAAAATTACTGCTTTAATTTTTGTGTTTAAACCCCCCAACAGCTGAACAGTAGTGTTGTTAACGTAAACTGAGGGTTATGATGTTGGATTTTACAGGGACTTTGATAAATACAAATCAGACTTTTATACATATGGTGTTATGTGTTCTTTATACTATAACTATACTATATTTTATACTATTTTTAAAAACAAATCGCAGTTTTATCTCCATTCTTACAGTATTGCAATTTATCGCAGTATATTGAACTGTAACGTTGTGTCATGATACACATCCCAAATTCATACCAATAAAAAGAAGGTTTTTATTTTATTAGCTTTTAACTTTGAAGCCTAATGAGCTGATTTGCCTCCCCAGCAAAAACAAAACCAGCAACACAAACCAAGACGATGAAGAACTAGTTACGAACAACAACTTTAAACTCAACAGACAATTAAACCGTCTTCTACAGTGTCTTCGGAGGCTGACGCGATACCACGACTCCAACTGAAGGTGCCATAATCACTATCGAGCACAGACGAGCTTTTCAAGAAACCATTATGTTCAGTGACAAACAACACACACACACACACACACACACAGAGAGAGAGGCTCACTGCTCCACCTGGACGCTGAAACACTTTGAACACTGGAGTAAAGACGGCTCGAGGAAGCGTGAAAAGCTCTACACATCAACAGTCTGGACGCAGACTGACACACAGATAACTTCAGAAACAACCTGTGACGTGTTGTTTCAGCTCGTGGCGGATGAGTCTGCGCCGCTCACACCTCCGGACTACAAACTGACACTTGTGGACAGTCTTCTTCCTGCGTCTGCCACTCAGAGACACAAAAAACCAGAAACGATCATCTTACCTGAGAGTGGAAGTTGACCATGGTCGTCGTCTCTATGTCCTTCTTCCCGAGCACCTCCATCTTCACTGGCGCGTTGGGGAACTTGTAGGAGAAGTACTCCAGGAAGTCTGGGAGGTAGGACGCCGCTCCGTGTATGATTCCCATCACAAAACACGCCGCCTGGGCCTCGTCCTCACTGAACGACAGGGTGACGAACTCCTGGGCGAAGCGCTGCATCTCAGCCGGAGACAGGGAGGAGAGCTGCTCGCTGTAGGCGTGCGCCACAGACGCCCCTCCGTTGGCCTGCTGCTCGATGTGAATCAGGCGCCCGAACTCCAGACCGGGGAGGCCCGGCGCCGGGGTGCAGTGGAGCGGCGAGCTGTAGCCGAGCCTTTCCCTGACCATGGAGGAGATGGAGGCGGAGGTAGCGGCAGTAACAAGAGGATCCTGGTGGTGCTGTTGCGATGTGTTGGAGTGGAGTAGACTGCTGTTGTTGATGCTGTTGTTGTTGTTGTTCCCGTTGATTCGACCGAGGAACTCGGGCAGAGCCAGAGACACTCCCGAACACACCGTCTGGCATGAGCGGTGATACATTTTGGGCCGGCTGTGTCTCTCCTTCACCCGCTCGCCATCTTTGTGCTTCTTTTTCTTCTTTTTCTTGAGTTTCTTCAACAGGAGGTCTTCGTCTGAACCAGCTTTGGGCTTCTCCGTAGACTCTGTGACAGAAGATACGATGTTTTTGAGTACTATGTTTGTATCATTTCAGGCCTTACAGTGTGTGGCTGAAGTTAGGAGTTCATTAAACAATATTATATATTTAACATTACTGAACTTTAACAACTTTTTTTCTTTGTAAAAGTGGGAACATTTGTTCAACTATGTCATGTTTTAATGTGACTGTAAATCAATGTACGCTTACCGTTTGTAATATACAGAAACTTTATACATTTACAGCATTTAATCCTCTTAAAAATTAACATTTAATTCAAATGTCTGACATATGATTAAAGATCAAACTGCGTTGACTTACTATACAATTAGTTCTGAGCGACTTTAAGCAAAGTTACACCTCTTACACTGAATCCATGCAAATCACAGTTAAAACAATTAAAAATAACCCAATAAAATCCCCTTTTTCACCCCAGACGACTGCCATTAGATGTGAATCCCCACCTTTCTGCTCAGAAATCACCTCCCCGTTTTCTCTCGCAATGTCATGCACAGGTGGCAATTTGTGATTTTTCCACTCTTTATTCTTCTCCTTTTTCTTCTCCCTGTCTTTCTCCTTCGCACGGTGATCTGCAGAGAGGGAGCAGCAGAGGAGAAACACACAGTGAGGCCACCAGAGAGAGAGAGAGAGAGAGAAACAAACACCTCCACGTGTTATACACACATAAATCTATGCAACATCACCACATCTGGGCCTAATAAACACAGGGGGCCTATGGTAAAGAAACAGAAACCCATGCAAGAATTAAAAAAAAAAAAAACACACACCCAAAACACAACACCAACTACTTTACAAATAGATCAGTTTTTCCTTGAAGCTGCGGGTCTGTGTCTCTCACCTCTCTGCAGCATTTTCCGGTCGCCGGTTCTCGGTCTTTGTATGGCAGCTCGATGGACTCACCTCTCTCCACACCGACGGGGAGTCCGCTGTGCTGCTGCTGCTCTGCTGCTGCTTGCGCTTCGCCGTCTTCTCGCTTATCCTTGTGTCGCTTCTCAAATTTCGCCTTCTTCCTTTGGGCGCGAGGCGAGGAAGTTGCTGATTTTGAACGATCTTCCGAGCCGGGGTGCTTGTCGCGAGCGGCGCGGTGGTAGTGGTCGCCTTGGCCGGGCCGAAACTCATTATCGCTGGGCTCCCACAACTCTGCTTCCCGTTTGTGTTTTTCCCCTGCGCACCCTTCTCCGTATCAAGTTTCCTGTGCTTCAGGCCCCGCTCCCCACCCGACTTCTTCGGAGGTGGCGGGTAAATGTCGCTGGAAAGACTTGTGGTCGGCTCTCCGGCGGCCGCTTGGCTATCAGGGGGTTTTTAGGAGAATTTGTTTTGCTGTTTGCTGCGAATGCATGGAGTCCACGGCCTGCCATGCTTGGAATTTTCTATTTTTTTTCGGTTTAGGACGTAACTGGTGCCGCGAGAGCAAGGCCGGAGGGGGCGGGGCCTGACGCGAGTTCGTAACGACGACGAGGGGGGGAGGTCAGAGGGGGAGAGAAGGAGAGAGAGGGGGGAGAGAGAGGGAGGAGAGAGAGAGAGAGAGAAGAGGAAGAGAGAGAGAGAAGAGAGAGAGAGAGAGGGGGAGAGCGTCAGAGGGAGGGAGAGAGAGAGGGAGGAAGGGAGAGAGAGAGATGAGAGGGAGAGAAGTCAGAGAGAGAGAGAGAGAAGAGGTGAGTCAGAGAGTAAAAGAGAGAGAGAGGGAGAAACGAGACAGAAGAGAGAGGACAGAGAGAGAGCGTCAGAGGAGGGAGAGAGAGGGAGAGGGGAGAGAGAGAGAGACGTCAGAGGGAGAGAGAAGAGAGAGGGAGGGAGATGAGAAGAGAGAAAGAGGAGAGAAAGAAGAAAAAGAGGGAGAGAAAGAAAGAGAAGTCTAAAGAGGAGAGGAGGGAGAAGGAGGGAGAGAGAGAGAGAGAGAGACGAGAGGGGAGAAGAGAGGAGGAGAGAGAGAAGAGAGAGAGAAGGAGGGAGAGAGAGAGAAGGAGCAGAGAAAGACGAGGATGAGAGAGAGAGGTCAGAGGAGGAGAGAGAGAGAGGTCAGAGGAGAGAAGAGAGAGAGAAAGAGTCGAAGAGAGAGAGGGAGAGAAAAGAGAGAGGAGGGAGAGGGAAGGGAGAGAGAGAGAGAGGAGGAAGGGGAGGGAGGAAGAGATGAGAAGAAAAGGAGAGGAGAGAAGAAGAGGAGAGAGAGGGAGAGAGAGAGAGCGTCAGAGGGAGTGGGAGAGGGAGGAGGACGTTTCAGAGGGAGAGAGAGAGAGAGAGAGAAAGAGTCAGAGAGAGAGAGAGAGAGAGAGAAAGAGAGGGAGAGAGAGAGAGAGAGAGAGAGAGGGAGCAGCACTCACTCAACTGTGCAGGTTTACTTCATTTATTATCCCCAAAGGTGTTTTATTTAAAGAAATAGGCCCAGTAAAAGATAATAATAATAATAATAATAATAATAATAATAATAATAATAATCGTATTTAAACATTATTGTAAATAATAAATAATGCACAGTACAGACAATAAAATTCCTGTGAGCAAAGTTATTTCATTGGTTATGAAATTATTATTATTTTTTAATCTAAATGTCTCCTGCAGTTGCTCTATAGCGCCTTCCAGAGGGCAGTTTTATAAATGCATTAAACCAGGAGGCTGAGCAGGATTAGACACAATTTGTCTTTTTGTTTCACCTGCCTTTTGTAAACACATCCCAGTTGTTTCTGCTCTTTTCCAACAATCTTATTAGTCGTGTTTGTGATTTCTCCACAGTCTGTTTTTGTCCCTGACATTAAAAGTTAAAACACTTTCAATAAGACTTCAATAAACAGCCTCTAAAAACAATGTTTATGTCATATGAATCCAGTTTTCTGATCAGATACAGACGCTGGATTACTTCTTTTCTTTTAATTGTACTCTGTGTGGGCCATAACACAAAAAAATAATATTTAGTATAGTAGTAAAAGTATTTAATAACACCCTCTGTTATAAATAGTGATATGTAAGACTACTCTTGCATATTTAGTTCACCCACAAATGGATCAGAAGTATTTGTACATTGTCGGTTAAGTTCTGCTGTTCGACTTCAGGGAGTGAGGATCATTATCAAATTAACATTAACCACCATCAGCACTGACTATACGGTGAGAAACTACATAATTCAGCATTTTCAGAATTATTCCTTATTCAATTAACTGTGCTCTAATTATTGTTTATTTGAAAAGTTTATTATGAAAAATCAATTTGCCATAGAGGGCTTAATAATCTGAACAACAACAAAAATATAAAATAAAAATATGTATAATTGATGGTATATCTACACTGTGTGATAATGATGAGATGGTTAATGAATGGTTACATTTTACTGCCATAAAAAATAAAGAAAGTTGTATGTATTTATAATTTATAATTTAATTATTTTACTATTAATACTAATATTATTATCAGTGTATTTATGTGTCAACAAATGCACCAGGAAAGTTTTTATTTGTTATCTAATTTGCAGCTGTATGGTACGTCTTACCAGAAATAGCAGGTACATTATGCATAAAGTGTTGGTTGTGTATTATTTTCATCAAAAACTAGTAAGATTTCTGCACAGTGTGACAAAACGATATACTGCATATACATTAAAGGACCGGTGTGTTGGGTTGATCGGTATCTAGCAGAGATCTCTAGGAGAAATGATGGTGAAAAATACAAAAGGCCCTATCTAGAGCCAGTGTTTGGTTTGTTTGTTCTGGGCTACTGTAGAAATATTCTAAGGTAATAAAAACATGATTCTTATTTTCAGGTGATTAAACACTAATGAAAACATACCTGTGAATATTATACACACTGGACCTTTTAAAGTCTTCAGTTTATTAATTACAAATGTACATAATTAGTTTGTCTTCCGAGATATTTCTTTAAAATGTCACTAGGTGGCAGTATTGTTATTAAAATACATTGAGGGACTTTTTATTTTATTTTTTCCCTCCCATCACATCCACTGATCCCTCACAGCTGTGTCTTCTGGAAAAAACAGCACAAGTACAAATGTTTGGAGGTTTGCTTGCTTATATCTCTATTGCACAACAAGACTTGATTGGTCACTACTTTTATTGCATCCAAGATCTAAGTACTATTATTCATTTATTGTCAACATTATGTGATTAAAATTTCAACCCAATGCCTAAATGCTTTCTTTCATAACACGCTAATATTGGATGAAAAATATCAATTTGTTATGACAGAAAACAGAAACAAATCCTGCAGAGATGTGGAAAAGTTACATTTCTCTCAACTGCTGTGTCAAATGGTTCCTCTCCCCTCCAGTCCACATCCATTTTATATGCTTCTCTCGTCTGTATCTGCAGCCACTAAAGAAGAAGCCTTAATCTGCCAGGAAGATTGGAAAGGTAGTGTACACATTGTTCATCAGCGCTGACATTGGCTTACTCTAAAATGAGATTTGTTTATTTCTTTTGACCCAAATTGTTCATTGGGTGAATGTTACACTCAGCACCGACACTTAAACGGTTACCATAGGGAAGAAGACACAGTTTGCAGGATAATAAAATAAAGGTTATTTTTGGTTCCAATAACAAGAGGCGGTGCGGAGAGATTAATCCTTTATAGCACCTTAAGCAGTCGTGGAAAGTTTGTAGTCAAGTACATATTAGAGGTATTTGTATTTCCATTTTAGGCCACTTTATACTTCAGCTCTACAACAATTCAGATACAAATATTCTGCTTTGTATTTATTTGACAGCTATGGCGACTCTGCAGATTAAGATTTTACATACAAAGCATTAAATATTAATATTATTATTTATTTTTGCTTGCTTTCTTAATCTGTTGTATCTAGTTTCTATTATAACGTTTATTAAACATTATTGTTGTACTTGTTAAAAGTAGTTTATGGTAATTTTTATCTCTCTATATATATATCTATTTTATTTTTAAATGTATCTTTAGTTTTTATTCCATTCTGTCTTATAATCGGCTTTGTCGGTCATCTGTGAAACACTTTGAACTGTATTAAATTGTATGAAAGTTGCTAATAAAGTAGTGAATAACTGATTGATTTATTGATAAAATCATTAAGACAAGCTCCATCTCATCCAGCTGTAATAGCAAAATGCTGCTTACACATAATGCTTGAGTAAAAATAATCTAATACTATGATATTTAATGACATAACAATCACAGAGGGCAATTTTCTGCTTCGGTATTTTTACTTTAGTACATTTTGTTAATAATACTTATGTAGTTATACTATACTATAATTTTCAATCCAGGACTTTTACTTGAAATTGAGTATTTGTGCAGTGTGTTATTGTTAGTAGCTGAATACTTCCTCCACCACTGACCTTCAGTGTAATTACTTTTACCAGACGAACGTGTCCTACAAATTGGTAGAGAGAAGGGAAAAGGTCAACAAACTTGTGTTTTTGTGATGCCCTCAGTCACACCCTTCTGTGCATTCACATCTAGTCCATCCACATGGTTTCTATTAACCACAGCTGGGAAATAAGTGTCTTTATAGAAGGTTTACTGCTATAAAACATACTTTAAAACTGTAAAATATTCTCTCCTGTCATGGAAAAATACCCACTTATTTCTCGTGCATTTTCAGGGTCTAAAGAATGTCCACTTTCACCTCAGAGTCCACTCCCGCTGGGCAGAAGGGGACAGCAGCAGATAACCTGTTCCCACGTTACACTCGCTATCCCTATCCTTCATCAGGACAAGGATTCTTAAATATAAATTTCAAACAAAGTCTTAATGAAGTCCAGGCTTTTGGATCAGAAACAAATTGACCTGACGTTATCTGGTGTTGGCTAGCTGTAGGAAATCCAGATGTGAGGGACACTTGGTTGTTTCATTTTCAAGAATCCCTATCAGTCAATTGACAGTTGAAAAACCTTCTTACACATGGCGAAGGAATGTATCGGTTACTGAAGAATTAAGGACTTGGCAATGGACGATTCATATCAATATGAATATGTGTGTGCGAGACAGAGGAAGAAAGAGACAAAATACTTTTTAATTTTAAACTGATACACACTGATCAGGCAGGTGTTGTATCATATAACTGTTTTTCTGAATGAACATGTTTATTTGTTCCTGCCATGCAAACAGTGAGGCCGTACAATAATATTGTCCAGGTAGGTTTATACCTTCAGGCAGGCAGCTTGAGTGTGGTATTACAAGAGGCTGGCGCTGCGCTACGACAGTCTCTGGGTTTACTCCAGTTCAGCTGGAAATGGGACACTTATGCACATAACAGACATGACCGACGACATTGGCTCCTCTGCCCAAAGTGGAGGGAGATGAAGTGGTCTGCCAGGAAGCCCAGGCAGCAAAGCTGGACTGATGGTCAGATGTTTGTTCTAGTCTGAATGGAAAAAACCACAGTGTTTACACAATCCAGGACAGAGAGTGGGCCAAGCCAGCTCACTGGGGGAATTCAAAACACTGTATCCCAAGAGGGCACCCTGAGGAGAAAAAAAACTGCTGTCCATAAATGGGTAAAGCCAGGAGTGAGGGTATTATTTGGAATAATAGCGTTCCTGGCTGTGCTCTGCTGCTGTAGAAGACAAAATGGATTCATTTAGGTTGGCTACTATCAGATGAATTGACCCTTTTAACCTTAATCAACTGCATTAATCATTATCATCCCTCATGCAGCCGCTGCATCAGGTTAGTTTGTTGTGGCTAAGCTGCGACTGTCTGAGATTTATGCTTGGCCGTGCTGTTAAAGATGTGGCTCTTTGATAATAAATCGAAACGGCCTAGTGTTCTGACAGAAGTCTCTCGAGAGTGTAAACATTTCTCTCACACTATTTCCCTGTGTAAGTGTTGAAGTATTGAAGTGACTGTGAAAGGTGAAAGGATACTTATTCCTGGCTTTTATCCGGCCAACAGTTGTCAAATGGCAAATAAGCTCATAGCTGCGTTAGCACAGAAGGAGGACGAAGGGCCCGAGTTGCAATGTAAAGTCATACAGAAGTTTGGATAGATAGTTACCACCTTTATATGCAAGGATTACAAGACCTGCAAACTGTAGCATTTGAGGTTGCTTTTACAAAGTGCTGTTTCTCTAACCACTGCTGTTCTTCACTGAGTCATTTTCTTCCTCCTTATCTCATTTTTCATTTCTAACCTGATGCTTCCCACAGTCCTCTTGCTAAACAAATGGTTTCCTTTGTCATTATTAACGGACAGCTGAGAAATCTCTCCAGCCTCGAGCAACTGGCCAGTCCAAGAGACAGAACGAAAGGGTCACGTTTCATCGCAGTCTTAAAACAAGACAATTTAAGTGGCCTATCAAGCATTAAAAACTGACAAATTTCTAAAAAACATCAAACGCTGGCATTGCATGCTATCACTCATATCTCATATCCTGTGGTGGGACTGACATTTACACCCCGAGAAACTAAACCCTCATTATCTAAACTCCCTGCCAAGCAGATGCCTCATTTAGTTCATGTGACTGTGTTTTCTCTCTTTCTTTTTTTCTGACTATATGTAGACACAATGAATTAGCACAGCACCAAAGTCTTACATGGAGAGACAGTTTGCACACAGTGAGCTTAGCGTCTCCACCCTGAGATTGCCTCACCAATTCTCGACACTTGTTGAGGATTAGTACTGTCCGAATAAAGTCAATAGCACATGAGAAATGTCTCTCCCCTGGCATTGCATGTGAATCAAGCGGCCCTCTTGGATAAATCTGACATTCCTAACTTTCATTACTCAGAAGCTGGACTAAACCACACAGCTTACAGTAAAATGAAATACGTCCTTACAAATCTGAGTAACAAACTCTTGGCTCAGGCCCAGCGGCCAATATTTTGCTTCAAATGCATATTTTGACCTGTCGCATCTGTCACTCACATGTTTGTGGATCCACTAACAGGAAGCTCGGGAAGCGCCTGCCAAAGCAACTGTGACACACATGCATATGCAAGGCCATGATTCTACAGCATGGAGTGAGAATGCATTACAAATGGTCTTCATTAAGTGATGTGATTACAATGAGATACACTGGAATGTAATAATAGGATTACAATAAAACACATGCTTTCTAAAGCTTTCACAGTTTGTGCTTTTTCATGACGGATTTTGAACTGTTACGGTTAATTCTGCTTATGTTATAAAGTAAAAATATTTTACCATTTCCTCACGCTTCATGCTTATCATCCACTATCTCACGGAGACCATCTACTGAGAAGTACATCCACACATTCCTCTTCTCCCTCTCTCTATTTTTTTCACCTGTTTCCTTCTCAAAGCTCCTCGCTCCTCATTTCTCTCAGAGATTCACTTTCCACCGAACAGCTCCATCAGTTCCCCCTCCCTCCTCTTCTCCCTCCCACCTTACCTCCTCCTCTCACTGTCACTGCGCTTCTCAAACTGAGGTAGGTCTTTTTAACACTCTCTCCCGCCTCTCCTTTTACTCTTTACTATCAGGACGTGATGAGGTTAACAGCACTGTGCGTATGTGGGACCCTGCTGGCTTTCTTGAGCCTCTCTTGGACCACAGCGGACTCTGATGAAGGAGACCTCCTGGGGGATAATGGATTTGGGCCTTGCGCTGCAACTCTGAGACCTGAGGGGCTGTGCAGACAGGGGCAGGATGAGAGCATGTGCCCCTACCTATTCAGTCTGCCGCCACTGACTGTCCATTTGCCAAAGCAGCTCAGAGAGCTGGAGAAGATCGTAAAGGATCTGCAGAAGCTGAAGGACAATGTGGATCAACTGAGGAAGATGTGTGCAGATTGTACAGTAAGCCAAACTGAGAGAGAGTGTGGGAGGCAAAGAGAAAGAGAGCATGAAAAGCTGAATGAGGGTACGGATAGATATGAGGATGAGAGGGACTTGCTGAATGTGAAATATGCTGAGAGACTAAAAGATTTTAGCCAGGAGTGTGGGACAGACAGGGTTAAAGCAGAAAATACTATGGAAGGAGATGGTGACACTGAGTCTGAAAAAAGAACAAGTTTGGAAGAGAAAGGGAGAAAGAAATGGGAAGCAGAAAGGGAGAGCGATAAAGGGGTCGTAAAAGAAAATGAGAATGAAGAAACCGAAAGAGAAGTGGCAGGAAAAGATGGAAAAACTCAGACAGAGGGGGCAAAAGGAAAGAACAAATTTGGACAGGAAAAGGTGCCAACTGCTGGTGAAAATGACAAAATAATAGATATGGACAGAAAAAAGGTTGTTGAAAAAAATAACAGAGAGAGAGAGACTGATAGAAATAAGGAAAAAGATGGAAAAGGGAATTCAAAGGGAGATCGAGGTGATAAGTTAGAGAATGGAAAAGGGAGGAAGATTACAACTAATACAAAAAATAAGGAGAAAACAGTAGAAAGCGACCGTCCCGTATGGCGAGATGAAACAAAGGAAACAGAGAAAAAGACCCGAACTGAAGAAGACAGGGCCAGTGATGGAATAAAGATGTCTGAGGACCATGATGAGCATACAAATAAGGAGCAAGAGCAGCACGGGGAGGAGAGGAAAGAGGAAATGGAAAAGGGAATAAAAGTGGAGCTAAATAATGAGAAACCAAAACAGACTGAAAGAACCGGGCGCACAGAAAAAGAGAAGACTATAAAAGAGGGGGAGGTGGAGGACAGGGAGACAGGAAAGGAGATCAAAACAGAAGGAGAAAAAATGGTCCAGAGTGTGCAGCGAGACAGTGATGGAGAATTAGCATCCAGCAAAGCAACTGAGAGAACAGACTTTGTTTCAATCAGCCAGACTCCACACTCTACCATTAGTTCAGCTCCGAGGCATGACTCCATGGACTCAAACGAAGCTATAACCCTTACGTCATCTCTTCCACCTCCTCCTTTATCCAGCTCCACTTCACATTTGAACACAGTTGTCAATCAAGGGATGGCAATAAATGCTGACGGACTACCAACCCAAAGCACAGGCCTTTCTGAGCACTCAAGCCCTGAGGCGGAAGCAGGCTTTAGGACCACAAGTAGGCCAACAACAATAGCTACAGTAAGCACACTGGGTGGGCCAGGACAGCAGATAACCAGTGGTGCTATTGGGTCCACCTCTCCAACAAGACCTGGGGCAGGCTTCCAGGGTAGAGGTAGCTCAACTACGGCAACGACAACCACCACAACTCCTCATCTGAATTTATACACAACTACATTTCCAGGAGTTGCAAACCGCAGCCGTTGGACAGCTAAAAAGAACATCAGCTCAAGCACTAAGACTGGCGTAAAAAAACCTCTACCAGGCCGAGAACCAAAGCCAGGTGAAAAGCATAAACCTGAAATTAAGCCTGAAGCAGGCCAAAAGCTTAAGAATCCTAAGAATGACCGCAAACCTGATCGAGCTTCTTTGCCTGACATAAAAACAAAACAAGACCAAAAGCAGAAGCCTTCCCCCCAAACACCTACAACTGACCAGAAATCTAAACCTGGCAAAGACCCGAAACGAGTCCAAAATCCAAAACCTGATCAAAGATCTCCACCTGACAATTTACCAACTGATCAAACTCTTGAAAACACTAAAATACCTAAACGTGATCAAGAACGTAGAACTGATGAAAACCAGTTACCTATTCAAAAGCCAAGATCTCATGAAAAGCCTGTGCTTCCAGTCCAGAGACCTACATCTCAACAACGACCTCAAACTGTAAACACCACTGGTTCTGGCAAAGAGACAGAGAAAGAGCCTGAATCTGCTGGAAAGCCAAATATTAATCAAAACCCAAAACCTGAGAAAAAGCCGGTTAATCCCCTGAAAACCGACAAGCCTGACCAAAAGCAAAAACCTCACAAAAAGCCAAAAAATGAGGAAAACACTAAACCTGATCAGTATTTCACAACTGTTCAAGAGCCTGAACCTGAACGAAGTGAAACAACTAGTCTTACGCCAAAACCACCAAACGAAATGCCTGTGACAGAATTACAAGAAAATTCAGATAGAAATCTTTTGCCGGTGCCTAAAACCGCCCAAGACTCAACACCTGGACAAAGGCTTACACCTGATCGTGCCCCGATCAAACCTCCTGATCTAAAGCCAAACCAGAAAATACCCAAAATAAACCAAAAGCCTAAACCCGGCCAAGCACCTAAACCAAACCAAAAACATCCAGAGCTCACAACAAGCCCAAAAACTAAACCAAATGTAAAGCCTAAACCTGAACAAACACCAAGAACCAATCAAGGGTTTAAAACACCTCGGCCTGAGCAAATACCTAATCTTAACCCCAAATCTGTGCCGGATGAAATCCCTGAAGCAGAATCTAACAAAACATCCAGATCGAAGCCTCCCCCCAGACACAGGCCACCAACCAGACCGACAGTCAAGCCAGGAGCAACACCTGTTCAAATGCCAAAACCACCACTGCAACTAAAGCCAAGTCCAAAGGCCAAAACAGATTTAGATCCTCCTCAGATCAGCAGGACTACGTCAGACGATATCCAGAAGTCTCAAACTGACATGCCACCTGCGTCTGGTCCTGTAAAACCGATTTCTGATGTGACTCAGTCTCCCGAGCACACGGAGGTAAGTCCCAGTAAGATGAAAACTATCACTCTGGGTCCAAAGACCTCCAGCAGCCAGGAGACTGGGCCCTTCCCTCGCCTTCATACTCTCTCTGAAGGCTTCACGACGAGCCCACACAGCAGGGTTACGTCTGATCTGAGGCCACAAACAGCTGGTCAACCACCATCGATCCCAATGACAACAACACCAAACAAAATCATGCGTGGGATTCTCCCGAGTGTTATCCCTAGCACCAGTCCAGGATCCACAAAGCCAAAACAAGCTTCTAATACTGACTCCAGGTTACAAGCTAAGATACTTCACAATGTGGAGGAAGCAGCACCAAAAGAAACTCCAAAACCAGATGACATGATGTTTCCAGTCCCTTCCCCCACTGCCCAAACTACCTCCACAACCAGCCCTGAACTCAGGTCAACAGGCCCTGCCACCTCTGGCCCCGGGCCCCTGGACGCAGAAGCCTCCACTCCCAGTGCACGTGAGCTACGGGTGAAAATCAACCAGGTGGCTGCCTTCTTCAATAACAGCCTGAGTCCAAATGGAAGTCCACTGGACAGGCGTCCCAAAGAGCACCCAGAGGACAAGCATGGAGGCAGCAGGCCTGACAAGACAAACACACTGCCAACACAGATACCACCTAAAGGCAAGAGATATTACTTTTAACACAAACTGTGTCTTTGTATGCATGTTTAACCATGAATTCACACATAAAGTAGACAATGTTATGCAGAGATCCAGCAAAGGACGAACGCCCTGTTTCATAAACTCTTGCATATTAGGTTAATATGGGCCAGTAAGTAGCATTTGTCCATTAACATTTGCTGCTTGACTTCAGGCTTTAAGTATCATTATGAAATTAACATTAGCCACATAAAAGGTGCAGATTTTGCACTTAATACTAGTTTGACAACTATATAATTATACATTTTGAGTGAAGTATTCCTTATTCCAATACTGCATCCACTCAGGAAAAGTACTCGGAGACCTGAATGATGCTCATCAGAGGGGATTCAGAAGAGGATGACTGAATAAGTGGATATATATATCTATATTTATATAATTATATTAGCATGTATAACAGCAAACAACACAAAATACATACATAAAAATACATTAAAACTCACAGCACAAAGAGTGATACAAACTAAGTTTTAGAGGGAGAGATAGGAGGCATGTGCAACAACCAACCTAGTTAAGAATCTATTGTCTTCTGCTGACATTACATCACAGTTATCAAGCTGAGAGAATCCTGTTGAGGAACTGTTGCACATTAGTATTTGAGTGCTTATAATTGGTATGACCTGAGCTGAAAGGATTTTAGGTAACAGGACCACACGGTAAGCTCTAATGATTCTCATATTTTAAAATATATATATATATATATAATTATGTGGTCTGAGATCATCTTTGCACCATACATCATGGCTAACGGAGGACTCTGCATACATGTGCAAAATGTGTGTGTCTGCATGATTAAAGATGAAACCACAACTATGTGTAGCTTAAAAACACACGTCAGAGGAGAGTGACTTACAGTACGCAAATAATCAATCTCAGTTTATTAATTGTGTTCAAACACTACATATTAATTAAGTGTCCACAGAATTTTTCCATTTGTTCATAGGTTTATATTGTATATTTGTCTTTTATTTAGCAATAAAGTCACTGTATGACTGAAAACTTAGGCTTAGTTATACATTTATACTTTTATTTTTGACTCCAGGTTTGGTTTGAAAAGCTATATATGTGTCTACTGTGGAGGTCCACCTTGAAAGGCTTCAAAAAAGCACTAAATCTTTTATGGTGGAAAAGAAGTTTTACACAGACCTCTTGCACTTGTGACCGTATTTCACGGCTAAATCACAGCTGCAAGATGATAATTTCACCTGCAACATATGAGAGCAAAAGCAGAGTTTTTTAGTTAAATCTCTCTAACCCAATTTATCTAATTTGGAGGGCGAAAACTGAAACTTAATGGTGGTCTATGGGCCAAAAGCAAATATCTATTGTATGTATTGTTAGGACGCAAAATAGTATCATCCCCAAGTTCCCTTAATTGACTCACTGGCTACACAAAGTGTTTCCTGTGCTCACATTATGAAAAATAATTCAGAATTCAGAATCCTTCATATTTAAAAGAGCATTTCTTCCTCACAAATATAAGAACAGACAATTATAATAAACTTTTTTTCCTAACCCATAAGAACCCGGACTCATTTCTCCTTCAAGGAAAATTATGGGGGACATAAAGCAGATTAATTAACCACATTTCTTTTCAGAAAATGTAAAGGACTGTGTCACTGTGGGTCCTTATGGGTTAATTATTCAAAAGTAAAATTCTAGAAAGCCAACTCTAACCTTACAGTAACTTTGTGCAGCTCTGCTCTAAATGATGGGGCATGTTTTGACGTTTTCCTCTCCTGCAGTCACCATGGCGAGGAGAGACTGCTCCGACCTGCTGCTCAGAGGGGAGACAAAGAGCGGAGTGTACACGGTGACCCCTGACCTCCGCAGCAGGAGCCTCCAGGTCTTCTGTGACATGGAGCTGGACGGAGGAGGATGGACGCTCCTGCAGCGCCGGCAGGACGGCAGCGTGAGCTTCAACCGCACCTGGGCTGAGTACCGATCCGGCTTCGGGGAGCTGGACGGAGGGGAGTTCTGGCTGGGCAACAATATGATCCACCTGCTGACCCGGGACCGGGACGTCGTGCTGCGGGTGGAGCTGGAGGACTTTGACGGGGTGATGGAGTACGCAGAGTACGAGCAGTTCAGGGTGGCGAGTGAACGCATGCGCTACAGGCTGACAGTAGGCGGGTACTCGGGTACTGCAGGTGATGCTCTGCGCTTCAGCAAAACTTACGACCACAACAACAGGGCGTTCACCACCCCGGACCGGGACCACGACCGCTACCCGTCCGGGAACTGCGGGGCCTACTACAGCTCCGGCTGGTGGTTTGATGCCTGCATGGCTGCAAACCTCAACGGGAGATACTATGTGGGGAAGTACAAAGGGGTCCGGGATGGGATTTACTGGGGGACGTGGCATAACATATCCACAGAGTATTACCCCACAAATGACAGACAGTCTTTTAAAAGAGTCCGGATGATGATCAGACCGAAGGGCTTTGCACCATGAGTTGACTCTCTGTTAGGGCATGTTGGGGGGGATCAACATTAAAGGGTCTAACTACTAACTTTAACCATGAGCTCTTCAGATGCAGTTTAATAAAAACCCTAATATCCACACAGTTATTGTACACTATTAACACAATGCTGCCGCCTTGTGGTGTTTGATTCTGCAATACTGATCTGTTTACAGGATACTATGACAATAACTGAGGATGTACATAGTTACAAAGGTTATAGCCCCGATTACATAGTATCTCTTTATAGCCTTGATATGTAATGAGAGTGTTTAATGACGAGAGAGGGGAATCCTCTTGTGAAGAGTTATTTTCAGTGAAGACAGATAGATAATCTGACGGGTAACAGAGAGGAATATTTTTATTATTACAGTACTGGAAGGCCAGCTGACGGTTGATTTAAGCTGTTTTGGATGTTTTATAATTAATATTGTTTTGTTAAGATAAATAAAATTGATGAATATCAGTTGTTTTTTTTGCATTTGTGTCTCCTTCTTTATGTTGACATTATCTGCAAAGTACAAAATAACCAATACATTGATTGTTGAAGTAGTTAAATCAGATTCCTCTGAGACCTTTCAGATTCATATGACAGATTTATGATTTAACTCTCATGTTAAGAATATATAAACACACACATATATATATATTATATATGTGTGTGTGTGTTATATATATATACTGTCAATGACTCAAATTCCCGACAGCCTTTGCGGCAAGAACGACGTAACCTGTGACCTCCTCACATCGGCCTGCTGATTGGACAAGATCAAAAGAGGGGCGGTGCTGAGTTTACACAAGATTGTACATCCGGTTTGTCAAATTAATTAAAATGACGCAGACTACGACCGGAAGTACACGGTTTGTCCTTCAAAATAAAAGACCAAAAAAATCAGGCTGCTGGCAGTGAATCTTTAGACTTATATTTCAGTCTAAAGGGGAGAAAAGAGAGAGAAGTCCTCAATGCTGATGTGTGAAAATGTAGTTATAGTTCCTTTGTTTCTGGTGTGTTTTTCAGTCAAATGACCACACAGCAAATCTGGGACCAGGTAGTATTTCAGCACAGAGGTGTGGAGTATTTAACAGAGACC
>NW_023339762.1:19336680-19339900 GCF_004916995.1 Morone saxatilis
TCATGGCGGCGTGTCAAGGAAAATTACAACAAACTGAAAATATCTTCATCACAGAATATTCAAATATTTACTTAGGCCAATATATTGTATTTTATTGTTGCAATAACAGAGGACTATGATATATAATTGTTTGCATTTACAACAAATCCTGCTTTAAATATAGAAATTAACTTCAACACAGCCTTTTAACAAATGTGCTAGTTTTTAGGGATTCACAATATGGATATTATTTGAGCCAATAATTACCTGCTTCTCTCTGATACAAATAACCAATAATTTTATGTTTTTGTATTTTAAAAACAAGTTCTCTAACTCTAACTGATATCACTATTGTTAACAAATTAAAAACTGTTCTGACTGGTTTATTTATTTATTTTTAGTAAAGTAAATCAGAAATTTCAGAAACTTTGACTTTCGTAGCCTTTTAAACGCTTTCTTTTAAAGTGAATTATTATAGCCTAATGGACACATCATTTATCGGCTATGATTTAATTATCACATAATATAAATTTATCATTATTGTACATTGCTACAACTTTTATTATTCTAACTGCAACTCACAATTTTGTTAGTGTGTGTGTGTGTGTGTGTGTGTGTGTGTGTGAGCTTCACTTTGATTGTGTGTTTATTTCTTCCTCTTTTCCAGGAATATATTTCACAACTCATTATAATTTCCCTCTTTAAAAGTATTATCTTTTTTCACTAGCACAATTACAAATACCAAAACCGAAGAGAACTTTTAATGTGTCAAGTCAACTTCTGTTGCAGGCGACGCTTTTAATCTGAAAGTCTTTAGCGGTAAGCAATGAACCCATGTGCTCGCCGTAGACTGTGCGTGTTGTCTGAATGTTTCTCTGTGTACTGTGTGGAGTTCAGTATCTGTCACAGCGGTGTTGAGGTGCGGATGAGCCGGTTCACCGGGAGCTGACAGAGATGTTGTGGAGCTCAGCAGGTCAGCGGGGATGTGTCGGGCTCCTCCGCTGCGGCTCGCTCGCTGTCAGGACACTCACAACCTCCGGCTGCCCTCCACGCACTTCACGCACTTCACGCTTCTTCTCCAGCTCTGCCCCCTCGAAGTGCCCCCCAACACAGGAGGAGGTGAGCCGGCCTCTGAGGCAGTGGGCTCTGGAGGTGAGCCCCTTCGGCACCGTGCGGGCACAGCTGGGCTGCAGCATCTCCGTGCGGCCCCTGGACCCGCACGCCTTCCCGGAGGCGGACCGAGCCCTGATCGCGGTCCACGGATCGGACACCGAGCAGCAGCAGGAGGTCGGTCTGGATCACTTACACGTCCGCTATGATGAGCAGAGACGAGAGCTGCTCATCTCAGCTGAGAGGGTTAACAGCAGCGTGTTGATTGATCTGGCTGCACCAATCAAAAGCAGTGAGTGTCTCAATGGATCCTGTCAGTTTTATTGATCCTGATGGTGCTTTTTCAAATGTCATCATACACGTCTGTGTTTTTGTCAGATCTCTTCATCACTACTCAGGGAAAAGGCAACGTGCAGGTGAAGAAAATGGAGTGTGATATATGCAAGGTGCAGACAGAGAAAGGCAACTGTTTGCTGGACTCTGTGAAGGTATGTGGAGGCAGGACAACATGTGTCAGTATGGGGTAAAACAAGTTAACCCAAAACAATAACTTTTGTTGTTTTACAGCACTAAAGGTAAGTTTTACATACTTCTATAATCCATAACTACACGTAAAGCGCTTTAGACCCCCTACACCAGCTGTTCCCAAACTTTTTCTTTTCCTTTTTCCATCACTGTGTAAACGAACAACCCCTGACTTATACTATGGATAGATCCTATTATATTTAATGAATAACAATAACAGAACAACTGAACAACTCTGCAATAAACACAAATATTAAAAACAACAACTGAGGAAAGTTTGTGTAAAATGGAGCGATTTAAATGAATTTTGAGCTGATTATTTTGAGTTTTCCTGATATTTTTAGGAACTTTATATACAATTCTCTGTATTTAACCATCATACATACTTAATAGGCTTCTTATTTGATAAATTCAGCTATTGTTCTATTAGCTCTTTGGTTGTTTTAACTGCAAACTCAGATTTACTTAGTTTAGTTTATCAGAGAGTGAAAGCTCTGTGAATAAAGCTTGTGTTGGTGTTAAATCTTATATAATAATCTAGTTTTTTTCCACAGAAATGAACAAAATGCTGACTAACAGGCCTAATGTGTATATGTTTTTATGTTTTCTAACACCCTTTAAAATCAAGAAGGCCTCACACCCCCCTGTGAAGTTTTGCGACCTCCAGGTTGTGAACCACCGGATTAGACTGTTCTGTCTCATCAAAGAGGCCTTATCAGCTGAAGGAACTTTGTTTCATACTAACATTCCTCACTTCGGGTCCTGTCGCTGTTGTTTTTTATTGTGTCTCAGGGTCACGAGGTCGAAGTCAAATCCCTTGGAGGAGATGTCACAGGTGCGGGCACTATCCATGGCAATGTGGACATCAGCACTTGTGGAGACAGTGTAAGGACACTTACACTCAGCAGTCATTAGAGGGCAGCAGCAGCCTGACTACAGGCTTTAAATGTGTTTGCAGCATTGAGGTTTACAGTACAGATTTTGATTTGGGGACAAAACTGTAAAAAGTTCAATCATTCATCACCTGGCTACAGTCAAGTGTAAGTGATTAGTTGTGTGTGTTTGCAGGCAGTGGATGTCAAGAAGCTCCAGGGCACCAGAATGAATGTCTCAACAGAACGTGGCCCTCTGAAGGTCAAAGCCATCTACGCTGAGTCCAGCTGTGTCTCCTCCTGCTCTGGGAGGGTAGAACTGGGGCTTGTGCACGGTGAGCAAACAGCAGCATTTATTCCTCATCTATACTAAAGCATCTGTCTGTCCTCATCTGTAGTGTTTGTGTGGTTATTAGTGCGACAGCCCAGCTCAAATGTAGAGTGGAGGGAAATGATAAATGTTAGATTCAAACTTATTTGTCCAAAACAACAACAACAACAACAAGTTTTTCATTAATTCATACATATATATATATATAAACAGCTCACTCTACCACCTGAATTACTACAACGTGGACCTAAAACTAATTTAAACTATATATTTTAAATCTAATCTACCACCTGCAGCGAGGAGGTCCTAACATCTTTAACTATATCTCCTGCCTTCATGCCCTTAATAATCATTTAGCATCCATAATTTATAAGTTAACAAGCTTGGGGAGTAACGGATTACA
>NW_023339762.1:19339917-19346973 GCF_004916995.1 Morone saxatilis
AAAATATATAATCAGATTACAGTTACATTAAGTAAAAATTGGCTCTGGAAAAATATATACACTACAAGATACTTCATCAACATTATTTTACACCTATCTGTCTTCATAAAATGGGTTTACTAGTTAATAATCTGTGCTGGAAATGTGAAAGGAATGAAGACACCTTTATCAATGCAATGTGGGCCTAGAGATAGTCAAAACAATACAGGAGTGGAAAGGTAAACCTGTGCATGAATCAGTTCAACTTTGCCTCTGCGGGTCGTGTTTACCCATGATTTTGAAGCCGGCACTAACAGGCTTTATATCAGCTGCTAAGGTTATCCAAAAGCCAAGTTGGACCTGAATAAACAGAGTGGGTTAAGCTAATGATAGAGAACGCCTAGTTTGAATTAATAATGACCGTAAACAATTATATTTGCTTGTCTGGACTCAGTTTTTATCTTTTATCGAAGGAGAAAACAATGGAAGCCAGACAATATACTTTTGAGGAATTTGTATGTATATTTGTGTGTATGTGTCTCGTTTTAATTTATTAATATACAGGTGGAATGAGTGGGCTCTTGTTTAGGTTTGATTGTGCCACCTTTGGTTTTTGTTTAGGTGTTTATTTGCTGTCTTTTCTTACTTGTTAATTTGTGCTGTTCATTAAAACAAAAAGAAATCTGCCCATCAGCCACTGCAGCAAACAGCTGCATGATGTTAACTTGGCTGATACAGCAAGGTTTGATACAGCCAGGAATCCCGGGGTCTGATCCAAACACAGTCTATTTCACTGTAATGTGTTTGCAATTTATCACACACTCTGTACTTGTTGTTTGTTTTCGGGGTTAGCTATAAAAAGGGTTAGCACTAAAAAGACTACTTTCTTTGAAGTAGACATTAGAGCACAGAGACAAACAGTACTGTAATGTGATGTGAAGAAATACGTCACCCGCATAGAATTTTAATTTCTTCCTGATACAGATGAGCCTCTCATCATAAAATACATGGAATCAATTATCTTGTTAACGTCAAGTGAGGCAGGTTTATGACGTCAGATTAGTTCAAACGGACCTTGTGCTTTCATTGATTAACAGGTAACGCCAGTGTGACGAATGTGTCCGGAGATACAGTTATTGGTAAGAAAGATTACGCAATGATTCACGTATGGTATCTATCAGTGGCTGGTAGAAGCAACCTGGGGCTTTCTTTGCTTTTGCAGATGGTTCAAATAGTTTCCTGAAGATTTCCTCTCACAGCGGAAGCATTGATGTCTATGTGGGAGACGGTGGCAGTGCTGAACTCCACAGTCAGGAAGGTAAACACACAGTATAAGAAGAGTATTCACCTCACGAACCACAGTGTTTTTCTTTGTTTATCCCTCGTTCTTCTGTCTGTACGTAGGAGCGGTGTGTGTGCGCGTCCCCTCCTCGTTGAAAGCCGGGGTGGAGCTCCGTGGAGCGTCGGTGGATATCAGCTCAGAGGTTGTTCTGCATGGAGTAGAAAACAACACAACTGAAGGCCAAACCACAATTACTGGTACGCCATTATGTTTCATTACATCACATTGTGCCATTTAGCACAGTTGAACTCAACCCTCCAACAAGTAAACCAACACAGAATGTTTATTTCCTTTCCGTCCTCATGTGTTTCTCTCAGGCTATTTAAATGGAGAGGCTCCAGTGGACCAGTGGGTTAAAGCTCAAGCAGACAGAGGCTTCGTCAGACTGAAGACACAAAGCTGGTTTGAGTCCCTGAAGCTGGGGAGCTGAGTTATGAGTGACACATGTTCGATTCATAATGCTGCATTCCTGCTCTGGGGCTTTACACTCGCAGACAGAACCAGATTATGGTTGTGTTTACCCATAAGTCTGTGCTCAGGATGTACTGTACTTTCAATGTATCATCTAGTAATTTAAAAAATATTCTGTATGTGTTAAACAATTTAGTACATACCACTGACAGTTTGCTTGCTCATATTTCTTGTGTGTTTTCTGTATGGTATGTAAATACTGTAAAGATTAATTGTAAAGTGTGGAACATTTTCACCTCTGCTCCTGACTCTAATGAATGAAAGCTAATATTTTTTTTATCCAAGCACCAAATATAGCTTTATATAATTTCTCCACATGAGCAGCAAAACTGTACAAGATCTGAACTTGTTTCAACTAATCAGCTTCAGTTTCAGTGGAGCATAAAGCAGAGAGCGAGTCCCTCCTTTGGTATGTTTATAGTATTAACAATTTAAAACAAATCCACACATTATAGTTCAGTAAAAATAAAACCAAGTGGAATGTAAATACAAAGTGTAACATAAACAAAGGATAAACCAAGATTGTAATATAAATATACAGAGATTTTTTTATTTAAAGAGCACAAATAAACAAAAATCTTTCTACACACTCACACACTGCATCTACAAACCAATATAAATCACAAAATGTAGATTTTAATTTAAAAACAATAAACTTTTAAATTAATTTAGAGTTTATATTTTTTCTAGAAATGTGTTGTGAGTATTCAAATTTAGTTTATGGTATTTCCATTTACTATAACAACAAGTATTAGTTAAATAATTAGACATGAATGATGGTCATGCCCTCAGTGCTAAAGATGATGTTTGTGTTGTCGTCTGTGGTAAATAATTAGTGGTATTATTATTATTATTATTATTATTATTATTGTGGAAACAGCACAGCCATTTATCTACAATCCAGATTCCAAGGTTTTTAAAACTGAGGCAATTTCTCTGAGTACCATGTGTATCATATCTCAAGACCAAAACTGGGACACGTAGCTTTTTTATCCATTCAGTTGTTTCAGAACTTAAACCTTACAATTGAGAAGTTGCAGACTTTTGTAGACTTTTGGAGAAATACATACAATTGTGTTGTCTTTGTACAAATGTAGTTTACTAAAAAAAAAAGCAAGGAAACAATTGCATTATCGCGGATTTAAACCCCACCCACACACACCCTAGAAAAAAAACCCGTTCTATAAGAAATTCAGTAGTGTTTATGCACTGGTTGTCTAACAAAGAGTTATTAACCCACTATAGTCTAGCAGGGTCAAGGTCAAAGGCACAGGACATACCACTGTCAGGAGCTGGTGAAATATTATGTGTATTAGTAAATAATTCAGGTTCCTAAAACAATGTTATGTCTGAGCCTCTATTCAGACTGAGTACAGAAACGTCTAATTTAATTTATGATTCCATTCTTGTTTGGATTATCTCAAGTGTATCATTCAAAATGGTGTTGAAACAATGTCCCAAAAATGATGGTTTCTGTGATTGTGTGTTTTTTAAAAAAGCACTTATTAATTTAGATGTGTTTATATCCTCTCTATACTTGCTGCTCCTGTCATCACCGAGTGCTTCTCCACCACTTCCCAGGTGTTGTCGGTCTTCACGGGTCTTGTGATTTGATGCATCACTTGGCCTGTGTTGTATCCAAACCAGTATGGAGGGTCGTCATTGCTGTGCTTCCAGTACTCCATGCGTGGCTGAAGCTTTAAGGCAGCCGCCCTAGGCGAACAAACACTCTGCTCATTAAAAGTTAACTTGCAGGACTCTAAGTTTACAGTGTTCTGGTACGTTTGTGTCTTACTTGGAGATACTGCTGCAGCAGATCATCGTGAGGGCGCAGAGTGGAGGACAGATCCTTTCTAAGTGTTTGAGAGTGCGATCTGTGAGAAGAACGCAGCCACTCACATCAAGCTCTCGCAGGTACTGAGATCCAATTGTCAGATACTGCACGGCCATATCTGTCATCTGAGGCCGCGCAGAGTGAAACAGAAAACATGAGTCATTAAATGACAAGGGGAAACACAATCAGCTTTAGCCAGGGGATATTTAAAGGCTTTAGAGTGTTTGTGTGTGTACCTTGGGACAACCTGACATCCTCAGTGTGACTAGACCTCTACAGTAAAATGAAATGGCTCTGATGGCCGGGTCTGACAGAGCCACACAGTGAGACACATCAACATGCTCCAGATCCCTCACTTTCTTGCACAGCTTCTGCCCTCGTGAGCAACAAAGAAGGCGAGAGAAAGATGTGGGAATGAAATGTGAACGGATGAGAAAATGATTGAGGACACAAACATGCCTTCCTTGTTCACATCTGTTAGGAGCCAGTAACAGCAAATGAAACAACAGCAACTTGCTTTTCTAGAAAACGGTACATTTCCTGTCAGCTGCTGATATAAGCAATCACTGGAAAAGGAAAAAAACTTGGACCAGTTAAATGTTATAAACAGCTCCATAAAAATGCCACATCTTCCATGTGTGGAAATTCTAGCTAGATTTGTTGTTTGTACCTCTATGCCAATGTCTGTGACGTAGACACACTCGGAAAGGACTAACTTCTTCAAGGGAATTCCCTCAAGAGCTGCCAGTCCCTAAATATACAAACAGATTCACCAACAGCGCCAGTTATCTTTTTTTTTCATAATTTCTGATGATAAGAACAAACAATCCAAACAATACCTGATCGTTGATGTTGCAACCGCTGATGTCAAGAGAGCAGATAGAGCTGCCACTCAGCCACTCCACACTCATGTCGGTCAGTCTCTCACAATAACTCAAGTTGAGATGGTACAGTTTACACAACCTGATAAAGATAAAAAGCTGCTGTGTGACACAGTTTAACAGACCACAGTGAGATATACGTGTGTGTTTGTGTGACACTATATACATACCTTTGTGCAATCCTCTTGACAGATATGTCAGTGATGTGACTGCACTGACTGACATTCAGCTCTCTCAGTTTGGTGGATGAGGAACCTTCAGTCAAGCACTGGATACCAATATCACTCACGCTAAAATATAAGCAATAAAACCATTACGTCATGCAGTCTCATGAAAAAGCACTGAATGTTTTCTACTGCAGCAACAAACACACACTTGTTACAAGAGATGTCCAGATGTTGCAGGTTCTTGAGGGCGGCCACGGATTTGAGGCTGGCGTCGGTCATCCGGGTGCATTCTACGGCGTGGAGTCTGCAGAGGCCTTGTGAGCTGCTGCACAGGGCCGCCCAGCTTATGTCTGTTAGTTGGTTGTTCCCTAAAGTGCACATAACTGGAATAGAATTACTTCTATAATTTCATGCATATGTGGAAATGAATGTTGCAGAATGCAAAATGACTTCACCCTCTGTGCAAAAAGTCTTCAGTTTGGCTACTTCAGCGATGGCTTTGAAGGTGATGTCGGAAAGATGAGGAGCATCCAGGAGAGAAATGGCAGACAGACAGCGACATCTGGCAATTAGTGCCTGTTAGAGAAGAGTTAAGACTCAAAACGTCTCTGCTATGAGGGGTTAAGGGTGTGTGGGCAAAACAATTACCCACGTGTTGAAAGAGTAAATTCTTTTACAATTAGTTTGTAGAAAATTCCAGGGCTGGGATATTGACCCTGTATGACATCTGTGGTGTGTTAGAAATGGAGAAACTTACCAAAACACAGCTATCTGAAAGCGTGGGCATGTCATCGATCACAATCTCTCTGAGTGAAGGACATCCGGCAGAAATGTATCTGAACCCGTTTACTGTCATCTAGGCAGAGAGAGAGAGAGATAGGAAAATATGTGTGTAATGTGACTCATTCTCCTGGATGCAGTTTTCCTTGATCCTCACATCTACAAGTCCCCATAAAGTGAAACCATACATATGGAACCAAACTAATGCACATTCCTGGAAGAAGGTGCGTTTTATGTTGCGGTACATGTGTTATAATGTTAAAGAGTGTGCACATGGTGAGGGGGTTGGCCAGAGTTGGTTGTATAAACCCAACCCTCCACTTGGTCACAGCTGCCTTTTACTCTCCTTCAGATCGTCGTTCATTCGCTTTGAGTGCAAACAGTCAGCAGCTTACAGCCAGGAACAAGAGAAGACACGTGCAAACAGAGAAGATTGACTGGATTTATCCAAAGGCGGACTGAACACTGAACTTTTAAAAAAGGCAAAAAGCTGTGTGCAGCCTGTCTAAAGTTGAAGCCTGAGCGGAGTGACTATACACCAAACTGAGAGGAGCATACCAACTGACCTGAGTGCAGCCGGACAGGTTGAGGTGGATGAGATTGTGGCAGCCCTTCCCTGTGGTCAGGTACATAAACCCTTTATCTGTGAATCTGTAGCAGTAGGCCAGACTCAGGTATTGAAGGTTGAGACAGTTCCTGTTTGAAATCAATAGTTAGATTAGTTTAGCTTGGTGCAGATTCTCAGATTCTCATTTTGTTGTTGTTTTTTGTGTAAATTTGAGTACATACGCATGGAAAGCATAGCATAAAAAAAAGCAGAATTGTCTGCTGATTGTGCATATTACTTCTGTCCATGAGAGAGCTAGTGACTGAAAACTGTTGAACCTACAAATCTATCAAAAACAATCATACAGTCTAGAAGTAGATGTTATGAGCACCACATCTGTTCCTCTAAATCATTAAGTTGGCACAGACAGAGCTGCTTCCCGACATTAAATACAAGCTGCACTTTGGACAAACAGAAATGGATAAATGGAGATAATTCTGGGAACTGAGGGGCAGGAGGCTAAAAATTAAAAGCAGCACCATGCAAGATTTTTGGTTGTTCAATTTCGAGATGTGAGACCTCAGTTTAGAGCACAGATCTAGTCACACTGGAGGTTTACCTGGACAGTTCTCTCAGAGTTTTGTTTGTTATGAGTGTGCAAGAAAGGTTCAAGTAGAGCAGACAGGGACAAGCCTCAACGATTCTCTGAACCATCATATCCTGTTAGAGAGCAGAGATTCAAACGTTACCTTGAGTTCTCTCAGTAATGCATCTGTTGAGAGTGTAATACCACAATCAATCAACAGGGCATTAACAAACATTTGAACTACTTGCACTGGAATAAATGAAATGATACGCTTGTGTTTGTCAAAGATACGGACAGTATTCAGAAGATTACAGACTGGATCTTTGACAGATTTTATTTTTATTTTTATATGATATGAAGATCTGGATACAAATCCATAAACTTGTATACCATTGGATCTTTACAGATACAGGTCCTTTATGTCCAGTGTTGGTTATTGGGAAATGGAAATCAATTTTATGTAAAAAAA
>NW_023339762.1:19346988-19355100 GCF_004916995.1 Morone saxatilis
TGATCTGAACAATGATCACATAATAAAGACAAACACTGAGGGACACTTTACCAGACAAATAAATTGTCTGTCAAAATATTTTTTCTTAGCTAAAGGATATTTTCATTGATTTATTATAGGACAGGGCTTAATGGGAATTGTTGGGTCTCTGTAAATAATTTAGTACAGTCTAGACCTGCTCTATTTCAAAAGTGCCCTAAGATAACTTCTGTTATGATTTGGCGTTATACAAATAAATTGAATTGAAACAATATTTCACAATATTTATGATTATTAACTATCTAGTTGACTTTGAACTTGAATAGTGTAAACAGTAAAGCAGGACATGTGATATGAAGATGATCCACTGTCTATTATAATTAGACTTAATGTTTTACTTACTGTAACATTAAAACACTCTGACACATTCAGCTCCTGGAGATTTCTGCATTCACCTGATAAAACAGAAACAAGCACAACAACAGAGAAACAGCCGGTCAAACTGTGTAGTCCATTTTTGGAAATATGTATCTATATATAAATAATATAATAACACATGTATGTTACGATATAATAAAGTAATATACAACATTATGTAAGGAACAACGTGAAGTGTCATAGTATTCTGCCTTCTTTCAAAGCTGTATATAAATTCCTGGGTGGCTCCTATCTCTTATATAATGTGCTAACTCTCACTTCTTCCGTAGGGTAAGCAGCAGCTGTGTTACATCAACAATAACACTGTTCACCTTTGCCCCATTGCTTCTGTCTCCGAGCCCGTTTTTCACAAGACTTTCATCCCAAACTCCGGCCTTGGCTCAAGCTCTTCTTACTGAAAAGACAATCCCTGCAGGGTTCATTATGCGTGTGATCTCCTCACTCCTCTTAGCCTCCCTGCTCCTCCTCTTGCTCCCAACCACCGAGATGAAAAAACCAGGGAAGGTTAGAGGCCTCAGAGGAGCAAGACATAAACTCACGAGGGACCGGTATGGATTTACTCTTGGGTCCATTTTTCACCTACTCTAATGACCATGTAAACGTATTGTATACAGACAGTGACAACCCATGAAATTGATTATTTGTGTTTGAAATCTGTCAGGGTAAAAGGTGCTGGGCGTCACAGCAGATCAGGTCCCTCCAGGATTGCAGCGCCTGACTGCTCAGAACTGACAGAATCTAGAGAAGTCTTTGTAGACTGTCAGGATCGACGCCTCACCTCCGTTCCCACCTCGCAGACCTGGTCCAACCAACCAAAGCACCTCCTCCTAGCCCGCAACCGGATCAAAGTTCTTCGTGAAGGGGCCTTCTTTGGATATGAGAGTTTAACCAGTCTGGACCTGCAGCAGAATCAGATCTCTTTAGTAGAAGAAGGGGCCTTCCAGGGTCTGACACGCCTCACAACCCTTCTGCTGCAGCACAATCGCCTAGGAACACTTAGCGAGGAGGCCCTCATCCCCATGCCGAACCTGAACTACCTACGTCTATATGATAATCCCTGGAACTGTCTCTGCCCGATGGACAGTCTCGTCCGCACCCTTCAGGTCCCGAGCAACCGTAATCTAGGAAATCATGCCAGGTGAGGGATTCCACAAAGAGGTTGACACTAACCTAACACAATTGCTCTGATTCCACAGGTGAAAGAGTAATTTACTGAGTCTCAGAATAACAAACAACCTTTAAATTTACTCTTCTAGGTGTGCAGAACCCGCCAGACTAAAAAGCATGAAGTTGAAGCAGGTTGACCCTGAGTTACTCTGTAAGGAGAAGGACCCAACCAATGACCCACAGGGCGACGACACCGATTCCCTATTCCCTATAGAGCCCATTCCAATTCGCACCAAACCAGACGCCACCACATCTTGCCATACCTACCATTTCCCCCAAAAACGGATGGACTGCAGTAAACGAGGCAAGCTCATGATCGGCTTTTATTTTCCTGAATCAGTTTGAGTCACTCTACCCTGAGCTGAACCTCACTGTGTTTTAGTCCACGTGTTTCTTATGCAACAGAGCAGTAAAGAAAAATATCTCTGAAGCTTTATGTCAGAGAGCTCGTATGCTCGTGATTAAATATTACCGTCACATGACTGGAATGACTAAACTTCCATTTCTCAAAAGGATTTTCAGAGCCAGAAACAGAACTAGCAAAGAAACACATCTGGTTTGGCAGGTGTTTTCTATTCACTTTTACATTGCTTGCCTTCTTCTGCTGACTGATTCTACTTGTCATCTTATAAACTTGGGAAAGCACTGGCTAAACAAAGTTTGGCTAACACGTCAGCATAAGTTCATTGCATTTAAAATTTGCCTAAGAATAAAGTAAATCAAATAATGTGTTACTACTATCAGTCTCGTGCTGGCAGGAGGCCTGGATTTTAATATCAAATTCAGGTTATGGATCGAGGCAGAGCGTAAATCTGTCTCTGTCCAATTCTTCAGTACAGTAGTAAGAGTGGAAACTCAAGCTGGTTTCTTAGAACACTCTTTGGCTGGACTTTATTGTAATTAATAAAAAAGAAATGCTGACTTTTAATCTCATACATGTGACTAATGCATTCCCCTGTATGTTTAGGTCTAACTGAGGTGCCCGCAGGTATTCCAGATGATGTTGTTCATATTGATCTGTCCCATAACTTAATCCATCATCTCAGAGCCAGAGATTTCCAAGGAGCGAGGAGCCTCAGAACCCTAAACCTGACTAATAACAACATGGAGCGCATTGACACAGGTATGTGTGCTATTACTACTGAATCCCTATTAATCACAATCCGTGAATATCACAGCATGTACTTAATGTTCCTGTAACGAAAACCTACACAAACAAAGTCCAGTTTCTCTGGCTGATAGATAACATATGGAAAGCCAAAAGGTTGAGACGATGTTATGCAACTGCTGCCGACTTCTGTTTCCCATTTTTCCTTGTTAGAGACACCTGGCACTCTGCCATCAGTGTGTACACAGTATTGGCTTTATTTATAGTGGAGAAAGCTGAGAGGGTTACACACATTGAGTTGCTTAAGTGATTCAAACACAAACTGAACACCAGCCTGCACATTGCTATAAGAGTTTGATTGCATTACTGGCTTTTTTTAAACTTCTGGTTAACAATAACCAGCAACACGTTTGTCTAAATATAGCCACATAAGAAAGCAAGAAACAAAATAATGCCACAGTATGCTCATGCAATTCTTTCTTCTTTCTCTCAGCTTCCCTGTCTGGACTCCTGCACCTTCGTGAGTTGGACCTATCTGACAACAGCATACATTTTGTCAAATACGGGGTTCTTGAAGACCTTTACTTCCTGTCACAGCTAAAACTGGGAGGAAACCCCTGGGTGTGTGACTACAGGTAGGTTATTGTGCTGAACCATTAACAAAAATTCTTTTTTGGACAAATCCAAATCATGATTAGAACCTGATTGTACTTTTTCAGCATCCACTACATGGTGTACTGGCTGCGTCTGCACCCAGGGGTGAGGCACTCTGGCCTGCTGTGTCACTCCCCTCCTGAACATACTGGGGAAAGTGTGGAGGAGTATGTGCATTCCTACAACAGAGAGTGTCCAAAGGACAGACAGCACAGCAGAACTGATCAAGACCAAACAGACCCTGAGCTATGGAACACACCAATGGAAGTGCAGGGCGAGCTGGAGGAGGAGCTGGAGCCGAGCCACTTGAGAGCGCCACAGAAATACCAGATTATCAGGCTGTCCTGAAAATGTGACCTAAAATTTGACTTTAGAAAAGGCTCTTGTTTTCCTTTCAATATTGTGTAACAGTCTGTATCAGATGGAGAAACTACATTTTTCAGCAGTACTCTTATGTTTTGTCAGTGTTGTCGTTTTAATTAAAATATAAGAGTTATCACATTTTCTGGTTGTTTTGACTAATTATTGGTATTAGAACGTGATCTGTATGGGTCAATGCACACTTACCTAAAAGAAATACGGATAATAAATACTCACTGATGCATTTTAAGCTGGGCCATTTTAGAGACGTGCAGCCGCGCAGGTTGAGGTGGATCACAAATGGGCGGTAGTTCTGCAGAATCTGCTTCATTGTGCTGTCTGTTATCCAGTTTTTCTCCACAGAGAAATTGATCTAAAAGGGACACATATTAGAGAACATTTATACTTTACAACATTTAACAACTACAACTTTAAACACTACTGTGAATTAAATACAGGAAAGCAACCTCTCAGTACAGACCTGACTCCATAATGTGCCTGACTGGATGATAGCTCTCCAGGCGTAGCACACCTCGGCACAATTTAGCCAGTCTCGCAGTTCTAAATATTGAAAGATCTGCAGAGAAAACAATCATCTGACATTTTCAAAGGTGGCAAAAGTACACACATTTTTTATTCAAGAAGTACTGATTCACTGAAAAAGTACAGGCTCTGAAATGTACTCAAAGTATAAAAGTGTAAAGTAAAGTCCTCTTGGTTTTCTCTGAAGGACATTTTAACCAACTATTTCTGTGTACTGAAACTTTAAATAGGGTTGAGTCTCCCATTCTTGTCTGATATACTGTTTTCGTTATGTTAAGTCTGTCGTGTGATATGCACCCGTATTGATGTTGGGAAGGCGTGCATTGATGCAAAAAATAATAATAATCAACAATTCCCCTCAAATACATTGAACTGAAATAACAAGACTGTTTTGTAAACGTAAGGAGTAGAAAGTACAGATATTTGTGTAAAAATGTTGGGACTAAAATAAAAAGTTAACAGAACAATAAATACTCAAGTAAAGTTCAGATACCTGAAATAAAGTATTTGTACTTAGTTACTTCCTCTGGACATATTTGATCATACAGAAAGGTATAAACATTTGAATTTCTTCTTCTTCTTTCTACTTTAAGGTATTTTTTCCACAACATTTTATTTGTTCTTCCATAATGTTCTTGTCATAAGGTATAAATAAGCTGAACGGTTGATACATTTTATAAACATTGAAGTGTTGACATTTCATAAGTGAAACAATTTAAGAACACCCTGCCCTTTGCCAAATGTTATGATAAAGTAATCTGCAGATTAAAGCAATGAAGCAACTTGCATACTGATTACATGATCAATATTTGGTCCTATAGGTTTTAATCTCACAGAACCAGCTGTAACTTTTTCAAAATATTTTGCCAGCGTCAAGGAGACAATTAGGCACCAAAACCAGAACAGACAGGATCCACTGCCACCTCTGCCACTTTGGCAGTGTGATGTAAGTGAACAAGCAGCCTCTTTCTTTCTCCAAACATAGTCATGCTGGAGCACTATTTATCAGGAGAAGTGCTGGACAGAAACACCAGAGCAAACAAAGCCAAAACGGTGCTCCCTTTGCCAGCGTGTGTGAATCCAAAGCAAACAGGGGCTATATCTGGTAAGTGCGAGCAGAGTCAGAAAAGATGTTTACTGGAGTTTTGAACATATTTATAAACTACAGAGCGACTGATATGAAAGTGCTTCTACAAAAATACAATTATTGATGTGGAAAAAACACAACAACATATCTTGTGGGAAAGTTGTCCCATAAACATAAACGCTTCTGTGGTAATGGGTCATAGCTATACTACACCATAATGAGCTGCAACAGTCATTAATCAACTGGCCTCCAAGAGACTGAAAGCATGTTTACAGTGGAGTAAACCACTTTATAGTAAGTCTTATGTAACATATATGATCTCATCACTGACTACTTAACAGAGAGGTATAGCCGCTAACTCCAGGGCTGTAATCTGTCTGTGTGGGAACTAATTAGGCTCATTATAAAAGAAAATGTGAAGAAACTGGCTGAAGGACACGTGAATGTTGTGTTGTTTGAGAGGAACTACCTTCAGTGAGAGGCTGCTAGGGAGCACTGAGAATCCGTCATATCCTTCCCAAATCTGGGGGACTTTTTTTTCAAAAAAGCCCATTTCCAACCTCTGCAAGATTCATACGGACACACAAAGAAAGAAATGTAGAAAGTTGCTAAAAGGAATTAGTTGTTTTTTTTTGTTGAAATTCCAAATAAATTCATACCTTAAAATACTCTTTTGTCCTCTTTGAGTCCTTTGCAACTTTACGCCATGCAGCCGTGATGCGCTTAAGGCGGCCAGCGTTTACAAGTTTCACAAGTTTCTCGATGGCAACTAAGTTGAAAAGAAATATAAATCTTGTTTCAGAGATCCATCACTTTTTTTCCCACTTCACTTTTCACACAAAGACAGCGTACAAAAAGCAAATAAGGAGCAAAAAACAAGAAACAAAACAAAAACTAGGGCTGCACAATTAATCACAATATTATTGAAATCGCAATATGCAAATTGTAGAAGCTGCATTTTTTAAATAAAGGTAAAATCTGTAAAACAGCATTATAATGTATTGTAGTTCTGCAGAGATGACATGGCCTACAAATCTTGTTGTAAGAGAACATGTTTGTTTGGTATAGACACCAAAAATTTCACATCATCATGATTTTAATAGTTTTTTTCAGTGAAAATTAAATTTGTCCCACAGTAATCATATCACATATCGTATTATCTGTCAAAATAATCACAATATGATGTTTTTACCATATCGTGCAGCCCTAACAACGACCAAACAAATATGAGATCATGGGGTAATCAGTAAGTGTAGGCAAAATTATCTCATTTAAAAACAAAATACTGCACATAATAACATAAAAATATAATTAAAATAATATACAAATATGAGAGATCTGTCTTATAAAGATCTTCCCACTGTTTTTCTGTCTTTTCTCCCAGTTCTTTTTGAAGTCATATAGAGTCATCTGGAGTAGGTCAGATGAAGATGTTGAACAACACTGACAAAGAGGCTGGGAGTGAGGCAGTTTTTCTAAAGCCAATATTTTGTAATGGACTTTTTATTTGCTGCCAGGAAGATCTTTAGGAGGTAGGTATTGAATTAGACCTTCGGTGATGTGTGCAGGATAGAGGGATGTAAATTTGTACTGATACTAAAACCCAGAGTTAAAGGATTGTTGCTACTTCCGTCTTTAGGAACAAGATCAGAAGACATGCTCATGATAGATGTCCATCACTTTTGAACAGAACAAGTATTATTTTCATTTCTGCATTTTTTGTGGACTAAATGATGGCGACGATATCATGATCACAAAGTCGTATTGTCCTGAATCTCAAGACAAATTTAGTTTATGAAAGTAGAGTCAAGTCTCAGGAGTGGAAGAGTTTAAGAGTGGAAGGTGTGGGGGACAGAATGAGTCACACAGTGAGGAAGAAATGATACATATCTGGACACATTTCTTAACCACACTGCATGTTTTCTCTGGCTCTATACGTAAGAGAGTCATAGCTTGCAACAACAGTCAGTCCACATTAGTTTGGTTAAAACTCCTCGTGATTATTTTTTCATTCAGACATACTTAAGTAGTCACCTACCAGCCTGTGTCTTCTTGTGCATTTTTACCCAGTTTGACCATTTGGTGAGTGCAAGCCACTGACATTTCCTCTCATAATGCTTCTTTGCGAGGTTCATCTTCAGAGTCAGCTCTATGGCGCTTCTCTTTCTCTGCGTAGTGAACCTCTTCCACTTCCTGTCCACACAGCAACAACATAGCTCATGATTAATTCAGTGGAAAGGTGCACAGGCAGAGTGCCAGAAACCTGCTTTAACTCAACAGTACAGAAGTTAGTAACACTTCAATTATATCATTTAATCTCAAATAAAGTTTTTTTTTCTAATGATGATGATCTCAGCTGAAGCATGTTTGGACATTCAGACGGGACGGAGTGACTGACTGGACAACAGGCCGATGATACAGAGGTCAGCACTGACAACAGACAGCTGAAAGGCAATCTGTGAAACAGAATATCCTCATGAACTCAGCAACGTGTTGATCAACTAAAAACATTCAGGACTTTCATTCACAAGGGTTACATTTCTGCTTAGAGTTACATCTGTGTCACTCTCTCTTGGTGTTATGAATGTTTTATCTTTGTGGATCAATTTTCAGAGACTTTTGTGTGAGAGGTTATTTAAATGTGTCTTCATATACAACATATTTTAGACATATGAATATACAAGAAGAATGGACATTTACAAAATGGAGAAGATAACAGCATTTGTTAATCATAAAATGGAGAAATTTGCTTCATACTGGGAAAACTGGGTCATAT
>NW_023339762.1:19355148-19362261 GCF_004916995.1 Morone saxatilis
TGTATGGAAAGGATCACTCCCTACCTGTACATAGTTTTTGCTTGTTTGTTTGCTTGTTTTCTCTTTTTTCATTTCGTTGATTTCCCTTTTCATTCTTTCAGATAAAAAAAAAAGCTACTTTGGCACTTGGGGCAGACAACAGATGTAAGATATATGGTGATAAGATGTATGTGATGAATATGAATGCCTGACTCCGAATGTCAATAAAAAATAAATTACAAAAAAAAAAGAATATACAAGAAGACATGAAGAGGAAGATGTTTAAAAGCTAGTATCCTGATAGAATGGATATATTTCTCAATTGCTTTTATATGAAAGTCATCACCATGCTGCCCTTTAAGCAGACGCTCCACCTGTGCTTGTCTAATTAGGTTGATTTTCCACACAGCACCAGCTGTCTACATTCACCTCATTGCAATCAGTGTAAGCAGAATCTGAAAGGTTTCAGTATCCTTGCTTCCACATTTCTTGCTCTCAGACTTTCAGGACAAAGACAGGACAGAGGATGATTTATTGTTATCTGGGTTATTCGTTTTAATCAACGGTCTGCTGCTGCAGGTGGTTGAACTCACTGCCATGGCTCTTCCATTTGGGTAAATAAAACACAAATGCATTGTTGGCTAAACTTGGCCTTTTTTCTTTCTAACTTTATTGTTTTTCAGAGTTTCTTGGCTTTGCACTCTGATGTTATGGGGCTGCATTTGTTTTCTTCCTCAAAAAGGTAAGAATTTCTGTATTATTGCTAGGGATGGGAATTGATACAATTTTATATACCAGTTTTAGATACCAGTGTTATTGGTCCTAATACATTTTCTGTGTGGGGAAAAATTGATGTGTTTCTCAGTTAGGAAGCAGTGGCACCTTCTAGGATTTAAGCCCATTTTGCACATAGATAGTTAAAAACTTTATATATACCTGAGAGGAATTTAAGGAGTTACAGCAGCGCACATGTCGAACAACAACAGCAAAAATAAGATCGCAAAATAAAAAAGTGACAACAAGAAAATAAGGTGACAATTACAGTATAGAATAAAATAAATATTATAATATAAAGATGTTTCAGTATACTGCTGGTGTTTCCACCCTTATTGTAAAAAAATAAGTCTTCTAAAACTATAATTTCAAAGACATTACATTAAGCACTGTTGTCATCTTTCTTTGTGAAATGAAGCTACGCTTTGGACGGTTTCTTCTCCTCCGCCATGACTACTTCTTGTTGCAAGTTTAAACTGTCAGAAAAACATGCTGGCATTAATAAAAGGAACCGATAACCTTGGAGGCACATGATTCTGATAGATCTGGCCATTTGAAACCGGTTCTCGATTCCCATCCCTGATTATTGTTCGATGTTCAACCATATGAATTTAATCTAATGTCTGTTTATTCCCTGATAGGTTGCAATATTGCACATGGCTACTCTGTCAGTAATCATGCAGAAGAGCTTGGTCCACAAACCTCAAACCAGTTTCATTCTGGAGCATCTTTAAACACGGACCACGACCCTGTTAGTCCAATGGACGACATGCAAAACTTTGATTCCCTTCAGAGAGAACCAGTCCACTATGAAAACAATGAGGATGCGAGCTCTGTTACAAGCCTCAGTGAAGAGAGCAACCCAGACTCAGAACATGAGCCAGATGAGTTTTCAGTGGACCCCTCGATGCAGAAATATGTGCAAGAAAGTGCTGGTAATCAACACCCCTTTGGCCTTTTAGTGAAGGAGCACAAACAAAAGACTTCTACAGAGGGTGTCAGTTTCCCAACAATTAAAGATTTCAAACACTTTATAGAAACTATTAAAAGCTCCTTCTTAATGCCAGGAAGTGACTTGAGTGGACATTTTCAAACTGAACAGGACATTATGGAAAACGAGGTGATTTCTAATGCTCAAAATATTAAGAGCGAGCCTGATGCCCACGATGGCGTCAGTGAAAACGATGTCTGGAGTGAACCTGCGGATACATCTACCTACCAAATGCCAAGTGAAAGCCTCTCTGTCCCTGATCCCGTCGACTCCACTGCAACTCTCCTTTCTACCAGTGTTTATGACAACCAAGGCTCGGGCTCTGCTCCCTACCCACTCCCTCATTCAGCAGCCTCTGAGTATGTTTCAAGTAATTATGGAAATTTTGACACTAGTGGGAAAAACCCCGATATTTTCACAAGCTCTGAATATGCGCAAGATGAAGCCGTTCCGTCAACAAGCTATGAGCTCCCTGAACAAATACCCTCAGGCTCATTCTTCAGCGGCCGTGTGACTGCATCTCCTGCCAACCCTCCAAACAACCCATCTCAAGAGCTCAGCTACTATCCAAGTAAAACATCCAATATAATGCCTTCAGCCTCTAATGGGAAACAACCAATATCTACATCTCACAGTGAAGACTCTTTGACAGGGTATCAAAAACCATCTGGTGGCTTTGAATTTGAAGATTTCCAAAGTGAGCAGCTAGGCAGAGTGACTCCAGCCAATGTCGTGTCTGCACCAAAGCCCCCATTGTTGAATTCCTACAGCAAAAGTGTATATGTCAATGCACCCAGAGGTCACCTCAACATCTTAGATTATCTACCAAAACCTCTGGAAAGACCAGCCCCATCATTTCAAGCATATCAACCCACTATTGGCAAGGAATCAAAGTATATAAACAACACCCCCACTGTTCAGCTGCCTGCATCTAGTGGTTCTGTTTCTTCAGGCTCTGACAACTTTTCACCACAGAGGAGTAATGGTCATGTGGGTGTTCAAACAAGCAGCCCACATGATGCGGAGGATCAAATGTTCAACAGAAAGCAGCCGGTCCTGCACCCCCGAGTGTTTATTGGCTCAAGCAGACGCGATGGCTATCTGGGAGACCAGAGAATCGGCGTTACTCGTCCGTCCAGCTTATCTGACCAGGCAAAAGACGAGGAGGGATCAGGATTCACTGAGCTGAATCCAGTTTCTGGGATCTCGTCTCAGGTGGGAGTTGGTTATGTAAGTTTCAACTCTCTAACCAACTTGGCTCCAACCTCATTATCCGAGACAGCGCTTTCAATATTAGCTGGCAATGAAGTCACGTCCAGGGACTTTGGAATCAAGAATAAAATCTCTAATAGGTTTCAAACCGGTGATACACGTGACGCCGGAAACACTCTGGGCTCATTTTCTACCCCACAAAAACAAGGCACTTCTCTAAATGATGCAACCAGCTTTCTGCACACGTTCGTACAACCAACCAAAGTACGGAAGCCTCTTAAACGGCCGTCTGGTTCTGCTTTAAGCGGTGTCTTTCGGAGGAATGGTGGCAACACAAAAAGGCTTCGTTCTCAAACTGGCCCCGACGTGTCACAACCATCTGTAAACGCATACATTGTGCAGTCCAGAAACGCCTACGTGAGGAGCAAAATGTCTCGATCAAACACCCGTTATGCACCGTATCGGCTGGATGGAGGCAAAACTGGTACACGCCAATGGAAACCTGCTCCAATGCTACACAAATACTGAATGAGAGAACAGAGAGAACCACACTTTTAAGAGAGATATGGTATGGGAAAATATTTTAGTTATCAATGTTCTCACATCTCAAAGTTTCTCCAGCAGCTCTTAATTCAGCTCAGTCATTGGGATCCTGAATAAAGTAAATATAGATTTGCAGACATTCTGTGAGAAACCTTTATAAAGTAAAATGAACTAAGATGTATTTAAGGGAACTTTTTAAGATGTAGGGTTGCACTGGAGGCAAATGTCAAATCTAGAGAGACCATAACATCTAATAGTCCCACTGCAGCTGATCTGCTCTTGAGCATAGCTCGAGTTTGAGACTTCAGAAAGAAAGCATCTAAAAAATGTAACTGCCTGGTCTATTAATACTCCAGTTAAATTTGGGTTTTGCTATATTTATCGTGGGTAAAATCGCTGACAGCAAGTCCTTTTTTTAAATCCTGGTATTTTGTATTGTGACTACTTAACTCTCACACATCTAAAGTTGGAAATCTTTTCATTTCTTGTTGTTTTTTAGGATCTTTTGTCGTCTTCAGCCGGGAGGAAAATCAAGATTCTGCAGTTCTACAAACATCTGCTCTAATTAGTAAAGGCATGAAATATTTTCCATCTCTTGTCTTGACTGTCACGTGAAATGAATCAACAATTTCAGGTTGATCTTTTTATTTTCAGTCTCAAATGTCGTATTTGAACTTTAGCGTGATGGGTTGAAAATAATAATCTTTAACTTCAATCTTTCTTTAACTACAATGTCATTTAGTGTTTTTAGGCTTAAGGCACTTTTGTCAGGCCAAGAACAATTATAACTACATACTGGTATTTCCTTCCTTTTCCCTCAGGAAACTGATCAATCAATCAATCAATCTAATCAAACCCTCATGTGTTGACCATAACTACAATACGGCAGACCTACCTGAAGCAAGAGCATGTTAAATGTTTCCTGTAATTGGAGTAAGCCTTCTCGAACAGACAAAAGGACAACTAGAAAGGAACAGAACAAGCAATTATTATAAAAACCGTAACATGTGTTTAATTTAAGTCTAAAACAATGTGTCTCAACCTGACTTATGGTATCTACACTACTAAACCATACTGTACCACGGCGTCCTCTTGGTCCACAGAGGCAGCGTCCACTGTCCTACGTGTGACAGAGGTAGTTGCGGTGCGTTGTTCTGCATCAGCAACAAACTTGTGCCTTTTTAAAAAAAACAAAACATAAAAACAGATCATATCCAGAGCGAATTTTTACCTACTGAATGATTAAACAGAATTAAAATGCTACTAAACTACTAGGTTTAGTGATATTTTCAAGCTTAAATGTCATTACCATCCACTAAAATGATAAAGACCATCAAATATGGGGTCTAGAAGTTAATTATGCCTGTAATTGTAAGCGGTATTAAGTACAGTAGTAGTATGAGGACATGGGTGCTGCATTTTAAAGTCACTTTAAGTTTAATGGTAAAGGTCTAGACGATACAAGTACTGTAAAAGTCTGTACTTTAACAGATTATGAGTAGATTGAGCGTCCCTTAATGTGGGCAAATGAACAGGGGTGGTCAATGTAACCCGAGGAGAACATGATGCAACTGGAAAACTCTCCTGACTCACATTTTTGGAGTGAAAGAGAGACGGAGAGAGAGAGAAATCTTCCCTCCTCTGCGCTTTGGGAGTCTACCATGAATCTCCACTACGGAGCAGTAAAAGAAAACTGGAGAAAGTGAGCCACCAAGTGTCCCTCTCAAGGAAAGTCACAAGAAAGGAGGTGTTACCTACCAGTCAACATCCTGCAGATTATCATGTCCCTGGAAGGCCAGGAGGGTGTTTTTCAGAAACTGTATTGGGTCATTGGGACATGTCAGGCATGAAGCTGTCAATAAGGCCTGTTGTGGAAGGAGGTGGAATCAGGAGAGGTATGATTTTTTTACAAATTCAGGACAAATAAATATTCAAGGTAAAGTGAATTTAATGTTTATTATTACCTACTGAAATAAATGCCCTGAGCTCATCAACATTTCCACACAAGATAACCTACCTTGTATATTTGTGGCAGGCAGTGTTTCAGCTCACACTCGGCCATATCTGGTCTCTGACACATTTGCAAAGAGTCAAATAGTCATCGAGGTATTAAGAGCCTCACTAACTAACTAACTAACTAACTAACTAACTTGACGCTGGTTCAGCTCAGCGTTGGTCAGATTTTTGCCTGGTACTCCATCTCCACTTGGAAACGGTTGCTAGGTAACGAAGTAACACACTGCGCTTTATATTTAACGAAGAGTGCAAAGTCAACGCTGGGACACTGATGTTTTTTTTTATTTTTTTTTTAAATATCAAATCAAATTACATATTTACATACACATTTTGTTTTTTTTAAAGCTAGGGTTTGGTATATTGGTAGAAACTCTTTGTAAATCACCCAGCGATAGATTTTGGTCGGCCACTGTGAGCTGCCCGCAATGTTGCCAGATCGGACGGTTTTCCGTTGTATAATAACTGATCAAAGTCAACCTAAAAACTAATATAATTTAATTATCAATCACAAATAAGCTGTTTTTTTTATTCCTACTAACATTATCCTGTCATATCTCTATGATAAAATACTTATAAACGCCTGCCCCCGTTAATACACACTTATTTTACGTATGACTAACTACACATTTTTCATTACTATTAAAAAAAAATACATTAACTTATAACATTTTCTCGCTCGTATTATATAAACATGCATATATAAATCCACCTCTCCTGAATAAACGACACAAAATGTTTATTTTCACGATGACTGGGCCACTTTCTGTCAGTCCAACCTGGCAACAACGACCCCGGAACAACGGAGCAGAACATTGTTGACAACTGTAGCTTGTGTTTCCACAACAATGCGTCCGTCTAAATGAGTGTGTGTGCGCTGCTTTGTGGTGGGTTTCGGTGGGTTGTGTTCAGTGGGAGCCAAGTGAGGAGCCGGATTAGTTAAAACAGATTTAGACCCTCACAAGGTTGCAGTGTAGCTGAGGTAGCTTAAAGCTTAGCTGAAGGTAAAGCAGCAGCATGGGTGATGGCAGTGTTACTCCCAGGCTCAGCAACATGAAAGCGTTGCTGGGAATAGTTGCAGGAGCTGGAGCTTCCTACGGGATATACAAACTGATCAGCGGAAGCTTTAAGAAAAATAAGAAAAGTGTCAGCAGCCAGCCCAGTGAAGTTACCCTGCAGCGGGGCAGTCTGCTGGCCAAAGTGTCCGGACTGGATGTGGTCTGCCCCCGATCTGATGTTGCATCAGGTGAGAACCATAAAGCTCATGAAGCAGAACAGTGGCTACATCTTAAACCTGTGTCTTTTCCTAAATATGGTCACATTTTTAGGCTTTTTAAAAGAATTATGTGCAGGGCTTTAGACTGTGAACAATAACTGGGTGGTGGTCAGTGTCCTCCAGTGCTGACACCTATTAAAAATAACATCCCAGTGTTAAATAGTTTTATTTTGATGTCATCTTCCTCATTGCGAGGGTTTCCTAAACCGGCCTAGACTGTCTCTGTTATTTATTTTACAGCAAAACAAGTCCTGTAACCTTGTCTGTTTACATATTTAGTTAATTCTTTGCCCTGTGTCATGAATGTAGATAGATAGATAGATAG
>NW_023339762.1:19362275-19367113 GCF_004916995.1 Morone saxatilis
TTTATTTATCCAGAGGGAAATTCAAGATGTGAATGTATGTATTGTATGTATTCAATATGCATGTATACAATGTATGTATTCTTTAAAGACAGAGGTTTATTTTACTCTATAGGTGACATTATCCACCAGTCTCCGGGCAACTTGGAGCCACAGCACTTGAAAATGCTGCTGTCGTGTCTGCAGACGAGCAATAATCCATCTGACAGATGTCGGATCCTGCTTACGTTGGGAAATGCTGCTGCCTTCACTGTGAATCAGGTAAGTAAACTTGCTCTAAAACCTTCTGCAAGTGAGTTTAGTGCTGTTTGCTCTGTGTACAGCTTGTGACATTATCTCTGTGCAGCCATGTAATATCATTTTTCTTTTTTCTTTTTTCACTGATCCTCCAGAATTTAATACGGGAATTTGAAGGGATTCATATCGTAGCTGGTTTCCTCTCTGATCCTGCGGCAGAGGTTAGAGTGCAGACTCTGAATGCTTTAAATAATCTGTGTATGAACATCCCAAACCAGGAACAAATAAAGGTATGTTGTCGTGTACTTTACAGCAAATAACATGCAATCTGTTGCTGAGTAAAGATTGTTTTTGGGTTATATATTCATGTCCGTTTCACATAAAAACTCACCTTGTCTTACAGGTTTATGTGCCACAAGTGCTGGAGCTGATTGAGATGTCACCGGTGAATTCTGACCTTCAGCTTTGTGCTCTCAGGCTGCTGACAAACCTTTCAGTCACAGATAAACATCAACACCTGCTGAAGAAATCAATTACACTTCTACTCTCTCTGCTTGTCGTGAGCAATGAAGCCTTACAGGTCGGTATCATTTCGTCGCACCTGATTGATCGTCCTCACATTCGTTCCAAAATCAGTTGTCAGAAGCTATTAAAGTTGTTTTTAAACAATTCTTATGTCATGATTATAAAGTATTGGTGCTTGTTGGAAAGCAGACATGGCCAGTAGAGCTGAGAATGCAATATGAATGAGTTAAGCGCTTATAATATTTGTGTTTCAGCTTCAGGCTTCTAAGGTCCTTGTGAATCTGTCGTCTAATCCGGATATGATGGATGACATTGTTCAAGCTCAGGTAAGAACAAAGGGATGATAATGCAGTCTTAATCTGATCATCCCCATGTAAGTCAAACAACTGGTGTCGTCGGGCATGTTTTTATGTAACACACAGCAAGATAGTTAGCATGGCTCTGTATTTATAGGCAAGGCACATTTATTTATATAGGACATTTCATACCCGAGGCAACTCAAAGTGCTTTCACAAGCAGAAGCAGAAATAAAACAAGAAACAAGTGATAAAACCTCTAAAAGCAAGCAAGCAAAAGCACGCCGAGATGAAACTATTATATTAGACAGGTGAGAAAGAAAAGAAAAACATAAAAGTTAAAAACTGTAAAAAAGAAATAAACAATAAAACAAACTAACAAATAAAATTGATTTAGAAGAAAAGTAATTAAAATAAATGTTAAACAGGTAGGTCTTTAACTTGGATTTAAAGTTATTCAGCATTGTTTCAAGTCTTAGTTCTTCTGGCAATTTGTTCCAAGTTTGAGCAGTATAGAAACTAAAGGCAGCTTCTCCATGCTTAGTTTTGACTCTGGATACAGCCAGTAATCCAGAACCAGTCGACCTGGGAAGTCTGCAAGGTTCATACTGGGTCAGGAGATCTGATAAGTATCTTGGACCTAAACTGTTTTTTAGGGTTTTTGGACAAGCAATAGAAGTTGATTCTGTGATAAACTGGTACAAACAGAAGTGCAGTATTATTAACATTTTGTTGTCAAACTAACAGGGGTCCAAGTTTCATCACAAATCCTAATTTTCATACTGGTTTTTTATGCTTTCTGCTATAGGCACCGGCTTCTGTTGTGCTGGTGTTTGATGCACGGACAGCTCCTGCGGTGCTTCTACGACTGCTGACGTTTGCAGGGAACCTAAAGGCCTGGAGGCCGTCTGCCCAGGTGGTGGATGAACTGAGGCGGAAGCAGGATTGCCTCTTCCGGGTCATGTTAGATGAGTCTTCCCAGCTCCACAGTAGACTGGTCCAGCTGCTTTCACACCCTGATGGGGAGATTCAGGCCCAGGTGGCTCGCATCTTGACATAGAACTGCACTCTTGATCCATGCACAGCTTTAGCTCCCACACATTTTACCAAAGCCGTCAACCTATCACCCTTCCAGTTCAATTCTAAATCTGTTCACATTAACCTTAGAGCAAGCTGTGTAGCCTCTTCTGGATACTCAGCTTGCACACTCTCTCCCTAGATCAATTATTACCACACATATACTCAACTAAATGATCTATTCCACCTCACCAGCCACTCCTCCCAGTTTCTTACACTATAAATAATTAATGAGTGAGCAGGAAGCAGGATTCATTCATTCATTCAGTCGTGTAAAAACAGGCCACCTCTCCCGGTTCCTTTATCCTGCCAGCAAAAGTTTTCTTCTCATTGCCAGAGACTCTTCTCCTTCAAAGATCCACAGTGCCCTTCTTTCTGAGAACTTCACCTACTTTCTCTGAAAGATATATTCCAGGTGAAATTTCTGAACCCAAACCCACTGCCAAACATTTTCTAGAGAATGTGTCAGAATGACTTGTGCTGCATGACCCCACTTGCTAGTCCTCTGTGGTTCAGAGAGACACTTGAGACGGAGAGATGAAGAGGCTACTGGCCGCACGCCTCAGCATGCCTTCGAGACACGAATGAATGGATGTGCTACAGCTCCAGTCCTTGCTAATTCATCAACATGATGGATTTAAAGATGACCCCTTGACGGTTCTTCAGTGAAAGCAAGATCTTTTATCTACGTATTTAATTTGAGAAGTAGTGCATCGTTACTATAGAAGAGCCAAAGTGAGACGGGGCGGTTGGCTGCGTGCTCTGTGACAATGTGAGAAGTTCGATGTGTCGGGAAGACCCTGGAGTTCAAACACTGCCTCCCCCGCATTGAGAAGAGTTAGTTGAGGTAGTTGGAACACCTGTGAAGGATGTAACTTTGGCTTTGGAACTGCACCAACAATGACTGCCTGGGAGAAACCCCCCAGCACTGATCCAGGACGTACTGCTGGGGCTGCATCTCTCAACTTAAGAACACCCGCTTATCCCCCAGGGAGGAGCTGGAGGAAGCTGCAGGGGAAAAGGATGTCTGGACTGCTATGATTGTTTCAACTACCACAAAAATCGTGCAGATATGCAGCTTGGAAATAAATGTAGGAAGGGGGATGACCTGTGAAAGCAGTCTGTAATAATAATGATAACAACAATGATAAAAGCCACGATTACTGTGTTTGAACATTTGAATTAAAACAGCGAGTGAATGTTAAATTGAAGCCTTATTATGTGTTAAGTTATGCACTTACTGTAATAAGACAGGCTGTAAGTGACAGGTCCATATGTTGTCTAGCCCGAGGACTGGCGCTGTGGACCCATCTGCTGACTTGTTAACAATATTTACAGAGAGGAGGGTAGGTGTAGGTGCGTACCTCTGATTTGCATGAAAAATTGTGTGTTGGAATATAATTTTTTATGCAAGGATTTTATGGCATGAGCCAGGGTGTTAAAAGAAATGCTGCACATTTTCATGTTTGGACACTGACTTTATTGAACCCAAATCCCAAATATCTCTCAGGCAACATGGTTTACCAGAACAGATATTTAGATTCTCATATTTATTAAATTAAGTTAGTCAACATTTTGCCTATAAAATGAGAAATATGCTTGTTATGTCTCTTTTGAATGGTTCAATAAATACCTGATATAAAATATGATGGACATCCACATCCTTATTTCTCCTGTTTGCTAACATATATTACACCAGAAATATTCACTGAATTTGTGACAAGCTCTGCTGTCATTAGATTGTAGGCTGTGCAGTTGGCTTTATCAGAAACAAACTCTGCATACGACGTCTTAAAAGCAGAGCAAGAATCCAAGTAGAAATACAGATTTTTGTGTAAGCAAGGACTAAATATAGAAGTAAGGAATAAACTTCTTTCCTTAAGTAAAAGTAAAAAGTACTCTCTTGGTTTCTTTAGAGGACATTTCTACTGGCCTCTTCTGCCCAAAGCTAACTGAAACTTTTAATATGGTCAGGTCTCCCTTTCTTGTCTGATATGCCTGTTTTTTAAAATGTAAGGAGTAAAAAGTACAGATATTTGTGTGAAAATATAAAGATAAAAGTAAAACATTTCAGAAAAATAAATAAAATACAGTAACAAAGTATTTGTACTTTGTTATTGTATTTCCCACCTCTGCAAGAATCAGAGGATTCCCATCTAGGTACATATTTAACTGTCAAAATGTATCTCTAATTGTCTTTTATCATATGATTTTTTTTGCCCTCCCAGGTAATCTGGTATGGTTCTCTTAATTGTTTCCAACTGAGTCCAAAATCATTATAAAATACCAATTTTAGTGAGGAAATATTCACAGATTACCAGTATTACCAATACCAATTGTACACCGTTGTGACATCTCAAAGGTCCTCAAAAGACTTCTGTCTATATATATAACAAATAACTTTACTAAACAATATTTAAAGGACCAGTGTGTAGGATTTAGTGGGAGTGAAGTTGTAGATTGCAACTAACTGAACACTGCTCGCGTCTGTATTTGACAACCTGAGAATGAGAACGAGCTGTGAAGTGTGTAGGAGAAACTACGGTGGCTGTGAAAGGCCCTATTTAGAGCCAGTGTTTGATTTGTCCGTTCTGGGCTACTGTAGAAACATGGTGATTTAACCTGGTGGACTCCATGGGAGGCAACCCAGCTCATTCTAAGGTAACAAAAACACAATGATTCCTATATTCAGCTGATTATACAGTA
>NW_023339762.1:19367213-19399550 GCF_004916995.1 Morone saxatilis
TTTCCAGTGTTGACACATGGCCAGTGTCAATTAAGTGAGATAAAATAAGATGTTCCTTTATTGATCCCCTGTAGGAGAAATTAAAATCAGACACAGCAGCATATGGGAATATAGTGCAAATAGTACCATAAAGAATCACAAAATAATAATATATAATAAAAAAATATAAAATATATACACTATTTGCAATAAAATGGTGAGAAATGTTTTTGCTGTGTTTTTTCTGTCCTTAATTTAAAGTTACGTTACTTTAATATAGTGATACTTTTAGTATTAAGTTACTCACCACATTCTTTAACAGGTAATTAGTGATTATATCGATTACAGATTACAGTAACCCTCCCAACCCAGTGTATAAGTCTAAATATGCATTTCCGGTCATTCTGGTGTATTAAAAAAATAAAAAATAAAGATGATGAATTTGGACAACACCCTTTAAAATGAGTCTGATTGATGAACATTGACGATGATGTCTTTGTCTCCTCCCTCCCTCTGTCTCCGGCCTACACACACAGCCTCCTCCCTCCCTCCCTCCCCCCATCTGAACACACCAGATGACCATCGCTGGATCCTCCGGAGCTCCATCAGAGAGACGCCGTGGATCAGTGACTGCAGGCGGGCGTGGACACAAGCGAACAACCCAGCGCACGGATCAACGCGGTGGAGGAGGAGGACCAGGAGAAGAGGAAAGAGAGAGGAGAGGCGGCAAACATTTCGGATTAGCTGCAGTCAGCTATGAACATCCACACCGAGAAGCAGAAAGTGTAAACGGAGCTCTCTCTCTCACACCATTAACGCGTCGAGGATGAACGGGACCGCAGCGGCCACCGGATCGGCTTCCTGCCGTTTCGCCCACTATTTTGTTGTGTGCGGAGTGGACACTGAGACGGGCCTGGAGCCGGACGATGGAGCAGGTACATGGTCTATAAATCACGAAGGAAACAAATACCACACTACAAAACAAATACTAGGATGTGTTTAATGTCATGCTTCATGTTTACCATTTTAAGGCTTTTTTTGTGTGTGTGTCCATCCATATGTTGTGGTTGTACGCCTCATTCCTCTTTCAAAGCGTTGTTGACAACATCAAATCTGCTAGTAGCCTATATTATTAATAACAAATAGATAAATAAATCCCATCAGAATTTGCTAATACATATTATTGCCAGGATCTGTGTATTTTTTCAACATTTTAATGCTGATATAAGATATATATTTATATATCTTTTTTTTTTTTTTTCACTGAATAACCAAAAGCACAAAATCCAAAAAGGATTATAGTTTTTCCTCTGTTGTTGGTTTCTGCAAGTCATCCACTGCTACACCCCTGATGAGAAGCATAGCAGAGAAAGGGTTCAGTAAAGGGAGGACAACAGCATCATGTTCCCAGTGAACACAGACGAAGCATCCAGCCAGTGGTTAACCTAAGGTTGATAACAATGGTGATAATCTATAAGGTTCAGCTCTCTCATCACCTCCGCTGCTCTCAATCAGAGAGATGGACCCCTTTGTTTTACCAAGAAAAAACACCTCTCAGCTGAAAAAGGTGGTGAAGAAATACTGTAGGTGGATGTGGGGGGTTGCCACGGCAATGACAGCTGCAGTGATGGTTTATTTGTGGTGGATAGAAAATAGAGGTGGTGTTGCTTTTCCTCCACCACACCGAGTTGCTGACACTTGGCTCGGCTCGGGTGAGGACAGATTCACCCTGGAGCCCTCTGTGACGTCTGCACGTGTCCTGCTCTGTGTGTGTGTGTGTGTGTGTGTGTGTGTGTGTGTGAGGAACAAGAACCATGCAGGTGTGCTTGCTTGAGCTCACTTCCAGGTTTTGAGTTTTTTTGGAGCTCAAGCAGCTGTCACACCCTGTATTATACCTGTTCTTTGTAACAGAAATGTAGCTCATGAATAAAGACATCCTCAGGGGATATAGATGGATGTAAAACATGCTTAATCATGCCTTTTTAAATAATAAATATATATTTAGGATAAGCTCTGTATCCTTTTGGAACACGTTCAGCTGCAGATTATTTAGTGCTTTACCTAAACCATCAGGGGACTTGGATGGCTGTCTCCCTGCAGCGAGTGACAACGCTGCTGGCTATTATGTATCTGAGCTCCACCAATCTCCTTATGTAACAGGAGGTCATCGCAGACCCACTGCAGCAGGGGAGGAGGTTTCTGCTCTGTTTAAGGGATCTCTTTCTCCTTACATACATATTCTATAAACTGCAGTCAAGCAAGAGATGTTAAATCACTTGTGTACACCAAGTGTGTTTCTTGGTTGTGTGAGGTCATACAGTATCTCTTCTCGTTGTAATTAGTGAATGCCTACAGAGAAACAATCTGCTCTTGTTGGCCTCTCAATAGATGCCACTGTATTTTCTGCAGCCTAATCAAATTTCACATGACGTTGCCTGTTGGCACGTCGAATGGCCGGGGCTTCAGCGCTCCGGTTCAGGCCTGATGACTGTCACGGGGGGATGACATCAGTGGAGGGCAAGAACTCCCTGACCGAACATTTGAGAGCAGTGTTATAATGTTGAACTGAGATGTATATGTTTGTCTGAGTCTGAGTCTGACTTGTTTTATTTTTAGGCACTCAACACTTTCTTTGTATCCTTTATTTTAAGAGCCCAGCACCACTTCTCTGAGATTAAAAGAGAAATGTGTCATATTCCTTGTTTTATGATTCACCTTCAGTGGACGGACAAATCTGTAATGCAAAGACGGAGTGATTTAAACTGTACCAGCCAAAAAGGAACAACTCCTCATCAGTCAGTGCCAGCTGACATTTGCTGTCATTTTAATCTCTTTCCACTTTTTATATGTGTCCTCATCTACTCGTGTAATGATGTGATGGACGGCCGAGGGTAATTTAGTTGGAGAATATGACAGATGTCTACCTTTATGGCTGCTCAATCATCCCTGATTAAGTGTGCCTGTTTTTAGGGGATGGGGGACCCTTTAAGGGCCATAAATCTTTGTGATGAATGTCTAAACCGTGGGATGAATATGAAACACTTTGTTGTTGTTGTTTTTCCACGAAAAACATTGACAATATTGATATTATGGTGACAGTGTTGAAGAATTTAATGGACTGAGGATTAGGGCTGAAAAAGTCCATTAGACAGAAAATTAATCAGCACATATTTTGTTAATTTTTTAAAAACAGAGCAAACATCAAGTAGTTTCAGCATCTGAAATGTGAAGATTTGTGGATTTTGTTCGTCTTATGTGAGAGTAAACTGAATATATTTGGGGATTATGAAAATAATCTTTAGTTTCTGCCCTTTCTGATGAAATATTCTGCACCTTATTAGCTCACACATAGTTTCTACTGTGTGTATGTTAATGTAGTGAGAGCAGGAAACATGCTAATTACAGCCCAACTGAAACAGCCATTTAAGCTTTAATTTAAACACTAAAGCAAACCTCCCTCTGACTCTATTCTGTGAACACGGAGAAGGAGAACATGAATGTGGCCTGTGTGTAAACCTTTTTAATTATACAGTCTTTGGTGTAAACTCTTCGGTGGGAACTTGTGTCAGGAGCCGTGTTGGTTCTAATTGGGTCAGCTGATGAAACTCGAATGTGACGTAACCGTTGACGAGCTTTGTCTTGATGGTTATCTTCAAGGCCGCGGCGGAAATTGCTACCATGGCAACTAGGCGTCCTTTCTGCGAGGCTTTCGATTCTGCCTCTCAGCGCCGACACCAATTTGTATCCGTGGCAAAGAACACTGACTCCCCCTCTTGTCTCTGTGATCCATTAGCTTCTGTCTCCCACCTACCAGTCTGACTCAGTTTAACTGAGGTCTAACTGTGGTGCTCCTTCCTCGCTCTGCCTGCGGCTCGGTTTCCTCTCTCTCGGGGTGCCGTGCGTCATCTCGTAGGCAGGTGAGGTGGATGTTCCTGAATGCTGAACTAGTGCGTCAAAGCTGGCAGCTGAGAGAAGAAGAGAAGTTTGCCATTTGCAGTTGTTTTGTTCTTGCAACGCTAGTGATGTCAGTTAAAGCTCAACATGAAGACTGTGAATTCACGGTGGATTACAGTGAGGAGGACTATTCAAGGGCATCCTCTTGGAAAGCGGATGAATAATGAAAGTATCTCATTCACTACTATTACACACGCTGAATCATACACACACAGTTTGTTTTTGTCTATTTTTCAGCAGCTCCTCTTCCTCATCTCATGCTCACACAGACTGTATGTAACCTGAGCTAGAAGCTGACACAAGGTGCAGAGACTGAAGAGAGGAGAAACTTGAGCCAGATGTGGCGATACGTTAAAATCGGTGCATTGTGAATGTGGGAGTGTATTGTAGAGTTTTCTTGCATGCAGCGCAAATTCAGCTGTTATATAGAAATCTCTTCCTTCACCTCGAGCTGAAGCGCTCTTGATATATAAAAAAGCATCCTATTTTTCATCCTGTGCGCTCCCTACAAGTGTAAAGAGTTTGCTACTGCAGAGTGTCAGGGATGAGGGGTGTTGTACCGCGTTTCAAGTCTATCTCTATGGTAATGAGTTGAGTTACATAACCCTTGGAAGGGTTTTTCCCTCTTTGCTGCAGAATGGCTCTCGCTGTCGACAACAGATGATTTTTTTTTTTCCCCCAGCAGAGTCAGACAAGGTCGTCCTGAGCGAGCTTTTATTCACAAATCAAAGCTGCTGTCATTTTGTGTGATGTCCTATGCACTGTCCCTTTCATCTTGTAATGAATTCTGTCTCAGCAGTGATGAAGGTCAAAGATCACTCTGTACTAATATGATACTGCCTTAACATCTCTTTCCTTTTTTTTCTGTCTGTTCAGGCGAGGCCTTTGAGCAGAGCCCCATTCGACGGTCCTTCAAGTCAAAGGTTCTGGTGCACTACCCTGAAAGCACAGACAGGAACCCCTTCAATAAAGATGCTGTCAACATGGTGAGATCTTGGATCACACATTCACACTCCTCTCGCCCTTCTTCAGTGTCCTTCATTCTCTCTCATGACAATGGAAACGATAAGGAGGGACAAGATGTGCCTTGTTTGTAGGGCAAATGTTTTGTGGCTCCTCCAACCAGTGTACGTGACTATTGTTACAAATGACAAAAGAGGAACCTGATAACAAAAATCAGCTGGGTATAAAGGTGTATTAGGAGCTTTGTTTGTTCACTGCATCTAATAGGTTATACTCTTTTTTCTTCTTTTTTTTTGTCCAAGTACACAGAACATGTTTATTGTTCTCTGTTGGAAAAGCAGGTCAGGATGTTGAAAGCATGAGTCTCTGAAGAATTGTTAGCAGTCAGGTGGAATTAAATTCATTTTATTGTCTTACTTACCTTTTTTTTTAACCTCTGAGTAGACACCACTTTATTTTGTGTTACTTGTTTATGGTATCAGTAATTTTATTGGGTTTTTAGATCCGGAAACAACTACCTGTGCCAGTAGCGTAAATACAACAAACATACCCATTTTGTATAGTTTATTGTATTCTAAGTTTTACATTTTATTTGCAACTTTATTCTAAACCCTCTGTTACTCTTCCTTCCTCACACTTTCTCCTCAGCTCTGTATGCCGAGAGGTCTTTCTTTCCGCACGCAAGCAGACCGGCTCGATCCCCAGTTTCACTCGTTCACGATGTCTTTTGACGATGGCACTCGTTCCTACGGCTTTGTCCACACCTTCTACGAGGAAGTGACTAGCGCTCAGATCATCACTGCCATGCATACTCTCTGCCAGATGCACCACGTAGAGCATCATTCAGCTTCCTCTGCCTCCTCTCCCTCTTCATCGTCTTCGTCTGCTTCCTCGCCGTCCACCTCCAGCATGGACTCACTTGTGAGCAGCTTGGATGAGTCAGACGCCGAGTCTCTGGCCGGGGTGTCCGCCTGCCTCGGCTGTGCAGGCTCCTTTGATCCAGCACGAGACACTCTGTACGTGTCTAAAGCCCTCTGCCTCTTCACGCCGCTCCCCTTCCTTCAAGCTGCCCGACAGTTTCTGTCTCAGCTGCACCAGGCTGTGACATCGCACACCCCTCCACCCCTCCCTCTGGAGAGCTACATCCATAACATCCTGTACGAGGTGCCCCTGCCTCCCCCTGGTAGGTCGCTGAGGTTCCATGGAGTGCAGGGACCCATCATTTGCCAGCGCCCTGGGCCCGGTGAGCTTCCACTGGGGGAGTATCCTCTTGGAGAGGCCTTCTCCCTCCTGGGTGTCGACAATATGGTGCAACTACTTACCTGTGCACTTCTGGAGACGCAAGTCCTGCTTTGCTCTCAAGGTCAGCACATTACTCAGTTATTTTAGATTGCCAAAATGTACAGATTACCTAAATGCGAAAAAGGTCATAATCAGAGGAAGTTATTATTAATGATATAAAGAAAATCAGTTTTAAGACAGTGTAGGATAGCAAATGTGAGTATAGACTAGAGAGCACCTTAATCCATTTTGCAGAATTTAGCAATCCAGAACTATAAGACAAGTACAATACATAATGTAAACTGAAACAAAATCTATATCTAATTTTTCCACAATTTACACCACAATGTAATCTAGAGTGACAGCATGACAAATGGGTTTACGGTTAAATACTACAGGGAAATTGTAACTTAATGAGTATGGAGCATCGCCAGTCATTAATTGGGCCGCGCTGTGCTGCATGTAAACAAGAATATGAATTAAATTGTTCTATAAGCAGCTCTGGTAAAAAAGCCTCATTAAAATACTGTTCAAGGTGAATGTTCTTGGTCCTAATGCACATTTTCTTCCCTTGGTGCTTATAGATAATTCCTTTATGCTAATCTAATCTGTCTCTTGTCTTTCTCATCTCCTCAGACTATCAGCGTTTGATGACAGTGGCAGAGGGCATCACCACTTTGCTCTTCCCATTCCAGTGGCAACACATCTACCTGCCCATTGTTTCTGCTCCGTTACATCACCTCCTGGATGCTCCCATGCCGTTCCTGATAGGTATCCAGCGCAGAGAAGGAGCTCAGCGATCATCCTTCCACCTTCCTCATGAGGTACAGCACTGAGCACGGGTCTTGCGCGTCAATGCATCTGTAGTTTCCTGTGTGAACATGCCAATTAGAATTTCAGGATGGAGACATGTCGTTAAACATTCACACAAAAGGATCTAAAAATGTTTTGCTAAACCAAAGTGTTCTTTCAGCCATTTGCTGATCCCCTCTCTGTGCTGCATGCGTGACAACTTACCCTCTGCCTCCGGCCTGTCGAACTGAGACGATACATTTCCCTTTCACCAATCCAGTCCTGCACCCGAGATCACTTTATGCTGCATGAATATCTCACTGAAGCCTCTTTGAAGTCGCTCTGCCCCAAAAAGGAGGCAGTTGAAAGATAGCTTGGGGGAGGATGAAAGCAAAAACGCAGAGCATGAGAAATCCCGAATAATGAGACTCGCTGAATAATTAATGAGAATTAGGGATCACCACTTAACTCTTGAGTTGTGCAATTTGATGTATGGGTGGTAATTTGCAGGCAAGTGGAAAATATTTTACTCATGTGTGATTCTTTTTTTTTTAACGCTTTATTTGTTTTCCAAGAAACATAAACAGATATAATAATTGAAATGATACGCATAAGTAAATACAGCAAATATATAAATAATAAAAATACAAAAACAATAACAATAAAACGGAAATGCTTCTTCTTTAGCAAATAATCACCATTGTCTACAGCCACCTTGATGTTAGGCTTCCATCCTGCTCCTAGCAGAGGAGCATATCAAACATCTCCAAATGTACCTTGTTGACCTAATACACTTTCCATGTCTGTGTGTTTTAAGATCATTATTAAACGGACCCTTATTTATTTTAATTAAAAAAAAGAAATTAACAGTTCCTTCAGCCATTTACCAATACTTGGACTATGTACATTTTTCCATGATAATGTCATTGTCTGATTTTCTCTTTTTTACTTATATTAATGTACTTTTGGATAACAACCTTATAAGAAAAGCTTAGGCTCCATAGTACACATGTAAGATTTTGGTTAGTTTTTCCTTCTTTTATATTTTTTTATTATTAACTCAAGTGGCTTAAACACACACACACACACACACACACACACACACACAGAGAAAATGATCCTTCCTAATATTGATATACATGGAAAATCTTCAGAACATGGTCTTATGACATTTGAATGAAAGAGATGACAAAAATACTAAACAGTGAAGACATTAACTAGGAGGATGAAGCTGCACAGAGTAAAAGGATGTCTGCATCCATCCACTCTACAGCACATCTACCAACTTCCCCTGAGGCTGTAAACTGACTGCTTGAGGTCACCATTGAAGGTCACATTGCTGCTGACTGCACTGTGCTCCACTACTGCTTACACAAGCAGTACTTTCAAATCAGTGGCCATCGCTCTCACACGCTTCTTTAATTCTTTTCTCAGCAGCTTCATGGGCATCATTTTTTTATGATTTGTTTGCGAGTGTGAAAGCCTGATATTTCCACAATTTCCCAGTGATAACAGTAATCATTAGATAATCCTTCATATGCTAATATCCTCTGAGGGCTTATCACGGTGAAATGCCAAGAATCTATTAATGGGATGTAAATCTTCATCTCTGATCTTAATTGGATGTTAAAGCTCAGCCAGAAGAGTCTGTGCATTGTGATTGGTTAAACCTGTTATGATTATCTGATGGATGAGCCAGTTGAATATTGTTCTTTCATATTTTTAACTCTCTTGTTGTCTCTCCACAGGCCAACCTGTGCTTTGTGGACATTGACAACCACTGTGTCGAGGCCCCCGAGGACCTTCCCGTGTTTCCAGACCAGATCGAGCTGATCCAGGAACTGAGTGAGGTACTGCTGCGTTTTGGGCTCCCTCCTCAGGGCGGTGCGATCACTAAGCCCACAACCACCTCCCCTCGCCTGAACAGCCTGGTGCTGGAGGATCTGATGGAGGACAGAAGGAACGGGAACCTCGGAGGCGAGGAGTTGGCGGTGCTGGAGAGGCTGCAGGCTCTGGCACGGAGGTGTGGAGGAGGAAAAATGTCAGATGGAGGGAAGACGCTGGGCCACGTTTTTGAGGAGGAGGAGGAAGAGCTGAAGGCTGCGAAGCTAAACATTCAGCTAAGGGAGGTGTTTGCTGGACGTTTTGCTGCCATGTTTGGCAGGTATGAGGACTTTGTCATCCACAGTGCTCTTGATTTGGACTCCTGGCTGAGCAACCGAGAGGGGACGTTCAGCTTTGACAAGGTACTTCAGTAGATCAGTACGCAAAGATCGATAGATAGATCCAAAACAACTGTATTTATGCCAAACATTTCAATGTATGTTAATTAGATTGCGTCTCTGTGCTTTTCTGATAGAAACATTATAACTGCTTTTCAATGTTTCAGGGTTCCTTCCTCTCAGTTCAGCCTGCGACCCACTTGCACTTCTTGTCCCGGTTCCTGGAGACTTCCATGTTTTCTTCTTTTGTGGACGGGAAGGTCATATCTCGCTGGGCGGATAGAGAGCCACTGCAGCAGCTGTTTGATAGCCGTCTGGAGAGAGATCGACTATATGACACAGACGAAGAGGACTCCCGTACTCCCTGCCGCTACAGGAAATGCACCTCACTCTTTGAGTCAGGTACTGTGGAGGAGTTTATGAACAAAAGAGGATGAAATAAAGTGCCATGTTGTTGGAGAGTAAGTCAAGACAAGGAAGGCAAAATATGCAACAAAAACAGAAATCCAGCTTCGATTTTACCTTTAATACATACAAATCAATGTTGTTTTCTGACCAGGAAATTCTTAATATAACTTCATTTTCATATGGTTTAATGTAAATTTGACAGTGATGTGCAGGTGCAGAGATGACTGGTTAGTTAAGTTTACAGCTTCTGGAAACAGACAATGACATGTACACAATTAAAATTACTTTGGCACTTAATAGTAACTTAAATTAATACATATACATTTAAAGAAGCTGTACATTTTAATGACACCCTACAACAAAACAAGAGCAACATCAGGATGTTTCACCAGTTTATTTTCAGAATATAGATAGGAAGACAGGAGGTAGACTGAAGCCCTAGTTGGTAGATTGAGCAGAATGATGTGATTGAAGTGGATGCCAGATTTTAAAGTGGGAGTCTGCAAATCTTTCACCATCTGTCCTTGTGTTTGGGTTTATACTGTACAGTATGTTGATTATGTTGCCTGGCTTTTCTGCAACCACATTTTTCTCTCTCCTCTATAATAAGTGCTGAAAATTGCTTAAACTCTGCTTGAGGGGACTTGTGTACCAGTACATTTAACTATTCAAAGAGTAACTGATGGAAACATTTCATAAATGGAAATGAAAATCAAATAAATCACTGAAACACAAAGGGGATGGGTTATAATCTGATATGAGGGAGGAAAAAAGGGTAAATTTAGGGGATTGGAGAGGGAACCAAAGGATATTTTAGGGGATGAGCATTATAGGGTATAAGCGGAGGACAGAGCTTTGTGTCAAACCTTCCTTTAAAGTCCTGCCAACCACTCTACAATGAATTATCTGCTTGAATTTCAGTGTGTCTGTACCATTGTTGTTTAGACTAAAGATGTTGCTCCATCTCTTTTCATATGGTACCATTTGTATTGTTTGTACTTTCTGTGACTCTTCTTGCAACCAAACAAACTTAGTACTTAAACAACCTGAATATATCCGCAGTAGATACTCCTGTTGGAGATTAACCATTGCTCTGTTTGTGTCTGCAGCTCAGGCCATTGAGCGCAGGTTGCTGAAGGCTGACCACACAGCCATACACCCCCACCTGCTGGACATGAGGATCGGCCAGGGTCGTCACCAGCAGGGCTACTTCCCCAAGCTGCAGGCTGATGTGCTCGCACAGGGACAAAACACCAACAAGTGAGTCTTTGTTTTCTGCCGTCATTCAGTGAGAACAGAGAAGAACAGTGATTCCAAACCACGTGCACTTGTAACTTTGGCCCGAGGGTACTTGTGCAGTTGTCACATGGTACAATAGGGAGTAGCTCATCTAATTGGAAATTGGCCACATATTTTAGGAGGAAAATACACATCCAAATATGTTAACACATTGAGGGTGATGCTGATCTTTTGTAAATATATTATCACAGTTAATAGTTAGCTAAAAGTAATTTACAAACAGTTAGGATAATTGGCTAAAAGTAATGGATGAACCAGATAGTTAGCAAATGGATACATAGTTGAAATAGCTAAAAGTTATTTACAAACAGCTGAAAGAATTAGCTAAAGGTATGAGATAAATGGTTAATATAGTATATAATATGATATGATATAATATTATATTATATATGCTAAACCTATAATATAATATAGTTAGCTAAAAGTAATGGATAATCGGGTTGAAATAGCTAAAAGTAGTTTACAAACAGTTAGAATAGTTAGTTAAAAATAATTTGAATTTGTTAGCTAAAAGTAATGGATAAATAGTTGTAATAGTTAGGTAAAACAGTTTAATAGCTAAAGGTAAATGGTAATATAGTCATATAGTTGACAAATTTGACCAAACTTACATAAATATTGACAATTCAACTGTATGATGGAACATATTGATTAAATTACCATGTTTATGTAAGTCATAATGTTACTTTACATTTGCTTTAAAGTTAATTAAAATAAACACATTTTGGAACATGCTGAAGGTATACTTGAGTTCATCTGATACAGCTGTCGGGATACGTCACACAATAAAGGATGCATTGGTGTATCACCAGTTGCCAGGGTGTATTTTATTACCTACTAAAATACACAGACACACATGCCTTAAAAACAAAAACACAGTTGGAGTGGTGAATTTTATTTTGCTGTGTTATCTGGGTGAACAGGTGGTCCAGTCGGGTTACAGCTTCACGCAGGACCGACCCCAAGAGATCAACAGTGACCGAACACTCAGGAGTGGACAATGACCAGAGACAGGTACTTTCATCTGTTCAGACGCACAGACACAAACACACAGGCCTCAGGAAGCTTGCTTGATTTATTACCGTTTGTTTATTTAACAGAAGCACACATTTGCAAGGAAGAACCTCCGCCAGTCTAAGCTGCTTGACTCATCGCCTCAAGCCGTCACTCAGACTCACCGAGAGTTCGTTGACGGGCTGCTGAGCGAGTGTCGTCTGAAGGTGAGGGCTTTGTCTGCGTGGTAATGGAGTCTGAACGCTGTCTTTTAATTTCTTAAATTGTCGCTCGAGGTTAATGCCACAATCTTTCCTGGCTCTTTTAGACCAAACGGATGTTGATGGAGAGGATGGGGAAGGAGAGTGTGGAACTGGGTCAGGGAGAAGCCAACATCACAGGCCTGCAGGAGAACACACTCATCCACGGTCTGTGTGACCTACTGGAGAGAACCTGGGGCCATGGTCTGCAGCTGAAACAGGTCAGACACATAACTTAACATGCCTTACAAGCTCAGATGACCTAAAAAAATAAAACAACATCTGGAACTGTGTTTTCTCATGTAATCAATTCACATCATGCACACAAAGAGGAGACAGCAGGAACATGCTGAATATTGACAAGTGGGTTTATTCTTATTAACAGGGGAAGTCCGCTCTTTGGTCCCATCTGCTTCACTACCAGGCGGCCCAGGGGAAGACAGAGACACCAACTGAGTCTCCAGGTCCGAACACAGACAGTTTTTTTTTTTTGTTTTTTTTTGTGTAAATCACTGAGCTAAGAGTCGAATGATCATTGGTGTTTAACTTGTTGTCTGTTCAGGGTCTAACGGTTCAGATCAGAGATCATTTGATGATGGCGCTCTGCTCCTGAGAGGATCCTTAATACAGGATATGAGGTAACATACTTTAATATTGGAAAGACTGGTGTATATAAAAATGCAGATGAAAAACTATCTTTGCTGCTTCATTTCCATTTTCAAACCAAAACCAAACCAATATATTGGCTGAAATTTCTTTGTCGAGGGGTCATGAGAGGTTATGTTTCTTGGTTACAGTGTTTGATTGTTCTAAAAGATATAAAGATAAGATATATAGAATGAAATAGTAAAACATTAGAGCTTGTTTTTCCCTGCTTATGTGAGTCTGTCTGTTGTTCTTGCAGGTTTATCCAGACTATGAATGAGGGTCTGTCTGAGGTGGGTCAGGCTCGGGCATGGATCCACCTGGCTCTGGAGAAGAAAATGCTGTCCCAACACCTGAAAGAGCTTCTTACAAACCAGGAGCTGCTCAGGTCAGAATCCCCTCATAGTTTACCTAATGACACAAATGTAAATATACATATTCCATGATTATTACTGACTGCTTTGCTTTTTTTCTTGTCTCCTGACAGGCAGCTGTACAAACCACATGCATTCCTGCTCTGTGAGGAAGAAAGGGAGCAGTTTTTGTTCCACCTGCTCTCTCTCAACACTGTGGACTACCTCTGCTTCACACGCGTCTTCACCTCCATCAGTAAGTCCTGTAAACTTTAACAACAAAATGGTAGAAAGTACTGTCAAGTTTATGCTTTTAGAGCTTTCAAGGACACTGAAGGTTTGCTTCGAGTTGTGGTTATTTTACAACCCCCATCTCCCACCCCTCCATATACTTGAATGACACCCATGGATTCCATTACTGCTGCCACTTACAATTCACTACATTTCCACTGTCGATAACACCCAGTTCTACATCTCCACCAAATCCTTTACTGCTGCCACTTACTCCAACCTCACAAACTGCCTCACAGAAATCATGGATGTGAGCAAACTTCCTCAAACTTAACAGTGACAAATCGGAAATCATGATCATCGGCCCAAAATCCCTCATCAAATCCTGCCATAATTTCTTACTCTGCATCGATGGCTCACTGCTTCTGGACAGATCCTCTGAAAAACATTGCCCTTCACCTTCATCACCTCACGACTCGACTACTGCAACAGCATTCTGAACAGCACATCCGCCAAAATCCTGAACAAATTATCCAAAACTGCTCGTTTGCTCACCTACTGCCGCACCAGAGATAACATCACCCCAGTCCCTCAAAACCTCCACTGGATGAACCTCCCCATTCAACAACGAATCCAGTTCAATCTGCTGATGCCAACCTCCTCACCCCTCTTACCTGGTCCCTCCCTCTGGAACTCTCTCCACCGACACATCAGACATTCTCCCTCACTCCGATCTTTTAAAAATCACACTCACCCATCAACCATCAACCCATCCATATAAATCGGCTTTGAATCTGTGGTCTATCAAACCCTCTTTTTTTCTCCTTTTTAATAGCTACAGTTGTTTTTTTTAGTTTATAGCTGTTATATTATCTGTTTTTATACATAATGCCTGTGCTGATTGTCTTTTTGTTATTATTGTTACTATTTTAAGTGCCATTGAGTAACTTTTAAAGCGCTATATAAAAATAAATAATAATTATTATTATGGATTCACATAAACCCTCTAAATCTCAATCAATAGACATTTTTTAGTGTGAAGGAAATGACATGAATGAATAAAACTTTGCTTTTTGGTCTCTTGTGTCCCTCCAGATATTCCATACCGTGTTGTTATCATACCCATGAAGAAGCTGAGCATTGCAATGGCGACAGTTAACCCTTGGGTGTGTGTGTCGGGAGAACTGGGTGATTCAGGGGTTAGACAGATATCAAAGAACACGCAGGAGATTTTTTTCCAGGTTTGTAAACGCTTTTCAGCAGTAAGGTCATCATCAGGTCTGACAGAGACGCATGCATACACTTAACTGTGCTTAACTGTTGTGCTTTTAATTTTAGTGCAAGAACCTGGGCAGACTGAGCACTCTGCAGCTGGGCCAGGAGAACTCTGGCTTACTGGCCAAGTGTCTGATAGACTGTGTGATGGTGTATAATGAGATCACTGGACACACCTACAAGTAAGATTCTTACTCTGACCTTCTCTAAGCACAGAACAGTGGCTGTACAGATATGTGTTTGTGGTTAACAGCTCCCCGTTTGGTAAAGATCGGATGACATATTGGATGTCTCTTGCTTCCTTAAATGTTTCTATGAGAAAGCTGCTTTATCACATGATAATAACATAGTGTAGACATACTTATTTCCTATTTTGGGCATTATTCACGTCCCTGCAAGGTTATTTAACACCATACTGTCATGAACTGACAGCTGCTGCCTAGTAAAGAGCAAATTGGTCTAAAGATTTATGTATTGCCTTGGAAAATACATAAACAAGTGATTTCCAACCTGGGGGCCGCAAGGCTTTCTTGATTTTAAGGGGTGTAAGAAAACTTAAAAGATATCTCAGCATTTTATTTGTTTCTGTGAAGAAAACTAAACGAAATTGTTATTTATACAGTTTAGATTTTAAATAATAATCTAAACTTTATAAATAACAATTTCGTTTAGTTTTCTTTAAAACCAAAACCAAAGAGCGAACAGAACAATGGCAAAAGGGAGGTCAGGGGAAGAAAAAACTGAATTTGTCAAAAAAAAAGAGAAGCCTATTAAATATGTATTATTGTTTAAAAAATAAGAACAATGCATAATACAGACATAAAATTGTATAAAAAGTTCCTAAAAAATTAGTACATCTCATCTCTGATGCAGTATTCATGGGATATAATCTGCTAAAACTTCATTCAAATCGCTAATTTTACACAAACTTCCTGCAGTTTATCAGTTGTTCTGTCCTGTTACTGTTATTGCATTGAATATAATATGTAATATCCATAAAATACGGGTTGTCAGTTTGCTCAATGATAGAAAAGGGGTAATTTAAAAAAGATTGGGAACTGCTGATGTGAAAAATATGTGATTTGTAGTTAATGGACTAGACACAGTTCTCACTGTTCGAGTTATTTCGAAAAATAAACACACGACACTAGCTGATTGAAACAGATGGCCCAAACCTACGCCGTGTCCTTGTATAATAAATAACTTTTTTAATATAATGAAACACTTGTCTTCTTTCCCCTTAGGTTCCCATGCGGCCGATGGCTGGGGAAAGGTGTGGGCGATGGCAGCTTGGAAAGAGTTCTCATTGGTCAGCTGGTGTCACCTGGTGGGGAGGAGGATGCTGGAAGGTGGACAGGGACGCCTCCGGAGCTGGCCTCTCCTTCCCAGAGTGTGCGGACAGTCCTGGGATCGCTTGGCAGCCGAAGCAGTACGTGCTGACAAAGAACACATTCTTTAGTACAATAGCTGACCTACTTGTTTGTATGCTCACTACAATAACAGATCCTGCTCTCCGTATCGCCTTTCTCTCCTCAGCCCCCTGTCCACTTCTCCTCATGTTTGTCATCATTCATCCTCATGTTCCTATTTTTAACTTGATTTATCTCGTCAGGAATGCTGTCTGTTGAAGTGCAAGAGGACATGAGGGAGGCGGCGAATAACCTTGTGAAACACTTCCACAAACCCGAACAAGAGGTATGTGACTGTAATAGTGAGTGTTGTCCCACTGACTCAGCTTCTGAACATTAATTTTACCTGTTGGCTCACTAAGTGGAAATGGAGAAAATGGTTAATGCATTTTTGTTTCCATCCTGAGCCTCATTTGTCTCATCTGTGTATCAGACTAGGCTCTCTTATCTCATGCAAGTTAAAAGCGCTGGAGAGACTTGATGGATGACTTTAGTCTGTCTGTAATAGGCCTGCAGTTCATTGTAATAACATCTTCAGTGCGCAGGGCTTTAATGCACAAGAATTTGCTCTGTTCTGTTTACTTCCTCTTAGTAAATGAAAGAAGATCCTTTTTAGATTCAAAAACAAACAAATTGTTCTCTGCTGCTAAAGGATTTAGGAAAATTGCAGCGCTCATAAGAGAGGATTTACTGAAGTTGAAAGATGAGCCTCTCATACTTAAAGTGCCTCTAAATTAACTCAGTTCTCCCTTCTCTCTCATCCCAGAGGGGAAACTTGACAGTGTTGTTGTGCGGTGAAGGAGGCCTGGTGCTTTCCTTAGAGAAGTTCCTCTTGCACGGGTTTAAATCGAACCGTCTCTTCCAGAGGAACGTGTTTGTTTGGGACTTTGTTGGTAAGTACTGTGAGCGTGTGAGTTCATTTTTAAAGTGACGTTTTACTCTCTCGCTGATGTCTGTTTTTCTATCTCCATCTATCCAGATCTAATGTTAAAAAAATATAAATGGTTCAATAATGGCATCCAATCATAAATGACCAATTCGATAGATTAAAGTAAACGTGCTCAGTTAGCTCTTGAATCTGTGTATTCCTACTACCTCCTTTTTTCCTCCTTTTTAATCACATGTTTTTTTTAGTTTATAGCTGTTATATTATCTGTTTTTACATCGTTGTCTTGATTTTTATTAGATACAAATAATGTAACACATTCAGAGACATAATTCTAGAGTGCATATTATAGATAAAAAAAGGTTTTAATGCAGTATAATAGACTATAAAAAGAGAAACATTATAATAAATAATATATATACATATAATGAATATATATAACATCACTAAAATCCACTCTAGTACATCAATACAAATTGACAAGTATATAATATATATAAAAACTCTCGACATGCCAAAATTCGATGCTTGTTTTAATCAGGATTTAAATATTCCAGATATGTATACTTTTGGCACCTTTTCTATATGTAGTCATCCAAATATATAATCACATATATATATCCGAATATAATTATGATTCAGTTTTTCTTATATAAATACCCATTCTTCGAGGAACATCGACAGAGCATTAAGTGAGAGAGAAAAAGTGGTAGATATAGAAAACTTATAGCTAGCTTAAAATTGGAGTAGATAGGGGATTTCAGGGAGTTCTAACTGACCAAGATTAAACAACACTTCCTAAGAGGGATCAACTGAGTATTTAGGAGAATTGATGTACAGATTGGTTTCCCAACTGTTATGTAATCGTCCTTTTTAGACACGAGTCTTTACTTGATCATATTTAGACTATGAATAGACGAAGTATCAAAACTTTTATACTATTCCTTGTTCTTCTAACCTTTGCTCTTTGTATATCATTAGTCCTGGATGATGCATACCTGTATGGCACATTTAATGGAGTAATACAAGCATAGACCTTCGCGCGAGTGCCAGGTGAGATAAAACGAACAGTCCTCTTAGTTATACTGGACCTAAGTTTTATTTAACGCTTCGTAATGATCCAACATGATTAGAAACTAAGTATAATCTGAGTTGAATATAGAAGTTAACTAGCAAAACACCAGGACATAAACAAAGAACTATATACGTACATTCATCTAACTATTCTTACCTCTATCTTAAAGACTATATCTCTATAACTGAGCAGTTGCCATTAAAAGAGAAATAAAACGTTGTGTATGTTGAGATAACAACGACTCCACCACCGATTGAGACCCAAACGGGGATCCCAAAAGGTGGATTGACATATGTATATGAATGGTCTCTCATTTTTGAGCAGTTGTATCTAAAATTGGTCTCTTATCCGAGACAGCCTCTTCAGAAGAGTAACTATATCACCTATTGTCCAAAAAAATAAAGTTATGAGAACAGGATGAATCTTATTTTCACATAATAAGATTTTCCAGCATAGTATTGACACAATAAGTCTCCGTACTTTGTGGTGTTATTAATTATATAGGAACATTAACTGTACAAATCTTTTTCTTTGATCAGTCCATTCAGCCACTGAATAATGTAAATTCATAGAGCAATGGTCAATAATCACTACTAATGATAATTTACCTTTGAATATGATGAACTTATTAAACAATATCCTGTTTTTTCAACAGGGTCGGCAAAAGGACTAACATTTCTTACATATTTCGTGTGCGTTCATCTTTCTAATAAATACATCTACCAAGATACCCCTGCCATATTATGTGAATTGAGGTGGATAACTCTGTGAAGGCCGAATGTGTTATTTTTTCATTCAATGGTTTTTATCTTTGGGTAATTTCTTTGAGAATGTCTTGATTTTAAATTATTTCTAATAGTCACTCTACCTTATATACAATTTCGTTTAGTTTTCTTAAAAACCAAAACCAAAGAGGAACAACAAATGCAAAGGGAGGTTCAGGGTAAAAAAAATGAATTTGCAAAAAGAGAAGCCTATTAATATGTTTATTGTTAAAAAAAAACATCAGTAATACGACATAACAATTGTTACAAAGTTCTAAAAAATTATACATCGTCATCTCTGATGCAGTATTCATGGGATACATCTCTGGATATCATAGCAGTCAAACATCCAGTTCTGGAACTTATACTACACTTTCCAACTCGTTGTCTACTGGAGAGCGCTTAGATGCTTGTCTTGGTTGCATCGTTTAGTTGGCATCATGCGAGCCAGGGCAAGACCCTTTGCTAGAGTTTTGATGATCCTAATAAGTATGTCACCCATCTGATCTGTCCTAGATTAATACCATATGGAATCACTGCTTTCTCTTAACGTGTATAGGCTACCCCTCAGTACATGATAACTGTCAGTTCAGGTAACGATCATTATAATAGTGAACTGTGAAATTTGAACAAAATGATTGAATAAGATATGTAGAGAGACAAGACACTAGAAGATAGTTTGAACTGGTGAAAAAACCGGCTTGTGCTGCATATGAGTATATTTGTCGTATAAAATAATCACATTTGGATATGTGACATTCATGCGACAATCACCACCAGCTCGATTCGAAGACAGTTTGGAACAGAAACAATAAAACGACGATGTCTCCGAGAGATTGGAATATATAACTTCACTTAAAATAAACTCACACTGACTTACAGTACTTTTTATCTTATATACAAATTCCAACAAACACGTGATTACCTCTGATCTTCTTTCCCATATTATACGATTTAAACCATCCTGGAAGGGAACCCTCTCTAAGGAATGGGCACCAGGGAATCATTTCAGCGGTCACAACAACGCGATGCAGCTTGTGTAAAAAGATGTCTCCCCTCTGAGATGAGAGACTGAAGGAGAACGATTAGGTGGAGTATGTAGAAGGTCCTTTATGAATTGACAGAGGACGCTTCCGGAGTGGCTCTCTTCCAGAGGTGACGGACACCTGGATGCTTGGCAGCGACAGGTACTCATCCTGATACAGACCACTCACTTATATCCTCTCAGTTACTGAAAGATCACGCATATTCTGTTTCTGTATACATCACTAGCATCAAGAAACAAAGTATCCTCTCTGTTCGAAGTCTAAGCTTAATCACTCTCTTCATTTTACTACACTACATGAACCATGAGACTACAACCAATTCACTCTCTTCGTGTTGCATTAATACCATGCATCACATGAAGACTTCATGTTCCTATCATTGATGAATTTTAACGCTATTGATATTACATCACAGGAACGAGTGCATAACATGCATGTAAAGGTTCCAACTCGCAGACATTATTGGACCATTATTGGACCATTATTGACCGCTGACCATTTTCCTCTTGGCAGGGACCGCCTTCTCTCTCAGTGGCTCCCCCTGCTGGCCGACGTTCCCCTGACAGCACGGACTTACGAGGAAGGCGCTCTCCTGCGGGACCGTGCCGCTGTGCACTCTCTCTCCCGCATCCTACACACACTCAATGATTTCACCGTCACCCTGGAGACTGCACTGGTGAAAGGAGTTGACCTCTGACCCTGCCAGGGGATCACAGATGCTTTTAGTAACCCACTGCAGGAATGCTGATGGGTTCATATGTTCATCTTTTCATCTGCGGGAAACAGGACACTTGAGAAATGTGACTTTATCATGAAACAGGACAGTGGACTCAGATGAAAGTCACTGGCAACTCGAGCTCCAAACATAATGCCTTGTTCACTGATGTAAATGTCTTATATACTGTATTTGCTCCAGGAAATAGTCCGTTTTTTTCCTATGCTTGTTTACACTGTGAAATTCTGTTTCCCCAAGGAGAAATAGAGTCATTCATAATCCCACATCTACAGTAGATATTTTCACAGCTCCACGTCATTTACTGTACCCGACCATAGGGAAGGACTATAACCCTCCTACAACTGCTGTATTGCTTGCACTTGACTTTTAAACTAAGCACATGCATGGCCAAAATCTGTTTGGTTTGTTTTACGTCTTCAGTGTGTTGTGATCTGAAATACCAGGACTCAGGCCTTTATTATATATAAACTTCATTTTTTTTTCATTCATCGGATATCTTGGTAAATATACTCTATAATACAAAATGTTATATTATTATGCTCTTGTTATTTCTTGCCTGTTTCTCTTTGTTTATTTCGATTCAGGGTCACACGCTGCAGAGTCGAGCTTGTGAGTCTTCAGTTGGGGAAACATTGAAAACCAAACTGGTGTGTCCTAATTGTGTCAGTTCAAATAGTCTTCGTCACTTTGTCAGAAACCTTTTTTGTTCCCCCTCCTCCCTCTTTCATTGTAAATATTTTTGCTTCATTAGATATTTGATAGAATTGTACCCATTTGTTATTATGGTGTAATGAATTTGTGGTATTTTTTTTCTGTATAAAGGCGTCTTTTCTGTGTGTGTGTGTGTGTGTGTGTGTGTGTGTGTGTGTGTGTGTAAAACAATAGAGTTAAACTATGGACACACTTTACTGATTATGTGGATGATAGTCACGCTGTTTGTTTCTAAGCTGTTCATCTGTCTTCAGACAATGAATAGAGCACAGGTTCTTTATCAACGCTAGGTATTATGTTGATGTCACATTTAATTTAACAGTTATTATGAAAATGCCGTCTCCTGCACTGTCCTGCAAGCACTATGTAACCCTTGATGACCGAGCCTCTATTATCATTTAAATACAAATTAGAGAAAAGCAATAATGAATTGTTATTTATGAAATGTGTTGTCAAAGATTAAAGTTAATATTGACATAACTTATTTGTTTTTGTTCTTGTTTTTGTGTTGTTCACTCACACGGAAAAGATGTCAAAATATTCCTGCATAGTCAAATTATTTTCAGTTGCCAATACGTCAACTGTATGCTCTTAACCACATCTAATTTTGGTTTTGATTTGACTTTTGTTTGCCAAATGCAAACTTAACTGAGTACCGTAGCTCTATGTACAGACTGATAGTACCATAGCCACTATATGTATGTATATTAAATTTTATTTGTATTTATTTGCCAGTTTCATAACAGAAGTTATCTCAGGACTTTTCAAATAGACTTTTCAAATAAATTATACTCCCTATAAAATTATTTAGAGACCCAACAGTTCCCAACACCTGAGAACATAGAAGGGATGGACCCAAAGTCTGCAGTGTAATGCAATTCAATTAAATAACTGTGGAGTAAAAATGTACTTTTGTGACGCTTAAGAGGCTGAAGACTCAACTATTAATCTTAAATTGCACATGTACAGTTTAGTTTTTTTAGTCAAAAGCTGCTCACAATATTTTTGCACATAATTTTACTGCATATTGCATATAGTGTATATATTTTTAATTATAGTCTTATATTATATTTTATATCTTATTTTGCTATTTTTATTGTACTTTTTGCACTACATTCCCTCTATGCTGCTGTGTCTAATTTGAATTTCAAATCAATAAAGAAACATCTTATCTTATGATGTTTGTGTTCAGGGTAGAGAATCTAATGCATTTTAAGGCGATATTTAAGGGTTATCCCCTTTTAATTGAAATTAAGCTTTACCAAATATTAAACCCTGACATAACAGCACAGACATCAGTCATATACATGCTATAAAAACTACTACTGTCTGAAAATAATAAATAAATAAATAAATCAATTGGCTGTCCCTCCTACGCCGGCCACTGGATGGAGGCCATGTTTCACCACCTCTTATTTAACCACTAATCTGGTTCAGTTGTCACGCAACTGAAATCAACAAAGCGCATCTCCCGTGCTAGACGACCAGCACCTCCTCCTCCCATCCTCCTCCCATCCTCCTCCCATCCTCCTACAAAATAAAACCCCTGTAGGCCTCCAGACGAGCCATCTGGCGTCCTGTAGTAAAAAACGTCAGGCCCCGCCCCTTTGCTTACACTCTCCAATGTGCCATAGCAACCGGGGCCGAGCCCCCTGTTCCCGCGCAATGTTCCCATCCTTATAAGGCCAGTAGCATGCAGACGCACGGACACGTCACACGTCGTTTATGTAAATGCTTTGATTGAAGAAAAAGAAAAAAGCCTTCTTGCCCCTACTCTGAAATGGAGGTGTGGATACGACGCATGCGCACTGTGTCCACAACTATCCAGTCCCGTCCACAGGCGCAGACATCAACAAGGGGAGCGGGTTTTTTTTTTTACTGATGCGGGTTGATTTTCATAATAGTCACATCGTAGCGAGGCGCTATAAGGACTATTACTTTGTATCAGCTTCACGCAACTTGCAATAAGGTAATTAATGCAGCCGGTTTATGTGTTTTGTCGGGTCTGGGGGTTTTAAGGAGGGTTTAAAGTCTTAGCGGTGCTTTTTTGGGATGTGTAATTTTAAAAAAAACAAGCTCCGAGTTGTCTCAGAACAATTGCTCTTTTTTTTTTTTTTTTAAGGCCTGCTGCAACACCGACTGGGTGGCCAACTTGACGTGTAGGTCACCTTATAAACAGTTAAAGTTAGCGGGTTAAAAAGTGGTAAAAAAGGCGACAGATAATGAAAAAGACAGGCTTTAACGCGCACCCACGATGAGCAATGGGTGGCTGTTATTATTGTTTGTTTCCGTGCATTTGACTGCTGGGGGTGTGTGTGTGCGGTGGGGGTGGTGGTGGAGGGGATATCGCTCCACAAATGTGACCTGAAGTCGGTTAGAAACACAACTCCTGTGCGCGGCATTAACGCCGACATCGAGGCTGCAGTGCGCCTGCAGTCTACTACACATTTACGCGTCGCTAAATAAACCCAAGTTGAATCTCTCACGCCCACCCGGACACACAGATGCGTCTCAGCACGCGGCCGCTTGCTGTCAACAAAAACAGCAAAACACACACAAAAAAAAAAAAGTGTGCACCCTCACGAGACTCACAAACAGAATTAAAAATGCGACACACACACATGTAGTGTAATGAAACAGGGACTTTACAGAAGCCGCCGCTGTGAACTTGGTGCACATGTAGTTGTGAGGAGGACTGTTGCAGTGACGCGGCTGTGCAATAACAAAGAGTAAAGATCAGATTACAGCATTATCTGAAAGCGGCTCCTATTCGGGTTTAAAACAAAAGAACGGGAGGTGGGGTTTTTTTTTGCTTTCGGAAACGTGTTTGGCGTTAGTTAGGTGTGGGGTAAAGTCGAAGGCATCGTCGAGCAGAGGACGTTCATCATAAAATGGGTGCGCATGAAGCAGGTCGTGTGGCATGCCATGCTTTCCTCGCGCTGGAGTGGGCGGTGAAATTAGGCGACTTGCACTTTTCTCTCGATAAAAACAAGTGGATTCCTCGGTGTCTTCTTTTATTTTAAAAAGCCGGGGCGTTGTTCGGACGCGTCCCGACTGCTTTCGGTCGGATTTTTACAGTTTACTTTTATTATTACAGGGGTTTTTATTTTTTTGTTGCGGAAAATCGCATCACACCCCCTTTCTCCACACACTGCCTCCGCCTTTGAAGTGTGTTGCCATGTTGCGTTGCGTCACGTACTGTATTCTGCTGCAGAGATCGTCTGTCGGTTCGCAGATGAGACACTCATCGGCTCAGAATCAGAACCAGAACCACTTTTTATTGGCCAGGTATGTGGGAGCACATATAAGGAATCTCAATGCACAACAACAAACAACAAAAAAGACTTATATGTGCAGTTATACATGTCTATAAACTAACATTTGTAGACATTAGTGTAATGGTGCGGAGTGCAAAGGATGCTGAAAAAGATATTTTATGTGCAGGTATCTTTATGTACATGGTAGGTGGGTATGACAGAGTAGATACAGTACATACAGTATAGGTAGATGTATTATTGTAGTTTTTATGTTTATTATATTATTTTTAAAAAGAAACAATGGGAAAATAAGTAATGAGGTGACTATGTGGTTGGCATTGTAACATGCTGAGAATATTGAATTTAAAATGATGGTATATATTGCTTTATTTTATCATTTTAATACCTTTCTATTCACTAAGTTCTTATTATTTTTTATTATACCTTCATATTGTTTCTATTTAATTAGACGTTTGTGATGATTTGTGACCTAAATTTGCTGCTACTGTAAGTTATAATTTAAGGCTTTATTTGCAAGTTTATTTGCAGGTTAAACTTTCTGCCACATTAAACTATACATAGATTCATTAAAGCTCTTACATTGAAATCTGGCTGTTATACTACGCAGGTCTGGATGTATGTGTTTCATATTTTACAGACTGACATTTGTTTTATGACAGATACAACTACCTTTTTATAATGTGCCATAAAAGAAACAAAAACATGTATTTTCAGTACGAAAATAAGCAAAGTTAAAAACAACAGAAACACATACTGATGATGTTCAACAGCACATTAATGTTGTACGTCTACACCTTTAAAACAAAAGAAAAAAACTCACTTTACTCCTCCAGAGTTAATTTATTAGTTTGCAATATCTGAAAACTTACTCTTCTTAATATACCTGAGGCCCCAGACCTTGAAAAAGAGTCTTATTTTATACTTTACAGACTTTCCCATTCTCATCTTATCATGTTTTTTTCCACACATACTGATATCTTCAGCCACCAAGAGACCTTGTTCTGGTTCTCATGTTTCCACCCACATCGCCCCAGTCTGAATTCGGTATAAAACCAGCGGAGTGAGAGCTCTCTCCTTTCTGCAGCTCTCTGTCTGCTCTCTGTGGCACCGCACTGTCAGTAGACCCCGAGGACTGATGGCAAGAAAAAAAAAATCCAGTCTGGGGGGCGCGGCTCGCAGTTTTGCCGCAGTTCAGGTCTACATGTGCTGTGGAGATTAAATTTTTGCCTAGCAACATAAATCATAATTCCTCTGCATAATCAGGGCGCTTAGTGCATTTCGAGTGATTTCCCCCGGACACATTTAATATATATAGGCTATATATAAATATATTTTGCATTTCTCTGGCAGTGCATCGCTATCTGGTGTAGTTTGTGTTTGAGGTATCCTTCTGCAGCCTGCAGGATCGGGAGATGTGCGTGCTTATATTTGGAGTTTCCAAAATGAAGCGTGCATCCTGTGAACGCAGCATGGTGACATGATCTGTCTGACACGCTGTCTGACTGTTGACCTACTTCCCCCCTCCCCATGTGGGTCAAAGCGGAGAGATGCTCCCAACAAAATCGCTTTCCCTGGATGTTTTTATAGTGCGCAAAACACCACATGTCTTTTTCTAATTAATTCACATTAAACTACACTGAAATGGTACAAATAAAATATCTGATCTGAGCCAGAAATGTGCGGCTGCGGGGAGGTACCGCAGTTAACACACTTTGCGCACACTGCTGAGAGCTTGAGATGTTAATACTGGTTTTGTGTTCATATTTTGCGCACAGATGTTTGGCTTTCATAAGCCAAAAATGTACAGGAGTTTGGACGGCTGCTGCATCTGCCGGGCAAAGTCTTCAAGCTCTCGTTTCACGGACAGCAAGCGGTATGAGAAAGACTTCAGGAGCTGTTTTGGGTAAGAGACACAGCAGGACACGTGGGGGTATGGAGAGAGAGAGGGACACTTTTATTTTCTCTCCTGCATTTCTTCACAAACTGTAATTGTCTTGCAGACTGAGTGAAACGCGATCTGGAGAAATCTGTAACGCCTGTGTGCTCCTGGTGAAACGATGGAAAAAGCTACCGGTGGGAACCAAGAAGAACTGGAACCATGTGAGTCTGGATCAAAGTGCTGATGTTATGGTCGAGATATTACTTTGTCATGATGTGACATGAATTATGCAAACTCATCTAATCTCATCCATACAGGTTGTGGATGCCAGAGGAGGTCCCAGCCTAAAGATAACTTCCAGGCCCAAGAAGATAAAGTCCATCTCCAAGAAAGCGCGACCGAGTCAGATCAGCAGGCTGCAGAAGGAGCTGAAAAGAAACAGTGAGTTGATGGAATCCACTCATTTGTTCATTATTTGCTCATTGTTTGTCATACATTACCGCATGTCTCACACCTAATTATCCCTGCATTGGTTTTTGTCCTGCCCACCAGATTCAGATGCCCACAGCACCACCTCCAGTGCCTCTCCTGCTCAGTCTCCGAGCTACAGCAACCTGTCAGACGACGGATCAGACACAGAGCTCAGTCCGGGATCCAGCCGCTCCCCGGTTTTCTCATTTCTGGACCTAACATACTGGAAGAGGTAAGACCTTTCTGATCTGCTGACTCATTATTTAGGTTTCACAACAGCACATTGCAGCTTGTTTTTGACACTACGTCTGGTGTCAGGGAAACTGAGAGCTCTTTATTATCAAGTTGCTCAAAATGTAAAGGCAAGTTGACAGTTTCTCACTCACACAGTGTTTCCATTTAATGAGGTAGGATAATTGAAGACACCTGTGTAATTTGATGTCTGTCAGACCGGTTGAATAATAATAATAATAAGATGGTGGCAATGTTAAATTACATTTGTACAACTAGTTGATGTTTAAATATAAATCACAATGCAGTAGCAATTTAATTTGAACTAGGAGAGTGCGGCATCTTATTGCTGTGGCCTCTGGGTCTTAAGCTACTAAAAGTAATATGGACTGCTCGTCTAATTTAGAAGAAGGGCTTTATTTAAGTTTTGTTTCTGTGTGTTTTTAAGTAAAAATCCTGTTTCCTGACAGCCAATGATTTTCATTCATCTTTAGGATAAAAAGCTTGCAGAGACATGAAACTTTGTTGAGAAATATATTTCTTCACTGCAAGGTTCTTATAGTTAACTAAAACTAAACTAAAACTGAAACTATTTTAGTAAACTGAAATAAAAAACTAGACTAAACAACCTATTCTGAACATCTTAAACCTGTCTATATCATAATAAATAAAAAACTGAAATTAACACTGAAACTAGTAAAAACTCAAATATAACATTTTTAAACAATACAAACTAAATTCCACTCTGGAAATTCACTGAAACTGGAGTTGAAAACAAAAAATAAAGATAAAAACTATAATAACTCTGCTCCACATCAAACATTATATCCTCTTTTGTAAGATTTAAATAATTCAATAATTATATTTCAGACACTTTTAATTCAAAATGACTTCATTCTCCTTTGGACAGAATTCACTAACTTTAGATATTTGTTGCAGTACTATAAATGGTCTGAAGTATGTAAAACACAAACACAGGCTTTAGTTTTGGTGTCACTTCACACACTTGAACAGATGCACTGTGTTGTGTTTTGTCCAGGCAAAAGGTGTGCTGTGGAATAATCTACAAGGGACGCTTCGGGGAGGTGCTCATCGACCCCCATTTGTTCAAACCGTGCTGCCGCAACAAACAACGGCAGCAGCAGCGACAGGAGGAGGAGGAGGAGGAAGAGGAGGATGATGAGGAAGACGAGGAGGAGGAGGTGGAAGTAGAGGAGAGCCAGGTGGGCGTGGGTGTCGGCGGGCAGAAATCCCAGACGGAAGAGGAAGTGAAGGAGACGCAGACGTGTGAGGAAAACGCCGAGCCTGCTCAGCTATGCGTTACCGTGACAACGCCGACTGTGGAGGAAGGGTGGTGAAGTCAAACACCTTGCACACATCTCTGAAGAAATCTTGGGGTGCTGGGGTTTTTTTTTGTTTTCTCTCTCTCAAGCACTTACAGAAAGAAGTTGCCTCAGATTGCCTTCAATCATAAAGCAGCTGTAAATCCTTCGGTCTTCTCCGTAATAATGTTGGAGGTTTGTTTTGTTATTTTTAAACGGTAATTTAAGGACTGTTGTGTTTCCACTTTGTCTCTTGTTTTTTTTTTGTATTTAATATTCTTACCATCCTGACGATGGACCATGGTGTTTTTTGATGGACTTTAGATGAAATGCTGGAGCTCTAGTTTGCTGGTACATTTTACAAGATTTTATTCCAAAACGCAATAGATCCACTTACTTACAGAAACAAAACAAAAACAAAACAAAAGGTGCTACTTGAAATTCATTACTCAACATTTTCAGCAGATTCAACTCATTCTCAATGTGGATATTTTATGAGCATATACTGTATGTTAAGAAGACTAATATACTGAGATTAATTTTGCTTTCGTTAGCAAGTAGACTGCTCTTTTCTTTTTTTTTAAATGGTGGATATCTCGTTTTGGAATGAATGACACTTTACATTGACAGAGCACAGACCTGTACAGTATCCCTTGTGTTTGTGTATATTCACATTGACATCCACTCCTATCAAAGAGTTTGTGTTTGTAGACTGGATTAGTGTCTCTGTGTGCAAATACGTATGTGGGTCCCATTTAAATAAGGCCTATTCACAGCTTCAACAGCAAATACACCAGCCTTAATTATGTGTTACAGACAGCGCTAGTGTTAATTCTGGATTGGTATTAAGGAACAAAAAAGGGACAGTAGCTATATTTATTGTGGCCTCAGCAACACATAGTGCATTTTTTGCATGAATGGCAAGCCCACTCATCCAAAAGACCTAATGATCTGATGCATGAGTCTACTAAAATTGCATGGCCTTATATAAACTGTAAATCTTACTTTTATTTTTTTGGATCCATTTCTCTGAAGTTTTAACTTATTTTTATATGTAAAAAAAAAAAGAAAAACAGAAAAAGGAAAAACAAAAGTGTCTTTGCATAATAATACCACACAATACAACAGCAAAACACACAATCGGTCTATAGTCATTCAGCAATATCAGTATCAGTGATTTCCGTCATTCCCGGGTCAGTGTATGGTAAAATACTTTATACAAACTAAAATTCTATGCCATTGCCTCTTATATACCACAAATGTGTTGTGATATATATATCCTAATATTACTTTATTTATCAAATTAAAGCCAAAGCACATTGAAATTCACCCAATGTTAAATCAATGCAGGTTTTCTATGGACACTTGTGCTTGTCCGAGGTCATTTGTATGTATGTTTATGGTATTCTAAAAAGAACACTAATATGAAATTTCATACATGATGTTGTAGTTGGGAGCAGAGGGTGTGTTTTGTACATAGGGGCTGGGTGAGCCACGTGGCTTTCGGGTTTCATTATTTATTTATTTCATATTTATTTGTATCACTGCATCCCTGCTTAGAAGTGTAATACTATGAATTTCTTTCATCTTTAGCTTATACGTAGTATGGTTTTGTACATCAGAAATCGATGTAATTCTCACGCAGGCTTTGTTTAACACTGCGTTGAATTACTGGATGTCAATATTTGTGAAACGTTAAATATTTATTTACTCATCAGTTGAGTTGCGTGCAACCTAACTTATTCTGTATCATCACTTTGAATCTGTATCATGTAGACTGAAACGAATGATAGATTGCAACCAAACTGTGCTTTTTGCCCTTTTAGCCTGTAGCTTAAAAATGTTACAGAACAGTAGGATATCTAACTCTAGACTTGCATGTATTGTTGCTATGCATTTACTTAGCTTACAAGTTAGACAAAGCAGTTTTGTATTTTTTATACATCATGTACTTTTTTTACATGTCCCTTAATAAAAGTAATTTTGTGAGTTTTTCTGGAAGCATGGAGTCAGTGACTTTATTTATATAAGGTGGGTAAAAATGAACTAAATTCAGTTAATCATAATGTGAAATGAATTTGAAATGAATGGACTTTATTTTCTCAAAAACACTCATGGCTGTGACATATATACTGTAAGTATTATAAGGGAATATACTTATAAGGTAAAAGTGAATTTACAACATTTCAGAGACAATGCACTGCATATTTATTTAGTTTTTTGTTAGCAATGCCTCCATACAGCAGGTCTGCCAGACCAAAGACAGAATTTAGCTCACATGTACCTCACCCTTCTTACTTTACTGTAGTTATTACACTATAATCACTTTGCTTAAGATTAAAACACAAAGAAATATAAACTTTTGGGGTTGCACTATTCCTTTATTCCTTTGCATCTGACAGCATCTGTAAGAAATATTACCTGTGTGTTTGATGTAAACCTGAAACAAGGATGGAATGAAAAAAACCTTGAAAAAAACAACATTTTGAACATTTGACATTTGAGAAGTCCCAGTGGGAACAAGGCTGTGGAGAACTCTGACACATGGTTTTTGGATGATGCTGTAAAATCTATTAAATAAAGTAAATATAGTAAATCATTTTGGACAATATTGCATGCACTTGGAAATTGGAAATTATACATGCTTTTTCATTTGTTTCACATTCTAATAGCATGCAGTTGTTTTAATTTCCTGGGTTTAAAAATTATCAACATATAACTTTTTTTTTTACTGCTATTTTATTTTTGTATTTTATTTACGCCTGGTTTTGAAATATAACACACTTTTGTCGTCATTGTAACGATATAATTTTGCATCTAAAAACAACAAACTATAACCAAAGTAGATTAATGAACATTTGAGTTGCGCTGTTTTAAATAAAGAAAAGAAAAAGGAAGTGGTGGTCATATGACAGGAAGTCGAAAAGAAGCACGGAGGAGCTTTGTTTTTATTTTACAGCCAGCTGTCAGAGGCTCCTTTAGGCTGCAGATGTCGTTTTAAATCTCATATTCACGCAGCAGGAGGTCGACACAAACACCCACCGAGACACCTGAGGTAACTAATGTGAATTTATGTTGCTTCGCTTCTTAACTCGTTAGCTCGCAGGCTAACCAATGGTTCGTCCAACCTGCTGTCAGGAGACTCTGCACAACTATTATAACGTTATTAAACATGCTGACATTAAAATATCACAGAGGGACTGAACAGTGGGAGCTGACAGCCCCTGTAGAAGATGATGAGCGTATTTAAGTTACTGCATCTGTGTTAGTTTCGTTATTTACTCTTTCTTTGTGTATTATATCATATCACCACGCCCTTGCATTTCTAAATAAAGGTTTTTATTTGCAGCTTTCTTTCCGTCTTGATCTTCATCATGGTGGAGCCAACAGCATCCGGAGTCTTCTGTAACAGGATGCTGAGCATGGTCAACTCAGAGGATGTTAACGCCATCATCCAGGCTCAGAGACACATGTGAGGCTTCATGTGGCTTTTTTCTGCTATTTCACACTGCTAAATATAAAATGGGTGTGCTTTTTGGCATTGCTAATTACACTTGTGCATGACAGTGATGCGGACACCTGCCTTGTTTCTTTTGTTCATTGTCTTTTTGAAGATAATCGTTGCTTTTTTGTGTGTGAAACTAGGCTTGATCGCTTTGAGAAAACCAATGAAATGCTGATCAACTTCAACGGGCTGTCTAACGTGCGACTGCAGCAGATGAACGAGCGCTTCCTGCTCCACACCCGCACCCTTGTGGAGATGAAGAAAGATCTAGACAGCATCTTCAGGAGGATTAGGTAAGTCATTACTCCCCACACACACACACACACACACACACACACACACACACACAACCTCTGATTATTGGTCTCC
>NW_023339762.1:19399650-19417653 GCF_004916995.1 Morone saxatilis
ATTACTCCCCCCACACACACACACACACACACACACACACACACACGCACACACACAACCTCTGATTATTGGTCTCCTCTGCTTCTCCAGGACGCTAAAAGGGAAGATTGCTAAACAGTACCCAGAAGCTTTCAGCAGTGAGTCAGCTTTTTCTTTCCATTCTTCAGTTTATAAGCACAGGCAACTTTTCCAAATCATTCTTTCTAAAAATATCTCTGTTCTTCTGGCAGATATCCACGAGGCACCCAACCTGGAGGATGACGACGATGAGTTTGACCCAGTTCCACCCAGTGTTGCCAGAACTATTACAACAGCCACCTCGGAGCAGAGCACAGAGTCCTGCGACACAAGTCCAGATGTGATCTCACCCACTGTGAGCAGATGCTCTGAAGATCTCTCTCAAGAGCCGCCTGACACGCCCACCTCCGAGGTCCTAGAGACAGCCGTCCTACGGGACGAGGGCCCCGACTCTGTACCTGCAGAATAGAGCACTTTGTGAATGGATTTTTCAACCTTTAAAACTATTTTAGCTGGAGGTCATGTTGTATATTTGAGTTTGTGTTGGCCTCTGCAATATCTGATGACTTTTCCAGTCATTAATCTGGAAGAGCGTCACAACCTTGATGTTAGATGTGGCTATGAACTGTCCTTGAGGACGCTTTTGTTGGCATGCTTATTAGTCTTCTGCCTGCACAGCACTAAAACAAAGCAGATAATACTTGAAGTTGTATAGTATCTCACTATAAATGTACTGTAAATCTATGGTACTAATGGCAAACCTGAGCAAACTTCCACACTCATTATGTGATTATAAGCATATTTAATTATCTTTTATTTACTTTATTACACCTGACTGAAGGAAGAAGTCTCATACATCATCTCATATTGTCACATTGCTGCTCTGTTATTCTATGGGCTCCTATTTTTAATGCATTCATGAATATTTGCATCAGCATTTAATCTGATGCTTTACTGATCCATTTGTTTGCCTCTTCCATCTCGGGAATGTTTAATTGTCAGTGATCAGCGTCCCTGGAGCTGTCAGGGATTTAGAAAACCATTCAAGGACACATACGAGAGCTGGAAACCAGATTGCGTGAGTGGAGGATCCAACCCCTCCTTACTGCCCCTTAAAGATTTGGTGTAAAAGGGAAAGTCCGGCCTAAAGCGGACTTGTTATTTCTGTCAGATTCTTACATCTCAGTTTTTGTAGATTAGAAAAATGATTCCCCTTGAAAAGCAGAGATACAGAGTGAAGTAAAGAAGACTCATAATTGTATTGACTATTGTTAAAAATCAAAGGAATAACATACATTAATTCATACAGTTGATTTCCTACTTCAAGCTAAAGTTATTGTGGGATTGTGTCTTGAAAAATGTTTTTGGCTCAGCAAACTTTTTCCTTTTTGACTTTTAAAAACAAGTGTGTTACCGCTTTGTCATTACAACATTTTATTAACTGAATATTGTCAAGGAACTATCCTTCTTTAAGGGTAATATCAGTCCCCAGGTCATCTTATGCAGCTTCATAAGAGGCTATACTCAAGGTTAAGATAAACCAAAAAGACTGACTGTCTCTGTAGAATGTGTTGTGTGTGACTGAGATTGGCATTTAACATGTTTTAGGTCAACTGAGGTAAGCGGAGCGTCTTGTTTTGCTCCTAAACGAAGATAATATAGATGGGTGAAGAATAACCTAATAATAAAATGCTTCCTGCCAGGAAGAAACCCTCAGAATTGGTTTGTCATCTACACAATGACTCCACTTGTGCAGCTGATCTTTATTCTCCTCGACCGAGCTTTAATAAATGCTGCTGTGTAAGTCATCAAGATCTCCTGAGAACTTACGAATTATCTATCAGAAGAATTGCTTCACAAATATGTGTTTTTGGTCCTTAAATTCAGTCGAAAATAAAAGATGTGAAGAGAAAGATATTGCATTTTAAACAACACTGTAAACTGGTGTAGTCCCTCTCAAAATGCAGGAATTAGGGGCAATAAATAAGGTACATTAAACGCTGAAATACAGGGTTATGGTACTAAGTTAGATCTCCAAGATCAACTCCAGATCTGGGCGACAGTGCTAACCACTGAACCATCCTGTATGTATGCCTAAGGGATCATCATCTCATAATCCATCCATGCAGCCAAGTAACATTGTAATAGCCCAAAATACTCTACACAATGAACAGACAAGGAGAGGAACAGGTAAGGCTAGACAGGCAGCTCCTTTTTGCCCCTGGGTCCCTCATAATCTGGCCAAACAGGAGGAGCTGCAGTTTAGTGGTTTTAACCAAATAAATGTGCAAACAATGAAATTACACAAAGTAACTGCCTCATAATATTAATAGTTAATGACACATAGAGACAACCTGGGGCTTTTGGGGTCCCCGCGACTCCTCTGGAGTCTTGTGGCTGGTGACTGTTTTGCCCGGTTGGTAATCCAGTTTTGGTTAGATCAAAAGCTTCGTACATAATAGTTAAACAAAGATCCCTATGTGCACACTTGCATTGAACATTACCATTAGCCCTAGAGACCAGTAGGTTTACTGACACTCCTCAGGAAGACAGGCTTTGCTTGTTGTGTGATTTAGGTGAAACTGAGAATGAAGCTCCCCATCATTTTTTAAGTCCGAGCTGTATAATAATGTATAATTTTGTAAAATAAATGACATATTTGACCAATGTAACTGTATTTTTGGTGTCTTGTGTACACAACACGGTAAAATAAACTTAAAACAACGACATAGCTTTGAATGTAATTGAATGAAACCATGTTTTAAACCTTGTAATTCACGTTTGTAACTCCACCGACAGAGGGCGCTACGTACAAACGTGAGCAGTTTTTTTTCTCACACAATGGGGTCAAATGACAGTAACTAGCTAGTGCTCAACACACGTATCCCCCTCTCGTTTGTGGATTTATTAATGTTTGACTATAAAAAAAATAAAAAAAAATAAACCACTTTAACTGTGGACTGAGCTAACAACGAAATAACACCCCTCCACTTATTAAAGTCGCTCGCAATCATGCTGTTACCGGCTAACTACCGAGCTAACCGTCATTAACGGTAGATAACCGTCATTAACGGATAGCTCCGTTGCTAACGGGCGTCATGGGCTACGTCAGCACAAACAGGAAGACGGCGGTTAGCTACACATTCTCAACGGTCGTGCCACAGAGAAACCAACGGTTGTTTTTTGTTGTTGTTGTTTTTTAAAAAGAAAAAAAAAACCAGCTCCAAGACTTTAATGAGGGAGACACCTGAAGAGACATCGCCGCCGCTCCTAAAATGAGGAGACTGACCAAGAAGAAGGCTCTGACTCTGGTGAAGGAGCTGGACGCTTTCCCCAAAGTTCCCGAGAGCTATGTGGAGTCCACAGCCAGCGGTGGGACAGGTAACACACAGATACATAGATATAACAGCGCTTTACATGGTGGCTTCAGTTCTTCACACACACTCACTGTCGTACTCTCTGCAGTGTCTCTCATAGCGTTCACTCTCATGGCTGTGCTTGCCTTCCTGGAGTTCTTCGTGTACAGAGACACATGGATGAAGTACGAGTATGAGGTGGACAAAGACTTCAGCAGGTAAGGAGTGAATTTAAATTTAAAAACCTGTGCTAAAAATATTAAATATGTGCAGGGAGAGAAAATGAACTGGGAAAAATCTCAGAAATGTGAACGTTGCAGTAAATGTAACCATTTGCAGAGAAGTTTAAATAATGTGCCTAGAGAGTTAGAACATAATGCAGAAAATATGAAACAGCTTGCCTAGGTGAATTAATAAGGTGCAGAGAAAATTTAATAGATGTCCGAGAAGTTAAACATATGCAAAAATTAAACACGTTGCATAGTAATTAAATAAAGTGCAGAGAAATATAATGTGCCGATGAAGTTAAACAGTATGAGAGAAATTTGAAACACTTTGCATATATTATAATAAGTGCAGAGAAGATGTAAGGCTTTTGCAGGGAGATTAAATATGGTGCAGAGAAGGAAAAGTAAACTTGGGGAAAGATAGAAATTAAACGTTATGCAAAATTAACCATGTGCAGGATAAATTAAGATAATGGTGGCAGAGAAATTAAACACTTGCATAGTAATTAAATAAGTGCAGAGAAATTAAGCTTTTGCAGAGAAATTAAATATGTGCAGAGAGAGAAAATAAACTAGAAAAATAGAAATGAAACATGTGCAGGTAAGATAAGTGTTGAGAGGTTAAGCCTGAATAGCATCTATACAAATAGAAAACTATAAAAAATATGAAATAGAGCTGCAAATAGGGATAAATGTAAACNNAATTAGGCTGTCGACCAATGAATGAACGGTCCAGTGTGTAACATTGAGGAGAAACCGGTTCGCAGACAATAAATATGATTTTCATTGTAATGTTTTCATTAGCCTATAATCACCTGAATATAGGAATTGTTATGTTTCTGAAAATATACGTTTAAAATGGCACTAAAACACACTTAGAATAACTTCCCTCTTGTTCAAAATGTATCAGGAAATCAATATAGGACTGTATGCGTGTGAGCTAAACAGCTTTCAAGTCAATTTGTGACGATATTCGCGATTATTACGATGTTGGAAATTCACCACGATACATTTATTGGGGGAAAAAGGAGGGTAAGGCCTTTAAATGCCACTAAATCCAACACACTGGACCTTTTAAGACATGTATAAAAAATAGTCTTCTTGGAGCAACAGTGTGTGTTTGATATGTGTTTTAAAAAAGTATAATTTCCACGTTAAATGCTGCTTGTGCGTCTTTAACAATTCAAGATTCTACGAATATACAACTCCTACTATTACTAAAGTCCATTCTCAGTGTATTTGCGTTGGTGGCTTCACGTTTCTACATCACAGGTTTAACACTGGACCAGGATTGACTTGTAATGTCTTTTTAAAATCTTAAAATCTCTCTTAAAACCAGATTTTCAATGAGCACACAGAAACTTTCCACTTTCGCCAGATGAATGTGGAAACATGAGCGGAGGGGGACTTTAACTTTAACTGCGTCTGCTCTTCACTTACAGTAAACTGAGGATCAATGTTGACATCACAGTGGCCATGAGATGCCAATGTAAGTACAATACGGTTTGTTCATGTTTCAGCTGTAGAAAAAGCACACATTCATATTTGTTTGAGAAACAATGAGGTGTTTTTGTTTTTACTTTTGTATGTATGGTTGAATGCAGATATCGGTGCAGATGTCCTGGATCTGGCAGAGACGATGGTTGCTTCTGATGGCTTAAAATATGAACCAGTGAGTTCAGTTTTATTTACTGTATTATAACGATGGAAGGAGGAAAACATTCATTAAATCCTATTTTAAAGTTCATTTATGCTCATCTGACTTTTTTTTTGTCACATTTTAGGTCAACTTTGATCTCTCTCCACAGCAACGATTGTGGCACATGTAAGATTCATGTTTTTTACATTACAGCTATGTTATTTAAAATCCAGTTGTGATTTAGGGCTTATTTTTGTTTCACTGTGTTTCTCGCTGGCTAACGAGCCGTGTAAACTCTACATGTTCTTTTTGGGAAGATAAATTATAAGCTTAATTTTGAAATGCCGTTTCACACACTGAACTAGTTTCGTCTCTTTTCTGTCACCGTCAGGACACTTCTGCACATCCAGGAGCGTCTGAAAGTTGAGCACTCTCTCCAGGATGTAATTTTCAAGGCTGCCATAAAAGCTGCTCCTCCTGCTCAGCCTGAAAGGTACGGCATCCTCAAGAAGATAATCTTTTCAGCTTGCAGTTGAAGATGTGATACTGTGATAAAATGATTCCCCTCTGCATTGTGTTGCTCCTTTTCCCCACAGTGAGGACAGTCCCACTTCCCTTACTGCCTGCAGGATACACGGACATCTGTATGTCAACAAGGTGGCAGGAAATTTCCACGTTACGGTTGGGAAGTATGTATCTACATGGTCTATAATAAAACGTAACGATTGAATGGTACACGTACCGCTGGTGGCACGTGAGCGCCCTCCAGTGGTACGTGGAGGCATCTCAAAAATGTATCTTTTATCAAATAAATTAACTTAAAAACATATAATACTATCAAAATAATACGACATTTTGAGTGGAAATACTTAAATGAGATAGCTGATTTGTAACTTTAAATAAAAACTTGCCATCTGAGCGTGTCTGTGGCTGTCAACAGCGATAAATCTTCTTAAATAGGAATAATAGGAATAAACCTAACTTGCAAGGAAGCTGAACCCACAAGATCACAAAATCACATGGGAATCTTTGTACTGTGTTACTGAACCAATCAGTGGCCTTTGAGGAAGTAGTGGTAGCTGAAGGGATGTGTAGAGGTTCGTTATACCAGAACTGGAGAGTTGTTTCTTCATTAAAAAAGGAGCAAACGACGCTACTGAAGGCTTTTCTTGATGAAAAAGGTGTTTTCACTCTCACTCCTGACTGAAAGTGTTTGCCCCTTTTCCAAACAGTTTGGAGTCACAAACAGTCGGATGACAAAAATCTCGCCTCCTGCATTAACTCTCTTCAGCTGCGTGCCGAAACCATTGTTTTTTTTGTGTTTGGAGAGCCTTAACAAAGAATTAGACCTGACCGTGTTGTATCAGTGTGCGACCTCTGACCTTTTCATCCCCTGCACAGGTCCATCCCACATCCCAGAGGACACGCCCATCTCGCTGCACTAGTTAGCCATGACAGTGAGTTCATCACCGTTTTTGATAAAACACACACACATCTACTTCACGTGCACTCTTTGGTCGCTTGGTGACGATTTTCGCTCCGTCCATTAAAGTCGTGGTTGCTCTGACACACTCGATGATGATGATGATGATGACGACGACGGTTAATTGTTTTGGTTTGTTGTGTTACAGCTTACAACTTCTCTCACCGGATTGACCACCTGTCCTTTGGAGAAGCGATTCCTGGCATTATCAGCCCTCTGGACGGCACAGAGAAGATCTCTATCGATCGTACGTCTGCTTTGTCAAACATGAATCAGATTTTTAGTGTGTATCTCTTTTCACTGATGCACTTTTTATGCACCGTGTTGTTTGTTTGGTTATTATCTCTAGCTAACCACATGTTTCAGTACTTCATCACCATCGTGCCCACCAAACTGAAGACGTACAAAGTGTCTGCAGAAACACATCAGTACTCCGTCACTGAGCAGGTAGGTTTAATCATGTTTTTATATTTGTGTCGTACGGTATGTATCAGTATGGGGACTATGTAAATGCATTCCTCTTGTTGTTTCTGCAGGACCGAGCGATAAACCATGCGGCCGGCAGCCATGGAGTCTCAGGGATCTTTATGAAATACGATATCAGCTCACTAATGGTCAAAGTCACCGAGCAGCACATGCCTCTCTGGCAGTTTCTTATCAGACTCTGTGGCATCATCGGAGGCATTTTCTCTACCACAGGTGCAAACTCTCTTTCAAAAACACTTGTAATATGTTTCAGATGCATTTCTAAAGGACAATACTGGAGCTTTATCATGTTTTAGACCTTAAATTAAGTGCTGACTGCTTTTTTTTAGTATACTCTAACAACATTTTTAGATTTGCTTTCCTGACATCCAGGTGGCCACCGGGTGCTTTGATTTATTAATTTAACTACAGTATGAAAATCAACTAGCAGACACTTAAAACGTGGTATTATCCATCACAATGAACCTGTTTTTTTCTTTAGCTAGATTTATTCTTTAGTCCCATTAATGCAAAAATATCTTTGTATTCAAGTATTCGAGTCATAGAGTCACAAACAGCTTTGACGGCTTTAAATACATACAGTAGATTACTGTATGTACTTAAAGTCGTAAAGTAGCAATCTACATAAGCAGTATTTATGGTTGCTTATTATTTATCTGTCGGTTTATTTTTTTTTAGCCCATGAATTAAACAATTTTCTGTCGCTAATTATCTAATCCTGGATGTTAGAGCATCCCACAAACACCTGAACACCTCAAATGTTTATTAAATCTGCATTACCATAGATTAACTTACTCAGAAACAAGTCCTGCAAGTTTATTTTCACTCTGGCATGAACGGAAAACAACTGAAGGGAGAAAAACAACCTAAAAACATAATTGGATTCTTTGGAAACAATATCACATTTTTATTGTGGTTCCTACCTTTAGATGGTTTAGATCTAAAATCTACACAACATGTAGTTAATGGGCTGAATCACACATTGCTTGTTTTAAAGACCCAAAGCTCCATTTGTTTACCATGTAAAGCAGGTTTTAAGATTTTTACTTTTGTTTTATCATCTATTCCAGTAAATAGTGAGAAAAATCCTCATTTAAAACAGAGTTGCCAGATATTCTCACGGAAATATTAAAGATAATGGGAGGAGGTGATGAATGAATTGTCATTAACTGTCCCAAAAAAGAGAGTTACTGGAAAGCTAGAGGTTTAAATTGTAGAGGAATAATTCTTCTTGTGAGGGTTCAATCTTAAAAAAACTGGAGTTAAACGCTCATAAAAAGGCAAATCATTCTTATATATTATTTATCGATGTATGTGAGCATAGAAACATAAATTTGTCACACAGACATGCACACTGACTCTCTTTCTCTCTCGTAGGAATGGTCCACAGTATGGTAGGATTCTTAGTGGATGTAATTTGCTGCCGTTTCCAAATGGGAATCTACAGACATCTTAAGGTAAGCCATTAATATGACCATTAACCTTGTAGACACGATCCAATCTGAATGGAAATATAACTAAAAGAGTGACAATTTATTTTAAAAAACTGTTAGTTTATCATTTTTCTGTTCTCTTTTCTCAGGAGGCTCCTCCGAATGAGCAGGCGAACAGTGAAACCCCGGTTCCTACTGAAAGCTACACTCAATAACAATAATGTGAGTCTTTACAAGTGACAGCTCACCGTATTGGCCTAACCCACTACACAGCAATGAGATGCTGAGAACATGTTTACAAGTTGTTTTATTATCTGCCTGCTTTGTTCAGAAATGTGTAAATATTTGTATGATTTAAAAAAAATAATAATAAGATTTGTTATCAGATGTAAGATTCACTGTATTCAATACCTCCACTAATTATCTGTGACTGGACAGCAGGCTAAACACAAATTATTCACAACATTATTGTATATCTGACTTCATTAAATAGATGGTTCCTGGTGTTAGAGCTCTCATGGTGCACATATATACCGCTGTTTATTCTTATTTTGGCTAATTAGACCTTTTCTCAGGGTTTTGTGGTTGTGTATGTTTGACATCTGTCTGAAAGATAACATGTGGAAGAGACATTTTTCTGATTCTTTCATGTAGTTTGGTGACTCCCTGCATACGTCTGCTCAGCTTCAAGCTGAAAGAGGCCTAATCAGGAACAAAGTAAAGTATCTGTGTGTGTGCTGAGGGCCTTTTTCTTTTAAAGGGGAAATGTGTGAAAAGACTGGAAGGGTTTTTAATTGTTCCACAAGTGTGCCTGTGTGTAAATGATTATTGCAAATGAGGCTGATTTGTAAAATAAAGTACGCTTTCGACTTGATTCATTATTATTTACCTTGTCTCTATTATATTCTGGTATAGTCTCACAAACGGTTATTTTCATTAACGATTAATATGTTTATTATTAGTTTGATTGGTCTGTAAAATATCCCCAAAAAGAGTCCAAGGTTATGTCTAATTGTCTTGTTTTGTCAAACCATCATGCTTCAAAAACTCAATTTGGAATGAAAAAAGCAGCAAAACTTCACATTTGAGAAGCTGGAAGCTGACTGTATTTACTATTTTTGCTCTGCTAAACGATTGATTATCAAAATTATAGAGATTAATTGTCCAGTTGTTTTTTTTAAAAAACATTTCTGGTTGTAATATTCAATAAAACAATCTCTAGAAAAGAATATTTTACACCATGTCAAGAGTTTATTTGACAGTATTTCAGAATATCTTTCAGTAAACAAGTTTTTTGTTTTTTAGCAAAATGTAATATATCAGTACTGTCGCATTTCATAAAAATAGTTGTTCACGTCTTTGAAACTACAGTATCAATGATACAGTAAACCATATTTGTAGGAATACAGCTGTACAAGGTGAATAGTACACAATTAACACTACACAGTTATACTTGATCTCAATGGGGATTTATGAACGTGCCATCCTTCACAGGTTCCAATAAAGCAGTTTTTTGTTTCTGTATACAAAATCACTCAGAGCAGGCAGGGGGACGGCCTGGACGGAGACAGAGGGCTGGATGACATATTCTTTCACCTTTTCTGAACTTTGACATTTGTACATACAGTAAACACATTTCTACAGCCCAAAGGCATATTGTCATGCTCCTCGCTAACGTGTTAACCAGTTAAAACCCGTGAACCACAGTCGGCTCAGAAACATCCAGATCACGTTTTTTTTACTCAGAAACCACTATGGGTCAAGATCCGTCTTGATGATTCTTTATGCACAAGGTCTTACCAGTGTCCCAGTCTGCAGGTGCATTGTCTCGCTTAAAGCAGTTTACCAGTAGGACTAATATACCAGTTCACAAGCTTGAATGTGCCATCGTGCTGCATTCAGTCAAATAATGACATTGCATTGTGATTTTTCTTTTTTTTTTTAAACTCAACTTGCTCCTCTAAAAGCTCTGCTCTCATTAAAAATGAATCATCAAACATCTTGTGGAGAGAAATGGATGACAAATGGATCAATGCAGACGGATAGTGACGTCATCTCCGGGTGTCTTGGTTTAATAGCAGCATGCCTCGACTCTGCCGGTAACAAAACTTTATGATCAAACGCACGTTTTCAATGCGTTTGTGTTTCGCAGATCGTCTAAAGTCTTGTGGTCCAGATTCAGCGAGCACTGGTTCTTCCTGCAACAATGCAACACAGGAACAGACAAATAAAGCTGAAATGAGCCTCCACTTTGATAATGACCCAGTCTGGATAAACTTTCACCACTCAACTCTCTAAGAAGAGGATGTAATGCTACAGGCTACATTTGATCCCCTTTTAAGAACTTAGGGGACAAAGGGCAATCATTGACATTGATAAACTATACAGCTGAGTGCATCAAGATAACCGTATATACTGCTCGGTGTTAAGTCTGAAGAAAACAGGCTCCACAACTGATATGTGCGCTTGGTCACGAACATCTGTTTTGCATTCAGTTCCCAAAACAAATCAGCTCTGCATTAGTTTGAGTAAGGCACTCCGCCCCACCTCATAACCATCGGCCTCCCCTTCCCCAACACCGATGCCCCTCTCCCACAGTGATGTGGTACACTTAGCACAGTAAAAGGCATAGAAATGGGAAATACAGACAGGACAAAATCCCTTCTGTTGAGAATTTAAATGAATACAACACAGCTTATAATTCTGCACAATGACTGCATGGTTGAGTTGTGATCAAGTTGTGTACATAACTCAGAACAGTATTATGAGTCCTTACTAAGCCAACTGTTTTCAGTCACTCAAAAGTTCAATTTGATGGGGAGAGAAAAAAAAAAGATCTTTTTGACTCACATGAGTACCAACTGGTCAGCTCCACAGAGGATATCCTCTCTATATTCTACCTCTAAAAGACGTGAGTCCCTGTATAATGACATGGTGGTTTATATCCATGCACACGACCACTGCCTCCCTCAGTGGTCTGGATTTGGTGACTTGCACAGTCTTTGATATGTAGTTATAGACGAGGCCTTGGAAATAGTCATCCTAAAATACTGTTCTGTTGTTTTGTTTTTTGTCTTTTCTTTACAATGTATCTAACTACAACACTGCCTCAAAAAAAAACACCAACAGGTATGTTTTTGAGATTACCAAATGTACATATTTTTCACATCTTTACATTTACAGTATATGATATATTGGTAGGCATGTGAGATCTAACATATGTCGGGTTAACCAGGCTGTCACTTGGGTCAGTGCCATGTCCTCCAGGAATATCAGTGTCTCTGCCTCCCTCTTTGACAGATTTGTAGTCTCACTCTTCCTACTACACAGAGAAAATGGAGCAAAAGTAAATCTCTTGGATGTGCATATGTCTCTCTCCCATCTGAGGTTACGTTGCACTAACCAATCTGAGCCAGATTCGGTCGGGCAGTTAAAGGTACGCTTCGAAAAAACAGCTCCACTCAGAATCAGACATCGTTGCTCCATCTGTGATTAGAACATTAACTGTTGCATCTGAGGGTCCAAAATGCCTACATATTGAGCAGTCCCCATCAGTTTTATACTGTATGTTACAATAGCTGTAAAGTTCCTCTGTTTTTTAAGGTGGTGGGTGTAATAATTCTCTTGTAAGAACAAATGAAACATAAAATATGATCTCAGAAGTAGATGGAGAAGAAAACGGGACAGAAAGAGAGGGGCGAGGGAGATTAACTGTTTTTCTCAGATATCCGATGGTGAACTGAATGAGGAGCCAGACAATGTGATCCGGTCCAAACCAGCGAGATCCATTCTACCTGCTTACTGTGGAGGTCCAGGACCTCAGGGTGCCAGGCAGTTTGTCAGACCCAGGGACGTTCCAGGGCCCAGGGGAGGCTGCTGCGCTCCTCGGAGGAGGATCTTCCATGGTTTTAGAGGGGCAGCAGAGCCCACTGTGGCCACTGGCCCTCTCATCTTCTCTGGGGAACAGACCTCTGGACACCAGCCTCTCCTGGAGGCTGACATGTCCGTCTCCACTGCCTAGAGAGGCTCCATTAAAATTCACACTCACATACGGGTCCCAGGGCCAGACAGTGCTCATCGCCTGTGTGTGCAGGCCCTTTCTCTCACAGCAGGGGGAGCAAGTGTCCCTCTGCCTTTCTCTTCTTTCAACAGACCTCCCCAGGACAGCTTTGGGAGGCAAAGCCCGAGGCTGTCTGTCGCCTGGTCCACAGTCCACCTCTCCAGACCCCTGAGGGGTTCCCTGCCCCCTGGTGATGCACTTCTGCTGGGTGGACCTGCCACCTGTAGCCCCTCTAATGGAGCTGTGGTCTGTCAGCTGTGGAGCTTTGTCTGCCATGCACACTGTGGCCTCTAGAGGGAGCTGATGAGGGGAGTCTGGGGCTGAGGCTGGATGGGATGAGAGCAATGGATTCTGGTGGGTTTCGAGGGTCACTTCCTGCAGGGCAGAGTGGGTTGTAGAAAGGGAATCCCAGGGGCCGGCACAGTCTGTCAGGGAAGAAACAAAACATGCTCAGGTGGACTGAGATAAAAGCAGAGTGGCACAAACCACCATGCACATGCACACAGAGAGAGTAAGAAAGATGTACACATCAAAACAATTTAACACCACATCCTAATATAACATCAGGCATACTTGCATGCAAATATGTGTGAGCAGCACACACCTGACCATGTAGGCCTCTATGATACTCCTAAGGCCTAATCTACACTACTTCAAGAAAAACATCGTCATGGGCGACAGGATTCACTCAGTGATCGAAAACATATTTGTAGTTATGTGACAGACTGATTCTGAGCAGATTGACTTCACACAGTCTACTTCACAGCCCTCTTCAGGATGATACAATTTCATCTGGAGGGTCACTTCAAACCATATTGCTCTATTACTACAACACACTTCAAGCACCCGCACACACACACACGGACACGCACATGGCTGCTATTTATCCATGCATTAACTCGTGATCATGCATAGACGCATGCATGCCTAGAGCACAGCTACACTGCACACATATTAATCAGTATAGAGAGAGAGAGACATGCAGTTTTTCACAAACCGTGTCTTTAGAGTGGCCCATTAGGAAGAAATAGGGGGAGCTTAGTGTGTCACCTTTCATGCACATGGAGAGGTTGGAAGGTACCATTCCTGAGGGAAGGCAAGTAAAAGCCTATACCAATCATTAGACTTAAAGCAGAGGGGCTACAACACACGAAGAGCTAGTGTGTTATTTTACTGTTGGATCAAAATACTTTTTCACATAAAGACAAGTTTAATTTCTGATGACAGAAGACAAGACTGCGGAGCGACGAGTAAAATGCAGAAGATATTAATGCATGTTAATATGTTCTTGAGTAAAACATATAGCATTTGCAAGAAGAAAGCCATTCTGGTTAAAAAACAGTAATGTTGAATCTCAAACAATGAATCTCTAGTATGAAAGTGAGAGAGAGATCAGGTGAGAGCCTAAAGAGAGAGAAAAAGTTGGACATTTAGAGACTTTGTGCCAGGAAAACCCACCATATTCTGGCACCTGTCCTGTGCCTCGCTTTAGCAGCAGCCTGACCCGCCTGCCTCCCGCCTTGATGAGTTCAATGGCGCGGGCGTGAGTCATGTCCCGAGTGCTGTCTCCGTTAATCTCTATGATCTGATCCCCTACCTGGAGGAGAGACACAGAGGACAGGGTCGATTTCTGTCAGCCTGTGTTTGTCCACGGAAAGTTGACATGCACGGTCTTTTGCTGGTGAGTAACTTGGGAATAAGTGCCATTAAGTGCCTTGTTCAAGCGCACCTGAACAGAAGTTGTTCTAGGTGAGTGGAGGGTTATACTGAGTTCACATGCACTTATACTTACTTACTTTGCCCGTTTCCTAACCTTTAAACTATGTCTGCCCCATGAAGAAGATGGGGCAGAAAGTAAATTAACATCCACAAAAAGAAGGAGTTACAGATGATGAGCATAGCAATCTACATTTCTTCAACAAAACACTGACAGCAATTCCAATCATCTCCCAAAGGCTTTTTAACTGTGTCTTCATCATCTCATCCATGACGTCTCACCCTCATCCTTCCATTACGTATCGCAGGACCATCCTCAGCAAGGCGCAACACAAATAGGTCCATCTTGTACTCTCTGCCCCCGCGGATACTGAAGCCAAAACCCTTTGTGCTTTTCTCCAGCTCCACCGTGAAGTAATCAAAATCCTGCAGAAGAAATTTAGACAACTTGCAACAAACTCTTTGCAAATAACAGTATATGCCCATTTTGCCGGAAAAAAAAGATTATTAACACCCTCTAAACACTCGATGCTCAGCTTGAGCAAATAGTTCTTGGTCTAGCTGTACCTGTGGTCTGAAGTCAGCAGGGATCCCCAGAGGGAACTGTGCAGCTGCAGGGTGCTGTCTGAAGTCCAGCAGACCAGGTGGGTGTCTGTAGTCCAGCGTCGGGGGCTGTCGATAATCAGTAACCGGTGGGTGACGATAGTCTACAGGAGGCTGCCTGTAATCAGTGAATGGAGGATGGCGGAAGTCAGGTTTGACGTCCTGTCTGGCTTTTACCTCTGACCTGTGAGGAGAAAGCAACATAATTAGAGGAGAGAGTTTGTGTCATGATGTAGAGAGCATTGTTTGGTGTCCTGCACACAACCTCACATGTCTTCTCTTGAGAGTGGAGAGTGTCCCTCACGGTGTAGATTTTTGGGTAAAGTAACGTTGGAGCTTAATTTGCCATGTGAAGGAAGACAGTGCAAGGATTACTGAGTATTTGCAGCTGAGGATGCTCGCCACAAAGGGGATGGAAATATCACTCTGTGTTTTGAAACTTTTATCACATACCCGCTTGTAAAATGGGCATAAATCCACAGCTCTGGGAGTGCTTCTCTGAGTGTCTTGATCTGAGACTCACATACACACACACGCGCCCATGCATGCACTCATACTTTCATAGTTTTGACATGGAACAGGGCCTGATCACTGGGTTCCTGCATTATAGAAGAGATACTTTAATGTAAATTATTCACTGACACCGTAAGAGCTAAGTGGTGTTACGCAACAAGGTAGAAACCAGCCTAAGACTGGGAGTCTGACTGAGGCAAAAACTGTCAGCAGTCCCAGGTTTCCTCCTGAACTTAATAGCATGCAAGGAGATGATGGCACCCTCTCATCTTTGTACACAGTTTGATATCTGTTGCCTTTGAAGACTACTGCTTCTACTTTTTCCAGGAACTCTTTGCAGTCACCACAGCGTGCTACGAGTCTTACAAAATGCTCCTGCTGAGTCCAAACGAGAACACCCCTCTAAGTGCCGTTTTACCTGCCGTCGTGGAGGTAGAGGTGTGGAGGGAGGCCGGAGGGCTGAGTTACTGGGCTCTGCTGGGTTCCAGCTGGTGCAGGCTGGGAGGCTGCTGGTGCAGGAGGGCCAGTCACTGTTTGGCATGTCTGAGCTGGTATCTGGCCAGTCTGGGCAGGTGCTTGACCTGTCTGAGTGGCCGTTTGGCCAGGCAGGGTGCCTCCTTGGCCTGGCTGGGCTACAGGGCTGGGCTGGGTCTGGGGGCTGTGTTTCTGGGTCATGGGGCTCTGCTTCTCTGAGCTGGGGCCAGAATGGGAACCTGTAATGGACAGAAGGTGAGTGTGGAAAATGTCAATCTCTGTGTGAAGAGAGGGCTTTAGAAGTAAGACAAAATAAAAAATAAAAATATATATAAAATAGATAAAGAAAATCTGCTAAGGATGCAGAAGACTGCAGTGCTGTTGTAGAATTTTCTGAAATGCATTTAGGAAAACGACTGAAGTATCAGCTGTATAACTTAAAGGGGCCTCATAACCTTTAGCTCTACAAAGCTAGATCTGGCTGAAGATTATTTGTTTGTCACCACAGCCAAAGCAGTTCGGGAACATCACTCCTCCCAACCTCATGCTCCTTTCTGGCTTATTATATGTAAAACCTTTACAGGACTAAAATAAAATGCATTCATATAAGATGAAGGTTTGACTTCGGGGAGTTTTTTTCATAAAGTACAAAGGGAAAACTAAACAAGATAACAATATATGATTTCATGTCACATACAAACACTTACCCTCCTCTGGTATGATGTGCAGTGTGACTGTTAGCCCAGCATCTTTAATGAGCTTGACAATGTCTGCGTGCGGCATGCTGATGATGGACTGTCCGTTCACAGCGAGGATCCGGTCGCCCACCTTCAGCTTGCCACATCGGTCGGCAGGGCTGCCCTCGATGATACGTCCTATTTTATGAGGCACAGCTGGAAACAGGCAATAACAAGGTGATTGTCAACGGTAATTTTGAAGAAAGATGTAAAAACAGCACTGACAAAACTTAATTCTGAAGTGGAAAGAATAACATTAAAATTTGTTTTACAACATGAAACAGTTTGGAAGAAGGCAGCCACTTTTTAAAATTACAGGTCCAAATATTGTTATTCCTAATGAAGCTATGTCATGCACAGAAGCACACCGGCTAAGACATGTAATTTATAAGACTGAATCACTATTTTATAGCAATAACATCTAAAAAAAAAAATGTTTTTTTCAGCTCTTTTCACACAGATAAAGATAGAAAACTGAAGATTTCCACTTCAATTCCACATTTTTGGACCCACCAAGCTGAGAAAATCCCTGAGGGACTGCTGAACATGCACCATTACATCCTGAACTAATGTTTGATATTATAATGACTACTGTATATTAGACCCACTGTTCGGGTATTCATATTCCTAGGTGTATGCAGAAACCTAAAGGGGGTGTCATGAATTTAGGCATACGATTCTTAGAAGAAAACACAACTGGCAAAATATCTTCTAAATATATTTAAAATGATTATTTAAATGGTTTTTAAATTAAAACAGTAGAAAAAAACCTTAATCACTCTAGGACAGTCCCCACTGTTGTCATCAGGATTTACAAATCACCATTTGTGTTCAGTTACAACCTTTAAACCCCAGACAGAAGCAACTCACTGATGACGGTGGCATTCTCCGGTCTGTTCAGGGAGCTGATGATGACGAAGCCGAAGCCCTCATTCTCCTTGCGGTGAATTACCACATCACTGGTCTGCAGAGCAGATGCCTCTGGAGGAGAGGTGGCAGCGGGGACGGCGACCGCCGGAGGGCCTGAAGCAGAGGCTGCATCGCTACGTGGGGAGCTGTGTTGTGTCGACACCGAGCCGGGGCTGCGGCCATTCACAGGACACGGTTCACCTGGAAGAAAGGGAGCCAGGAAGGAGATGATAGGATGAGTCCAAAATAGCAGCTCTGTTACTGTAAAACGTGACCAATTTACTCTCAATGGCTATTTTAAAGCTTGGCTTAAGATATAGCCATTAGAGAATTCCTAGAACAGTGCACT
>NW_023339762.1:19417668-19421736 GCF_004916995.1 Morone saxatilis
ATTCTCTGTCAAAGTCAACTTTTGCTTGTCTGTTTTTGGCATGTGTATGCCCTTGCAGTTGCAGTGCAGAAAGAAAGACGCAAACCACAGAGGCGGCGGTAGTATTTACAATGAACAAAGGATAGATCAAGCATGTGATTGCTGTGTGGTCACATCCCCCCAGTATATGATAAATGGAAATCCATCTAACATTTATTATCTAATGCCTCCAAGTCACTGAACTCATATTGGTTTACATGTCAACCAACATCTGTGTGTGTGGCTCTTTTTGGCCGTTTCTGTATCCTCCACATGCTGTGTGCAGTTGATCACTCACAGGTCTCCTACGCAAGTAAAACAGTTTAAATCACAGAATCACTGACAGACATGTTAAATATAAACCAGTATGTTTCTGCTGTTGTTGATGAACACATCTGGTCTGGTGCTTTTCAGTGTGACAGGCTGGAGGATGATCAAACTCTTTTAGTTGCCTTTTGGGTCTGTAGTTGTTTTGTCAGTAAACTGTGTTGCTGGGAACCGGGCAGGTTATCACCTTAACACTGTGTGTCCTGTGTGAGTTCTGTGTTTTACTAAAAATCCAACATGTAGCTGCTGGTTAAAGAGTTAATATTGAAAATACAGAGAAATACTTATTATATACTGACTGTGTGTCATGTGTGCACATAAGAATAAAGATAGGAGCTAGATATCAGCAACAGTGACTGCTTTTACATGCACACTAATTTTCCACTATTATTCCAAATATGATAATATTCCACATTTGATAAGGGTAATAAGGCCTTATTTTAAATAGAGCATCTTCCGATTACGACGTGTGAGATATGAAGATATTATTTAGGTTTTAAAAGCATTCTTTGGACATGTATACAGCGCATTTGGAATACGCGTCTTATTTGGTGTTTTTCCCGTAGCCTGTCTGATCCACATTTCTGGTCGGAAGGAGAAACAAACCTACATTTAACATTACATAAGGTTTATCAACAGGTTTTTGGATATGCACAAATATTGCAACGCCGACCTTTTCAAGCAGATGTTTGGATGAATGAGAGAGGGAGGCTGTGTTCACATGGTCAAACACTGTTGAAAAAAACTTATTTTAATGCAAAGAGGCAAAATGGCTCAAGCTGCTCCAGCTGTTCCACTTTTACCACGGAAGCAACATGACTGCAATTTGAAAAGGAGGGAAATGTACAGCTGCATGTAAACGAGAATATTAGTGGAATATTCCTTTTCATTCACCATGTAAACAGCTTAGTAGGAATATTGTTGGAATAAGGGCAAAAAACTGAAATATTTTGTGCATGTAAACATAGTCCTTGACCACCAACCAGCCATTAGTGCTTTATTTTAATGTGTGTCTGTTTTTAGGGTTCTACATACCCCCAACCCGGGTTAACCCCCCAGTGTCTGACTGACTGTACGATCTACTACCACAGAAGAGATGTGTGGATGAGAAGTACACACTGATCCTGCACACAGATTGTCAGCACATGTGTCCTGTCCAAGTTGTATTTTATTTTTTAAATTTGAAGCCAGTGAAATGTGCAGCCTGTTCTCCAGTCTTGGTAAAGTGTGAAACAACAAAATAAAACAAAACACAAAAACAAAAGAGGCACAAAAAATAAAACATGTCCTCACCAGGCGTTAGCACCCTCCTTCTCACAGTCAAGCTGACTTGACCGTTGCGAGCGGCTGCATGCATCAAGTCTATTACGTATTTGTGTGGTTTCCCAGCAACCACATTTTTATCCACAGAAATGAGCTCGTCCCCGGGTCGAAGCCGCCCATCACGCTCAGCAGGAGTGTTCTCTATTATAGCGCCAATAACAATCTGTTCAAAGACAATCAATATTAGCAGCATAGATGAAGGTGAAGGGGATGAAACACAGACACAGTGGAACAACACAGCGATTGCTTTATCCAAGTTGTAAACTAGTTTTGGGCATTTTTCCACCTTCCTAATAATCTTCTGCCACATAGTTTGCATGCTGTTTTACACGTGGACAAGTTAGCAAGGCGTTAATTCAGTATGGGAGGTACTGAGCAGTTAGAGAGTCAGGACTGTGTGAGAAAGCCAGGGTGTGTGTGTGTGCGTGTGTGTGGGTGGGTGTTTGTGTGTGCATGTGGAAGGTATGTTGGTCAATGTGTGAGATGAGGTTAGGTGCAGGTATGACGAGGTGTTAGTGTGTATGAGGTTAAATATGCGTGTGGTCCAGCCCGTCCCATACGAGCCTTGTCACGGGCGTCCGGACTCACAGCCTGCACGGCCTCGTCTCCCCCCAGGATGCGGAAGCCGAACCCGGTCTTCTCTCTCAGCAAGTGCACCTCCACCTCTTCATACTCGGGACCTGAGATGCAGATGTAGACTTTAAAGGTCGGCTTTTTCTTTCATTTCAAATCACTGTATTATGTCCATGTTTTTTACGTCCCATGATCAAAGTTTCAGCAGTACTCACGTCGGCTCTCGTAAATGGCCCTTGACTTCTCATAAAGGTCGTAGGGGTCAGGTTTGTTAAGATCAAAGCCCTCGGTGGAGTCAGGCACGGACGTGCGGTGCTGTGGCTGGTTTGGAAAGGGTGTGCCAGGTGGTAAAACCGGGCCAGACAGGTTTGCTTGGGGGCTGCCGTGTGGGTCCCACTGGTCAGGCAACTACAAGGAAAACACCAACAACAGATGTTTAATTTACTATATGAGTTTATTTTAGTGGTGGTGCAACAACCAGTGCCGGCAGTGCGCCGAGCGTTATGTATTTTTCTGGCCTTGAAATTCGCTTGTTAACGCTGTATTTTGAAGGTGCACTGGTGTGAGGTGAGTGACCAGTTTTAGGTCTTTTGGTGGAAAATGGGTCTTAAAATTTCTTTGGAGAATAGACGCCTCAGAACCACTTCTGGGTCTAGAAGTCAAGCTGCTGCCAATCCGATGATTTTATCAACAACAGCAAATAAAATACTTGAAGCAAATGTTCAACAATAACAGAATAAAGCTAAAACTGTGAGTTAGATTTTATCAAACACTTCCCAATCATTAGATGTGTTTAAATCAGCAAATAATAATGTTTATTGCAGTTAAAGCAGAAACTTCAGTAAAGTATTCTGCCTGTTTAGGAGGGAAAGTTGTTGTCATGCTGTGTCACTGTGATTAGCTCAGCAGTTCCAGAGCTGAGACCAGTGATGTGACTGGCTGGTTTATTAATCACCACACTCTCTTCATAAATATTCACCTTCACTCAGCCCTTTGTGCTTTGAAGTGCCATATTGCGCAGGTTATCCCACAAACAGTTTCAAACAAAATATGTTTGCATTCTGAGGCTGAGTGAAGGGCTAAAAGAACTGAAAAAAAAACAATGGTGTTCTCATGGCTGGAAAACTAGTCTCTAATTTTCCATGACGCGTGGGGGCCTTGTAAATGTGTTCTGATTCAGTAACTAAATTATATAATAAAGGAAAATAGGCATAGAAGATAATGAATTAAAATCAATATTCACAATTTGAATTTAAATGAAATGAGATTAATTATGACTGAATATTCTGTCTAATACGATGAATTACTGCTGATTGCACAAGCAGTAGCAGGTGCAGTTTAAGTGTAAATCTGAAGAGCTTTTCCCAGCTGGTGAGGTGTGAGATCTGATGTGATCAAACCCAATAAGCAGGTCAGGACACGCTGCCTCATTTCACAATAAAGCAAAAGCCAACCCACCGGTGACAAACGCTGATCCTACATCCTACCTCTCTGCTTCAGCAAACAAATCTGGTTCAGAGACACACATTTTCTCCCTCTTTCTCTTTTTTTTTTCCACTGTCAAACTCACAAAAATACACACAGGCAGACACACATTTGGTTCAATCATTGTACCTGTTTGGAGGCCTTCCACGGAGAGATATGGCCTAAGGAAAGAGAAAACACAGTTAAGAGAGAGCAGACTCGGTTAATCTGTCGGATCCTTATGAAAGAACAAAAATACAGACAAAAAACAACGATAGATGGAAGCTATGTGCAAAGGTGTCTATAATGTGTGAGAAAACTCCCAGTTTGCTGATTTCATATTCCTCTGTTTTGACTTTGTTT
>NW_023339762.1:19421827-19422340 GCF_004916995.1 Morone saxatilis
CACACACACACACACTTTTCCTCTGTAAGTCATATTTTATCTTCATGTAGGAAGCAGGAAGCACTCTACATCACAACAACAATCTCATCAACGCAGTTCCCCTGTGACTCCACTAAATTAAAGTCATACACTACATTTATGCTGCTGAGACCCAAATACATACATTTAGACATGGGGGGATAACATGCAATGGCTGCCTTGTATAAACATGCAGTCTGAATCTTTACATTTGTGGATAGAAACACACAAATACACTCATCAAGCACACTAGACTCCTGCAGCATCGCTGATGAATCCTTCAACAGACGTGGGCGCTTGTAAAATATTCTTTAGAGAATCCTGATACATTTAATATTTATTCAGTTTCTGAGATTTCCTGAGAAATGTCATAAAGCGCTGGATGGAATATTTTTATTGAATTACTATCCAACTACATTTGTCTGCTTTTTAGACGTGTGAGATGAAGGCCAGAGCACTTAGCAGCGGAGCAGAATGGCAGAACTTTCTATCAAA
>NW_023339762.1:19422440-19427256 GCF_004916995.1 Morone saxatilis
AGGACATGAGGAAAAGAGAAATAAAAACCCTTCTGTCCACGAATGCCATAAACATGAATGGCGGTTTGAGGAGAGCTGTCCACGGTACTGAAATGATTCAGCACAGTGGCAGCAGCGGAGGGAGGGCTCTGTGGGAGGTTTGGGACTAATAACCACGTTCTGCAGGGAATATGGGCCTTAAGGGAAAAAGGAATTCTAATAACTTATTCTCAAGAAACTCTCTTTTATGCCCCACTGAAGGAAATGAGTATGAGCTACAAGGCAATTGTCCACTCATATTAAAGAGGAGCGTCATCCTCACAAATGCATTCAAGCTTAATTTAAATGCGAATAAAATTAATCAGCATATGTGCCGGATGTGTGGTGGACTCGTATGAATGCTGATGAATTACAAACGAATGGCTGGTAGAGAGGCTTCACGTGGCCTCTCTCGCGAGTCAGTGGTCAGGCAGTCTGGCAAGCCGGCCTCACAGACTAGCCTGCTGAGTTCTGGATGGCCTTCAGATCAGCCTGATTGGCTAGTGTGGCCTGACACCCTTTTCTTCACAGCTATGATCTGCATCCTCATTGGTGGCACAAAACGTCTCTAGCCTGTGGTTGGCTCCTCTTCAAACTGGGATGTCAGGGGACGGAGCTGTGAACACGACCACAGCTCAGTGGAACTCTGGCAGAGTGCCCACGCTACAGCAGTCAGACATGGAGACAAACACACACACACATACATACACATACACATACACATACACACACAAAAAAAATCACACATGCAGCGGAAGTCTAACACCCTGTCTGTGTTACACAAAGCACCGATGCTCTCAGTCACACATCTGAAATCATGTGTGCAAGCTAAATTCCACTGATGCCCCGCACAGAAATCATACATCTGTGAACACAAACATGCTTTAATGTTCCTGACATTTTGCACATCTGAGTCACTATAAAGGACCTTGTCCTTTCTTTCACCCTGCAGAGAGGAGCGACACACACACAGAGTCAGAGAGGTTCCTGGTGTGTCAGGATGATAGTCCCTGTGGGGCCGTTGTCTTGAGTTGTTTGATAGAAACCGGTGAGGTTGAGGGAGGAGATTGCATTTTGGGGGGATGGGAGGTAATTTGGCTAATTTAGCTCTACTGCAAGGCTGTGTGTATGTGTATGTGTATGTGTGTACATTTGAATACAGATCTGTCTATGTTCTTGTGATCATGCATTAATGTGCGCAGGGGAAATCTCATTTGTGTATTGAATTTCAGCATAATTTTTCAAATGGCGTATCTGACAGTGAAACATGAGTGTGTGTCTTTGCAAAGGTTAACCACCAGGTGGCAGATGCTGGCTCTGCATGGTCATAAGACGATCTGCTGCTCAGTGCCACAACATTTGATCTCAGCTGCTCACGTACACATCCATGCATGCCGATGTGCAGTCACATACACAGTTAGCGTTTTTATGTTTCACCTGAAAACACTTGAGTCATTTGTGCACCTCACAGACATGTTAGAATTGATCAGCTTTCACCTAATTGAGCAAATGAGTATAATTCACAGAACAACATAAAGCACATAATCAATTCACATGGGACAGGCAACAGTTTGTCGATACATCTCCTATAATGGTCAATAATGTACTGTAAGGCTGGAGACAACAACAAGACTGGCATTAAATCAGCACACCACCCTGAAGAACTTACATCAGATAGTCTTATGTATCATGCTAATGTCTTTGATTGGTTTTCAGGTCGGCAATAATAATTCCTGCCACACTTCAATTAATTAAACCTGAGATGCATATGAGACTGATTGTTTTCATCCCTAATTAAATACAATCCATGAAAGAGGAGTGATGCAAAAGAGAGTATCTGTAATTCCTCTTTATTGTTCTGTTATCATCGCAGAAACAATGCAAATGAACTCTTCACTCCTGGCAATTTATCTCTAGAAGAACTACAGACTGAACGACTAAATGAGCATAAAAATGTGAACTGTAACGCTGCTGGGTGGCACAGAAAAAGCAAACGGTGAACTTATGAACTCTGTCTCTTTAAATGGCCAAAGGACAGGTGGTTTTTTTTATTAATTTTTTTGATTATCTTAAGTTTCATCCAGGCTGTTGAAAGGTGCTGTACGGTTAATTGTTGTGGGGTTGAGTGTGTGTGTGTGTGTGCGTCAGATGGCCAGGGGCTCTGTGGCATAGGCAGCCCCGGGTAATTATCAAGCTTTTTATCAAGTTTTGACCCTGTGACCAGAACACCTTTCAGAAAATCATTGCAAGAGCACATGTCAAACAAATAAAGCTCTCACTTTGCAATTTAATTTCCTCGCAGGTGGCCAATCTTGCAGGAAATAGTAATAGAGGGAAAATGGCCACACTCCATGTCATTCTGGCAGTTTTACAATAACTCTGCACTTCTAACTTCTCCACTATGAAATTCTCTCTCATTCTTCTTTTCTGCAACTATATAATCCACTTTGATTTATTTTCTCAGACCGAGGGCATGTTACTGTCTCTCACTTCAAGAGGAAGGTAACATGTTGAACGTGTGCAGAAAATTAAAGGTGAGGTGGTGTGGAGCGGCTCAGTTAAACACAGAGCTTGTTATATAGGGATTTGACAAGTGACAGGTATAGTGGAACAAGTCGGGCTCTGAATTCTGGTGTACAGACAGTTAACAATGAAATCAGTCACAATTAAATGTTTGCTTTAAGTGGGTGGAGGAGGAAACATTGTGTCATTGTGAGAAAGATCCAGAAGAATAGTTTTTCAGACAGACACTCAGACTCAGACAGGATGGTGGGTGGTCAGCCACACACAGAGGAAAAATCACATTACATCAGTGAATTAAGATACAGTAGAAGATATAATTTGAAGATCGGAACATTTAAGCTCGCAAATGGGACTGTGTACATTTTGTTTAGAGATTTGTGGTTTATATTGTCTTGTCCTTAACCCAGCATCGCATCAAAACTGTTCATTTTGAGAATCCACAACACAGTAAAAATGCTGTTTGTATAATCAAAGAGAGCGTTCGGAGTACAGTCAGCACAGGTAGCCAAACAGCATAATGCCAACCAGTTCTGCTTGTTTGCCAGCTAGATGACACTCTCCACAGTCATTTCTGTCCAAAGCACATTACAGTAAAATAACTGCATTTATTTTGAGGATGAGTGGCCCCAGTGGGAATGAAACCGCTTCCCCACAGCAGTGTTAGTGCCATCTCTTCCCACAGAGCTATACTACACCTAACTCTACCTCTCATCCCAACTCTCCACTGCATTTTAAATTTTTTACCAGCTTTTGATATTCTGTATCTTAAAACACTTCCCTGTGTTGCACCAGTCTGTTTCAGTAGAATACATTGATGAGATGATGGTGATAAAGCAACACACACAACACTTACTAAGACATCTGAGTTTGATCTTTCATATTTCTCCTTATGGGTCAGCAAGTATGATATACATTAAACAAAATATTGTTGCTCATTTTAGTTCAATATTTTCCATTTTCTGGTGTCTGATAAAGTGTCCTGTAGCTTTTTCCTACTGCAAGTATCTGATTTCCCTCATTAAAGTTTCATTTTTTCTTAACCAACATACAAAGATCTTTGGTCTGTAAAAGGAACCTGAATGATTACACTTTTTAGAAGAACAAAAACTTCAAGCAATACTGTAATAATCTGCCCAGTTTTGCACCAGGCAAAATTATTCTTCTAGCTTCTAAACTATTTAATATTCCCAAAATAAAATCTCATCCGGAGACTTGAATTAAATCCAAATAAGCGGCCACTGTTATTTGAATGTGTTTAAAAATAGAACAGGTCTCAAAATTATCATAATCAAAATCTCTTTTGCTCTCACTGTCAACTCTACTTGACTCCTCTCTTGCGAAGCTGCAGCTGGTGTTGAAGATGTACAGCAACATATTCGTGCATCTCATCAGAAACCAGCTTATATTTAGCTGGGCAGTCGGTCTCTTGCACTGGACCCTTCTTTATTTTTCCTAAAATTATCTTGAAAGGTACCAATGTGCCACTTGTGATTTGATATTAATTGTACTGTAATCATTTTGCCACTACTGCTGACATAAATAGATCAAGGATGATCAGACAGTATTAAAGATTTAAATTTGACTATTTTGAGTAAGTAAATAACATTTATACTTTATTACAAAATAAAACATGCTTTATCCATCAAACAAAAACATCAACAATCTGTACAGTATCTGGTTTATTTGGCACTAGTTATATTTCCTTGTAATCCTTACAGGCAGTCAGTGCCTCTGTACCAGGTACGGGTTTGTGTTGTACCTGTGTCCACTTAAAATCATTTCAAATAGCATGATAGCATAATTTGATCTTATCAACCATAAAAACATGCAGGTGATTATACGACATTTGAAATCCTCCTCCTGCTGTCTTAACATTTTGTCAACAGGCTTTCTAACAGCATGGCATCAGATCTCTCAGGTTTCTGCTTACAGGCCCTGAAAAAACTGCAGTCATTAAGCCACTCTTAAAATAAGACACTTCACTAATGGACAATATAGGCCCATATCAAACCTCCTGTATTGAAGGAAAATCATTGAAAAAGCTCCTTTTCAACAGCTAAACAACTTCTAAGTACTAAACAAATGTTTTGATGTCTTCCAGTCAGGATTTCAACCACACCACATCACTGAAACTCCTCCTGTTAAGGGCTTCGTTGACATCCACTTAAACACAGACAGTGGCAGAATGAGCAGAACTAAACTGGTCTGAATCCTATTGAAAGGACAGGAACTACTTTGTGTCTATATGTAATTACATCTATAGGCAATTACATCT
>NW_023339762.1:19427266-19433855 GCF_004916995.1 Morone saxatilis
TGACCTCTGGAGTTCCCCAGGGCTCCATTCTGGGGCCTCTTCAGTTCAACATCTACATGCTCCCTAGCTCAGATTATGGAAAGCAAAATATGCAGCCGACGCACAAATTTACATACTTATATCACAAGAGGACTAAAATCACTAAAACATGTGCATTCAGCAAATGAATGACTGGAGATGCAAGAGTTTCCTTCAATTAAACAAAGATAAAACTAAAGTAATTAATTTTGGAGCCTAAGAACAGTCTCTTTACAGGTCTCTCTACAAATAAAAAAATCAGACACTTCTCACTAACACCAAAAAGTGGATTACATCACTCCAGTTATGAAGTCTTTACACCGGCTTCCTGTCTGTCAAAGAATTGATTTTAAAATACTGCTGTTGACTTATAAAGCACTGAATGGTTTAGGGCCATAAATACATTTCTGATCTTCTGCTATGTTATGAACCATCCGGACCTCTCAGATCGTCTGGGACAGGTCTGCTTTCAGTTTTTATGCACCACATATCTGGAAACTATCAGAAAACTGCAGGTATCAGTTCCTTTAACCTTTTATTAAATTTACTGATTAATATCTTACACTGTAACATTTACGCTCCTGTTTTATTTCATATATCTGTTCTACTTAACTCTTTTTATTGTTTGTATGTATTTAAATGTTGCCTTGTGTTTCTTTCATCCTTTGTTTTGATGCCTTTTATATTTTATGGAAAGCACTAAGAATTGCCTTGTTATTGTTATAATGTGCTATACATATAAACCTGCCTTATGAATGAACATTAGAATGAATGAAACTGTATCAGAAGCATATAAACAAATCACCAAGCAGACAAACTCTCACCTGTTCCTGCTCTCTGTATGAGGAGTGTTGCCTCGGCTCCCACAGGACACTCTTTCAGCATCTCCACCACTCGTCCATGTCCAGCTGCAGCCACTGGCTGCTGGTTCACCTCCAGGATCAGGTCTCCCTCTATCAACCCCGATGCTCCCTGTGAGCCCGGCTCCAGCACCTGCACAACACAGCGCATCCACTGTCACACAATTGTGACTGTGATCTGATTTTGTGGTACTCTTTAAGTCTCATTAAAACCGCTATTGTCTACCATAACTAATAATCTTGGGTTAGAGTGAAAACCTCCACATAGTTTATTTATATATTGAGGGATCTTAACTCACCATCTTCCTATTAATGCTGCACCAAACCAGACATGACACATTGGTGCCTAAAATCTAATTTGTTCAATATTCTTGTGTTTAAAGGTTTACAGAATCAGTCAACTGCACCATTACAAGATTATATATTTATATAGAGATATATTTGTTTATTTGAGCAATTCATTTAAAGGAATTTGTTTTATGCTAAAATATAAAACACATTAACTGTTAAGACAGATGTCCTTTTTCTATTGCAGATGTTTAACTGTACAAACACAACAGGGATGAGAAATAGTCACATCGTAAATCATCTTCTCCAATTTATCTCCTCTTTATAGCCAATATTCCAAGTAAGCAGATTTTTTTATTCTGCAGCTTCTTTAGGACGTCTAGTCTTCATTCATTACTATGTTAGTAGATAGCAAATCCTTCACTGGCTGAGCTCACTTTGTTCTTATTATCTCAATCTCTTTCTACTTAGTCACGTTGACTGAATTAAATTTACCTTGCCCTGCTGTTTCAATTCTGCAAGTTAAATTTTTTAACTCAACTCAACTACTGAGTTTAGCTGACTACTGAGATTTCACTCTTGAAAGAACAAATTTACTGTGTGAAATTCTGTAAAATATCAAACAGGTCTGAACCCTCTAATTTTTTGGTTATTAATGGTGAATGAACGAGATGTACAGATGATGATGATACCTGTTTTACTCGCTGACCAGTGGGACTGTCGGCAATGGTGAACCCAAATCCCTCGGCCCCTTTCACCATGGTAACTGTCAGAAGCTCTGCCCCTTGTGCTGTTGCCCCAGCAACCCCTGCAGTCCCTGAAGAAGCCATGGACACGTTGTCGTCGTGGGGCGTGAGTGCCGATGCTGAACCAGGTGTGGTGGGTGGCAGTGATGAGCCATCCAGATGTGTGTCACCGGGGTGAGGAGCTCCGGCCTGGGCCAGAGCCTGAGGAGGCAGCTGGGAGCTCAACGACAGATACTCCAGGTAAGGGTCGTAGCTGCCGCGACCGTTCACCACCAAGGGGCGGTGCTCCAAGCCAATGGGTGTCAGGGAGGTGCTCGCTGCGCCACTTGGGTCCTCGGGGTCAAAAGGCAAAGGGTAGCCTCGACAGAGCACGAGGGTGACACTCTGACCGATCGGTACGGACTGGAAAAGCTTCACCACGTCGGCGTGTGTGGTGCCGAGTACGCAGATATCGTTTATGTAGACAATGACGTCACCTGAGGAGGAAGGAGACAGGAGAGACACAACAGCTTCAGTCACAGTCTCACTACAGTATGCTACATGTAAGACAGACTATAATATAGACAAGTATGGTTGTAGGGTTGTGGTGAGGTGATGATCACTGGAAGTAGACTTGAGAGAAGGAAAGTGTTAGTGTTAGCATAGTTTCTCTTGATAATACAGGACAGCAGCCAATGTTTTGTTAATGTGGTCATTTGATTTCACTGTAGGTTTAGTCTTTAAAAGATCTGTCTTTTAATTAGGAGAGATTTCTTGTGTCCACTTTGTTTAAACTTGATGTTGTGTTTCTGGCAAATACATTTTAATCTGCAAAACTGACTATTCTTTAGCAGTAAGGGATGATCAGAGTCTGGCCTTAGTCTAGTATTTCTTGCATGTTAGACAGACCACAGGACCTGTTCTCAGTGGTTCATGTGCTGCAAAAATACAACTTGTCACCATCTATTGCCATAAATGTCAAATCTCAGCGGTATCAGGACATTCTGCAGCAACACAGAAGAAGCACAGTGTCCCTCCGAAGTGTCACATATAGGAATATAATATCAGTTTGCTGCCACTGCAGGGCAATCTACAAGTGTATGTGTGAGACAGAGAGGTGAGAGAAAGATAGGGTCAGTATCCTGATGTGTCTCCATGATTATGACAACCATCTGGTGCATCTATAAATACTCTAATCAAGAAAATCTCAAATATTTACAAGTAGCAACCGAGTCTTGGGTCATGCATGAGGCATGATGATGTTGCATCTCCCCTGTTTGGAAACAAAATACAAATGATGTGTGTTATGCTAAGCTATCTAATGTCACCTCCTAATCATCATCCTAAATGTTATGTTCACCTTACGTACAACAAGGTGAGACAACCCCCCAAATGCAACACTAGATACCCTGTCATCTCTGCTGTAGTTTTAATGTGTGGAAAGTTATGGATTTCAGCTTTAAAGTTACAGCCCCATGACAAATGCAGCTGCCTCAAATCCTCTATTTCACACTTCTGGAGGCACTCTCTGCCACACATGCAGACACGCACACACTCCCATGTGCGTGTGCTCACATACATAAACACACACCATACATGTCACATGCACAATCATACACAATCCCTAAGAGCAATGCCGCACAGCTCAAATAGGCCAGCTAATCTCAGCCAGGGAGTGCCTGTGTGTGACTCTGTGACCGTGTGCATGGGTGAGTGTGAATGTGTGCGAGCATGCATCTATGTAAGCAGCTCTGGCAATGTCACAGAGCAGAGAGGAGCAAGTTGGGAGAGAGAGAAATCAGAACAGAGAGAGAGGAAAAGGCTGACAGACCAGGATAGAGGGATGAACGAGAGAAAAACTAGAGAGGTAGAAAGAGAAAGGGGATGAAAATATACTGAGGCTGAAAGCAGAGGAGAAGTGTCAGATGACATGGTTAGATAAGGAAGCATAATAAAGGGTAAGCCAGATAGACAAAGAGAGAGATGGAGATAAAATAGAAAGAGATGGATTCCGGATAAAAAAGAAACTGATAGGCAGAGGGAGAGACATAAAAGCAGAGAGCCAGAGCTGAGACTAGGAAGGATGATTTCCAGCTCCGAAATGAGCTCTAAATGAGCAGTTTAGGCACCAACCATGCCAGGCATGGGGCCAGCTCACAGGTTCAGAGCAGTTCATATAGTAGTTTCTTCTCTAAGCCTCTATGACTATAGGCTACTATGACTTTTACTAACATCAGCTTTGTTCTCCATGTAAGTCTGTTAACTGGTGCTTTCAAACAGAACAACATACAGCAATTGATCACATGAAACTGAATTACTGCTTGTGTTACACATTTTTGGTTTTTTAAATCAAAGCACAAACACAAGTATGAGACAGTTTCATGGCACTGGTGTAACTGTGTATGACTGAATTTTGATAAAACCATGACCACTGGTGCTAGTGTAGTGATGCTGCCCCTGCAGTGCTGTTTAAGCAGAAATGAATCTACTGATGAAGTAGATGATGTGTGGGCTGGTGTCAGTTATGGCCAATCAAATCAGTTCCCTTTCCTCCACATTAACAACATAATGTTAAAGTGCACTGACAGAGGACAGAGATTGTGCTGAGAGGAACCTGAAGTCCTTGTCAGGGACATACAGTGCTACAGGCACAAATATAGGACACCCCAAATATGCCACCGAAGGCCAATGATGTCCTCTTTTAAGATGAATTGATATTTCAGGGGATGTGGAACCCTCTACCAGTAAGTTATTCATTTCTAAGATGTGCTTCAACAGTTCTTGGAGCATCACTGTAATTTTCTTCACATCATTGTGATACCATTTATTTATTATACAGCTTAGAACAATTTCATAAACGGTGCTTGAGTGTGTAAAGATTCAAAAACTGTTGCACTCAGACAAAAGGTGGAAAAAGAGGCATGAGGCAGGCCCATGTCCCAAACCTTCAGGTTTGAATGAATAAAGATATTTTTGTGTTGTGCCTCCTTTTGTATGTTGTATATTGGGGGAAGAAATATTTTCTATAGGACATCAGGACCCCAAAATATCTATGATTTATTAATGCTTTCTTTGTCACAGAACCACACAATCAAGATTTGGTGAAACTGAGGCTGCACAAACTATCATGGACTACAACTAACTAAAGCTATAGTGCTTATGCTTAAATGTTCTGAGTTGGCACACAGAGAGGCACAAGTTTAACTTTTGATGCCAGAATTACACTGCAGGCCCAAATTTACTGCATACTTACACTCTACTGCACTCCTCTGGCCTTTTAGGTACAACAGGTGTTGATAGAAATTACCCCACAGGCAGGTAAAAACCTGCTCGAATGAAATTGAAACTCTGCCAGCAAAAAGTCTTCGCAGTTGATCTGCTTTGGCAGGAAATGAAGGACCATAATGTTGAGGTGTCAGAATAATGAGGCCGTGCTTAAGAATTCCTATAAACACAGTATTACGGTATCAGCAGTGACAGCAGTGACAGCAGTGACAGCTTGTAGTTTGTTTAAACCTCAATTTATTTCTCAACCAGTTGTCAAAATTCTGCGTTGGTACACATAATTACCTGTGTCCATCTTTCCGTCCTGAGCGGCGGGTCCGTCTGGTATTACGCTCTTAACTTGCAGGAACTCGTCGGGCTCGTCGCCTCCTATAATCGTGAAGCCAAATCCCATGTTGCTCTTCTGGAGGGCTGTTGACAGGAAGGTGCCCTTCAGCTGGGTCGGATCCCTCGTAAACAACGGCTTCTCTGCAGAGAAAGAAGGTTTTTGAAGTGTGATATTTTAGATATCCTTGATATTTAGAAACCTTATTTTGTTTGCTTTATTGTTTTTGCTTGAAATTTTATTTTGTCATGATTCAGTGCTCAAAGAACCGATTGTAAGTTTTTTCCTGAATATAAAAGCACCAATAAAGATGTGCCTTAATTCCTGATAAGATGACTCATTGGACATATGCAGTTTTCACTCAGATAAAGCGGTACATTATGTACTGGTCTAGTATTGTCCTTATACGCGTGCCTGGATTAGTCCACTAGGGGCCTCAGGGCGAGCATGTTCTATGTCCCCCGCACTGCCAGCAAGCTCCATTCAACCCTGTACACTGTGCATCTGCCCTGTCAAATACTCATAAAACTGCACATTCTTTTAGATGGAGTAAGAGAACAATGAATTTTCCGTATAAAATATTTCTGTGCAACTGGGAGAATTTACAATTAATTTAAAAATCTCTCAGCACACAAGTTTCACTGCCAAGGCCACGTGCCGTGAATATCCTTTCTGCAGTCCTTACATTTTTTATATTTGCGCAATTCTGTAGAGTATGTCAGTATGTTTTGATGTAAGTACAGCACATATTGTACTGTACTGTGGTATTCCATGTGTACCTCTGAATATAGTGGGCAGCGGTAGTGCAGAGAGTCCCTGGCTCTGCATCTGCCTCTGCTGCTCCAGCCGTCTCTTGGCTTCCAGGACCGGGTTCTCAAACTGAGTCCTTCGATTAATGTGACTGAAAATATAATGGATCATTACAAATAATGGAAAAGGGGTCATTCTAAGCCTAAAGCAAAAACAAAAACTCCATATTATGAAGATATTTTTAGTAAAACGTACTTTAGAACAATAAGTAACAGTGATAATTCAAAGCAATGTTGCCTTTTACTGTATTTGTGGTCCAGTGTGTGACATGTAGGAGG
>NW_023339762.1:19433955-19440436 GCF_004916995.1 Morone saxatilis
ATTTGTTTGGTTTTTCCACCAAATTAGCTCGTGTAGAGTATGACACAGTTCAAAACTAGGTGCACAAACTGGGATGGAGCCGGTTCCCTGTTGGTGGAAAAGGGGAAAAAACACCATCAGTAACTGTTCTTTAACTGCCGCTTACAGCTAAGTTGGGTTGAACAAGAACCACATTTTATTTTATGCAGCATTCTCCAGATATTCCATACAGATGAACACTTCACTGTAACTGTTCAGTCAGATGAGCAGTAAGACATAAAAAAGAAATGAGAATTTAGTCATTTATAATTCATAATGAGGCGCTGTTAACCATGCATTTCCTGTTTTACTACAGAGCAGCTGAGTTAACCAAGTCAACAGGGAGACTTACTCTACATAGTAGCTGCCATAGATGGGGTCATCTATCTTCTCCCAGCCATAGGGCAGCTCTGAGAGGAAGGAGAAGAACAGAGGAGGGAAATGAAGTCAGTTTATGCTGAGAGCAGAAGAAGGAACGTAGACACTAAAATTGAACCACTGAGGGGAGACAACATGAATCTCGGGGCTCACAGCTAGACGCTCCCAAAGTGCTCCTTTAATAGACAGACAACACTTCGATCTGCTGCGGTGGCTTCATGGAGACATGAATCACAACACAGACATCAATACAAAGCAGGGCGGGAAGAAAAAAACATTTAAATTTTCTGACACGTCTTATCCCGCCTTCTCTTTCTTTCATTCTCTTCCTTTTGTCGTGTTCACAAATCCTCCAAGGCCGAGTATCTACGGCATACTACTTCTTGTTTGTCTCTTTTCTTATTTCACCCACCCACTCATTTCCGCCTTGGATGGCTTCCATCGCTGTTGTGTTAATTGTATCCTGCTCTCCCTCCTTTGGTTCTCTGTTCCCTCCTCATTTCATCCATCTCTTTGCTGATTTAGCTCTCCTCTGTAAAAGAACTGGGTCAAGGCGCAGCTAAAATTCCTGTACTCTATGACCTATTCTTCTATTACAATATATCGTGCACTAAAATGAGCTCCCTCTGACGGTGTAGACGGCGTCGGTTTTCGGCTCTAAAATTCAGCTCTAACTGAGGCATGAGGAACACAAGAAGGGGACTGACCTCGCATTATAAGACTCAGCTAACATATAAAAATACACACACAGTCCATCAGCCCAAGCTGTTAGCCTCCCACTCGGATATATACTAATACAGAGCTTGTAATTAGCATTCAGCAGCAAGCGTTCTTGAAAGGTTGATCTTCCTCCCTCATATTAATTCATCCTCATGTCTTGTATTAAAGAGTCTAATTCATGAAATTCATGACTGTGTCCGTAGGTGGGCATTTTCCACTGGGAAATAAAGCAAACCTGACGAAAGCAGAATACTAGTGTCGTACAGATCGAAAAAGATCACACACACAGACACACACAAAGAACTGACAACATTGGAGGTCATAGGAGGTCTAGGTGAGGCGATACCGAACAAATACTAGTATTCAAGTACTTGCCGATACGAAGTACCAATAAGAGTTCTTAACAATACCATTACAAACTGTAGTACATTTATTTTCATCAGATGTTCCGCACTTTCAAATTAAATGTTGCTAATGTTGTCGTAAAAGTGGCTTCAAATATCTCCAGACTGCTGACATTGCTTGTCCTCCGCCTACCTGCTCAACTAACGAGAGGTTACGAAAAATTCACGCTGCCGTAAGGTGGTATTGGAGTAGTTTTATGAGTACATGAGCACAGTATCGGTGCATCGCTTGTGTTGCGTGTTGAGTTTGTATGGAAAGGTGTGCGGTGGTGGCAGGTGCGGAAGGGAGTTTAAGGAAGTTTAAGTATGATATAAGTTGCACAGGTCAATAACTAATGATGTCTGGGCAACGCCAATGGCAACGCTTCAAGGGCTTGGCATCCAACCTCAACACCAATAAATAATTGAGTGCATGGACAGATTTATAGTCTTATTTACTTTTGGAGTTGTTGTTTTTTAAGTTAGTCTGACTGATTTAACACATTTCCTCTGAATGACCTTTATGCATACATTTACCAACCCTCTCCTCCAACTCCTCTGGGCAAATACAATACAATGTACTAGTAAAGAAAAAAAAGAATTACATATCTTCTCATTATTGTTTCAGTCCCTGATTTAAATCTGGGATTTATCAGGAACATTTTAGACATTTTAAATAAAATTTCATATTTGAGAACTTTGGCTTCTAAGTAAAGTAAGAATTAAATTTTTTATTTAGTAGGAAGGAATCATTTAATGTAGTTGTTAAAGTATTCTGGGAAAAAACTATGCAATTTAGTATTAATTAGATGGAAAATAAGAACATCCTTGAAACAAAAGCATCATTTATACTCAGTAGATATTCACTTGGTGTAAGAAGAAGACAATTAATTTATCATAGGAAACCTTATTAACAACAAATATAAAGAGAATAAATACATTAAACAAAAATTTGATTGATTGGAAGTATTACTATAAAGCATTTTTACCTAAAACTAGTAGAAAATTCCAGTTATTGACCGGGAAACTTCTTGGAAATTAGCAAAAGTACAGAAAAATGTTTAAACAATACGCAGCCCAAAACACTACGCGACCGTCTCAAGTCTTTTGGGATTTAGAGTCACTCACTGACGCACACACACACACACACAAATCCCCAGCCCTATTATTTTTACAATTATTTGGTCTGCGTGACACTGATACTGTGGCATCATCCCCTCACGCTGTAATGTAATTATGAACAGATTTGTGATCTTGATATCAATAATCCGTGGGTGAGGGTGTGTGTGTGTGAGGGTGTGTGTTCTGGCTGGCGAGCATGCTGACTGTGCAGCCCAAGGTGAAAGGGGTGCACGCTGCAATTATCTTTGCTCTGCTTTACTGTTTGCTCAAACCGCGTGCGCTGCACTGCCATTACCTCGAACGACCCTTCTCGTCCTCGAGGCGGAAAAGTCAGATGGATTCACACTTCAAACCGCCTTAAATTCCCTCCCACCCTGTCCATGAGCCACCTTAAATGTTGGCCTAACTCATCCACTAGTCGCTTGCCCTCCCCCTAAAGTGAAAGGAAGACAGTTTCCATGGAAACCACCAGTGGAAGTCTTTTCTTTTTTTCATCGCCTGAGCTGAGGGCTCTGTCTTGTCTCTATTTCCTGCCACTGAAAATACAGAGAGAGTGTGTGTTTGTGTTTTTATGTATTCATATGAGTCTATATTTGCAGTGTGTGTGTGTGTGTGTGTGTGTGTGTGTGTTAGATGGCTGAACTGTGTTTGCATGTCTGAATGAGTGAAACTGTCATCTTCTTTGACACTAAATCAAACACCACATCATGTGTCTGTGTATAATATGAGCACCGAGGGGCTTGCTTGTGTGTTCGGATGCTTGTTTATGTGTAACTGTACGGGTGTCTCTCTTGACATGAAGTCTAATTGTGATTCCTCTGCATTAGATGACTCATCTTCCCTCTCACACAAAGACTCCCTGACCAACAGGCAGCCAAGAACAGATACAATGAACTCATCTGACTCACAGAAATGAAAAGAAAAAAATACATTAATCATGAACTCAAGAATAAACTACAATAGAAAACAGTGTTGTGTTTCTGTGTTTGCACTGTGATATTACCACATACTGTATCAGCTGTGGGTCTAGATGTAGAGAGCATACATAGGAAATAAAAAAAACAACTATCGAGACAGAAGCAAAGAGAAAGAGAGAGTAAAAGGATGAGAAAAACAGAGACAGAGACAGGATCCAGGTCCAGACATGACTGAGTGTAATACCAATGATGTAACTCAGAGGTAACATTTTAACACAAATCCGTCACTGTCTGACAGTCGATGGATGTGCGTCAACTCTCCTCATATCATGCAAACCTCTCTCCGTCTCCATTTGTTGCTCTCTCTCTCTCTTTTCGAAAAGAAACACTGGCAGAGTATCCCCTCTGCTCATCATCGGTTTCTCTAATTCCATAATTTCTCATATTTCTTTCTCCATATTGTCTCATTTCTTTAATTCTTTATTCTCTATATTTCTCTCTTTTGCCGTTAGTTACAGACAGTGCTTCGACATTGTGACATCGGCTTCAGTGAGAATTCCTGCCTCTAAATGAGCTTGAGTGGCATATTTTCGTCAACAGCACTGAGATTACTTTGAAAACTGGCACTGGGATGGAGTGCGTATCAAAGCCAGAATTGAAACCAACACTTGCCATGATTTTGAAGCTTGTCCCGCTCTGTTCTTTCCTCTTATGAGCGAGAGGGGAGATATGGGCTTGCGTTATGTAACACAAGACTTGTCTGACAAAAAGACTGCAAGCTAGCCAGATCTGTGGTGACAAGCTTTTGAACGCTTGGAGTCAGCCTCAGCATATAGACATACAACACAATACACATAAAAAAGTTGCACATTTTGCGCAAAAACACATCAACAAAATAAGAAACTTTATTTCATTTTTTAACTCACCCAAAAAACGCAGCATGGGACCGAGGGTAAAGGGAATAGTGGATGAAGATATGAAATGCTAAAGGAAAAGTGGAGCAAAAAGACCGTACATGCATGAGATGGAGCCAATGGAAAGGGAATACGAGGAGGGAAGATGCAAAAACAGCACTGATGAAAGAACGTCTGAATGTCTGTCTGCTTCCTGCCAGAGGCTTTGAGACTCTGGGAAATCCTTCAGGCAGATGGGCAGTTAAAAACAGCACCACCTCTTCCTGCTGTTTCCTCCCAACATTTATTGTTTTCTTCACTCGCCTCGCAGATCCTGACATCCTCGCTTCCGTGCATACTTCCTCATTCAAAAACTACACGTCCATTAATGTGGGCGAAAAAAATTTGTGTACCTTTAAGCTGTTATTTTGCGCACAGCAAGAGTGCAAAACGTGTAAACACCAGAAAACAGGCAGTAAATCACATAAGAAAGAACTACAGACACTATAGTGATTATTAAAAGAAAACAATAACAGGGTGAGTAATGTAATGAGCAGCATGCTGGGTTATATCATTCTGTCATCCATGTGGCAGCTGAGCTGTTTATGCTGAAAAAGAACATTTCCTGGAAACTAAAGCTCTTTCTGGAAGGCATCAATTCAAAGGTGCTGCGAGAGGATGTGATGTGTCATCCTGGACCCTCACAAAAACGTTCTGCTAACAGCCTTTGATTCAAAATCCTCTGCCAGTGGTGATCGCTTAAGCATTAACTTTATTTAACCGCTGCTTCCCCAAAGACAGAAGCAGGCATGCCAAAAGAGAAAGGTCCATAAGCAACTTCACAGTTAGATAAACAATTGGACAAAAAGAAAGAAAGAAAGAAGGCAGAAGTAGAGACAGAGGGCCACGTAGGGCAGTACATTTCACAAACATGGCTGGTAGCTACTTCCTCTTTCTCTCTGTGATCACATATTAAATTATTTAATATGGCGAATTGCAGAATGCAGGTGCTGTCGTTGACGTATCTCACTTTCTTTAGACAGGAAGACTAGAATAAGGTGTGATGTAGGGTATCAAAATTCTAACTGGCTAATGCTGCATTCACATGGACTCAGGCAGACGGCAGAAGGCAAACTGGATATCATGTCAGTGGATGAGAGCTGGATGGTAAAATTAGATGAAGCTGACACAGAATACCAGCAACAGTTTGCCGTCCTCTGCAAGTCTTATCTAGCTCAAGGAGAAAACATGAGGAATCTGAACAATGAGACGCTAAATATTTATAAATTTCATAAAGAATATACACTAAATAATTCATTTAATATATTTTAATCCGTTTTTTTTTTTTTTGTAAATGATACGACGTCACCATAGCAACATACTGTCGGGCCTGTTTCATTTTGCTGTGCTGCCAGGCTGCCGTCCGTCTACCGTCTGCCTGAATCCATGTGACCTCAGCAGATGTAAGACATTTTAGTTTAAACATTTTATAGAGAGCAGAAGTGAATTGGCAACTTACAGGTTCTGTTAAAATGACACTGGCATTTGTAATAAGACAAATAAAATCAAACCTAGGAACATAACCTTACTCAGCATATGTCACGTGGTTCACTCCTCAGACAGGGATTGTAAATTAAAAAACAAGATTTTACTGATATTCATTCAATATTTTATTGTTTATGAAGTATTATAATGAATATATATATAATTAAAAGGCTAAGACCCATGTGGTATAAATATATCTGTCACAGTCACTGGTTGACATTTCTGCCCTTTTCCTCACTGAGTTGTGTAAGTCTATTGTTTTAAAAGCTTTGAACACAAAAGGGATCACAGACAGAAGAGGAAACAACATCAAGTTGTTACATTAATTAAAACAAAAAGTAAGTGATCACAGAGCGTCACAGTCGACAGAAACTTGGCGTCTGAACATTGTTGGCGTTGGTGAAAACCGATCTGTGCTCTGCCAAGACGAAGCTGAAGTGCATCGGCCATGTTTGTGAAAAGGGTTTGTGAATTGACAACTGTAGTGTCTGTGAGTGTGTGTGTG
>NW_023339762.1:19440536-19440724 GCF_004916995.1 Morone saxatilis
GAGAGAGAGAGAGAGAGAATCAGTTTGTGCAGAGCTGAGCGCTGTTATTAAAATTCCTGTCACAGTTTGGCCCTTTACTGGGCAGAGGAAGAGGGGGAGAGATGGAGAACGAAGATGGGAGAGGAAAAAAAGAGAGGGGAGGAAAATTGATGAGAGGGAGATTGAAAGGGGAGAGAGAGAGAGGGAGA
>NW_023339762.1:19440797-19444010 GCF_004916995.1 Morone saxatilis
GGCAGAGAAGGTATTGATTCAGATCTCGCTCTGGTGAATCACATCACAACCTAATTCGTTGACCAAAGGCTGTGACAGCAGCTGGGATGTAAGATCACCTCATTGTTATATATCTGATCACACTGAATCACCACAGGAACTCTATTCAGTTTACGTGACTGACATCAGAACTGGACTGGATGCAAAAGTAAATCACCGTTCTTAGTTTTTAGCCTCTGAAATTTCATTTGTGGTCAGTTTTCACACAACTCCTCTTCTCTGATTCAAACTGCTTTAGAAAAAACACTTAAGAGACAGTATTTTCTTGTCAGAAAATCCCATGAAAAGACCAGAATTAACAATTTATTCATCCAAATAGGAGGTAGTACTGTTTCTCTATCCTAATCCTGACACAGCATACTCCTCTCTGCCAATGACCACCCTCCAAAAACTATTAAAAACAAATAAATGAGCGGCTCTGTCCCACATACACCATCTTACTACTGTAGATAATCATTAGAACAACTTGGACCCTGTTAGAGGGCCAACAAGATAAATCTGAGGGGCCATGAGATGATGAACAGGTTAGAAATAAAATCTTTTTTCCTTTTCCTATTCCTTTTGTTTGTTTGTTTGTTTTTGTTTTTTTTGGATTTTTCTCCTCAGCCCTCAACAATTATTCAAGTTAAACAATCTGAGAGATAAAAATCACAACAGGCAAAATGAGAGAACATAAGTAGAGATTGCTTGTTTTCAAGCGGTCACAAACTAAAGAGGTTGCAAACCAGTGCACCAAATGTGTATTAACTCACAGCTGAAAATAGTCTCCAACAAAAGCACTATTTTCTTATTGGAGTAAAAACAAAGTGCTTGGTTTTACACAGTACAAAAGGTTTCAGTGTCTAGCACATGTTTATAGCTTAAACTTTTTAATAAGGTGTAACAACTAATGTTTTGACATAAAGATTCTCTTCATTAGAGTAGGAGAAGGCATGTGCCCAGCTAATAGCTGTCTCTTATAGCATATATAAGTTGTAGACATTGCTAGATATTTTTTGAAATTTTAATTAATTACTAGGGATATTGGGGTGAAATGATACATTCCTCGCTGTACATTTTGCAAAACGGTTCTACGCTAATGATCAGCGACAAATCTAAGAAGGTAAATTTATGTTAAATTTGTTCTTCCTGGATTTCAGAAATCCCCCTTTACATGTGAGTACCCCTCCTAAAACCTGCAACAACACCTCCAACAACAGAGTATTTTTGTGCTCTTTTTGTCGAGGAGGGAAACACTCTGGAAGAGTGAATCAGGAAGAGACAAACGGCAAGAAATGAGTGGACACACTCCCACAAACGCCCGAACTAAAGCATGACAAAACAACAGAGCAAACAGCTAAACAGGGCGTTCACACTCACCGTCTTCCCTGCATTCTTCTGGTGGCTTCGCTTTCTTTGCGAGCCGAGGATCCAGCCATGATGTAGTTTTGGTGTTGTGACTGGAGGGGCAAAGGGGCAAACAAGGGTCAGAGAGAGACTGACAGCGAGGATAAGAGAAAGAAATTAGTGCACAGTAACTCTAACGACCTGTACGTAAACGTTGGTGTGTGTGTGTGTGTGTGTGTGTGTGCAAGGGCAGAGGAAATGTGGGGGTGGGGGAGTCCATTCTCAGCCCGTGTGTGTTGGTAAACTAGCTTTTATCTGTTGTCAGGCTTTCCTCCATCTTGAGTGGCGGCCTGGAGCTCCCAGGTTAATTTAGCATAATAATGGCTGCCGGCCATTCACTGCTACTCTAAAATGGTGGACCGCTGCAATCACCCAACTATCTTCTCTTTTATTCTTTCTTCTCATTTCCCCTCCCTCCAATCCCACCTCTTCCTGCCGAAGAGCAGTGTATCCTTTAATCTTTTCCTCCTCTCCAACCTCCTCCCTCCCATCTTCCCTCTTCCTTTCTGTCTTTCTGATTTCAGCCAAGCATTGAGCATTTCTCTTTTTCTTCTGCTGTCCCATGTTGTCTTTTGCATTTAGGCACATTAAGTTTCCATTTTTTTAAAATGAAGTTTGGCATGGCACTCATGAAGTTCAAGCTCTTCATTAGTCATGGTTCATTCCCCATAGGGAAGTCATACAGTATGTATGTAGGTCTTTATAATATATATTTTCATGGCTTTATATGTTCATCATGCAGTTAACTGTTGGTGTGTACTCCTTTTCTAGTGGTAAAGTTCCTTCCTGAATCTGACTAGTTGTTACTATTAGTTTTTAACTTTTCCAACTTATTAAAATACATAATTTATTTTAAAAGCTGTGAAATGAAGCCTCTCACTTTGTGTAGAGAAACATATGGCAAATATGTTCCATTGCATTTTTGGGGGATTTATGTGAGATTTCCCCTAGTGGGTGGAAAAATAAGCTCCAAAGCGCAAGGGTTTTTCATGTGGCCCGTACCACGCTACAGTATGTTTTCTTTCTGCTCAGTGTATTTGCATCTCCATACGAACAAATAAGCCACCACAGAGCAGACTGAAGCCCTCACTTAATTGGTGTAACCAGGATGTTGGGGCTTGTACTCTTAACCCTTTGAATGCAGGCAGTTTTTCACTCCCTTTTTATTTACAAGTACGTGGCATTGTAGCTACGAGTCATGTCATATTAGCTAGGTATTTCCAGAATATGTTAGGATAGTTGCACATCACTACATGCTCTTGGACCTTTTTACCCTAGATGTCCACATGGTTTCAACACACCACTGTACATGAATGGATAGTGGAGTGTCCTGGCATATTAGAACCATGTTAATAGGACCTTCTATGCTTTACTACATCATAAACTCAAAGCCAACTTTCATAAGAACTCACTATATTTTGCCCTCATGGTTTCCATCATGCATCCGGTGCTTGGCAGTGGGTTAGCCTATTATTTAGCCTATATTGTGTTGGTTTTGGTAGACCTGCCATTAGCTGCAAGCACTTCCTATTAGCTCTGGTTTAGGTGATTTTGAGGCAATATTTGAGTATTTGTATGTGATTTCTTCTAAGTTCATGGGTGTATATTTGTGATTGACACTAGAAGGTTCTGGTCTTTCCTGCTTTCACAGGATTCCAGCAGCATGTGCCTCAATGACACAAATAGTTTGCACGGCCCAACTTGTTCTCAATGAAATAACTGAAAATCAGATGCTTTCCCCACTCCCCATTAATTTCAGCTGTCTAGGAAGGTGTGTGTGTGTGTGTG
>NW_023339762.1:19444110-19444372 GCF_004916995.1 Morone saxatilis
GCCTCAGTTGAGGTTTTTTTTACAGAAAGATAATCTTACTTTCAATATTACTTTTTATATTGAATACAAATTTTGCACTGCTGCTATGTTAAATTAGTCGACTCGCTACCTCAGTGGCTCTCAAAGGCCAAACCAGCTGTCTGCCCTTCTTAATTAAGCTGACTCTTTCTAAACTACAGTTGTTGCTTTGGACAGACGTGGGACAGGAGATTTGGAGAAAGATTATTACAGTGTTAGTGGGAGGAATAACATATTGGTTAGA
>NW_023339762.1:19444482-19459076 GCF_004916995.1 Morone saxatilis
GGGGGGGGGGGGGGGGGGGAGTTTCAGCTTCTTCAAAAGAATAAAAATGAATAATAAATAAATACAATAAATTTCAAATATAAATACAGCACTCTAAATATGTCTCCAGAGGCAGGCGATGTCCCTTTTTAAAGATAAATGAGTGTTTTGAAGGTTCACAAATTCCTGTCACTGTGCTTTCTCTGCTTAATGATGCACATCTTAGAAATAATAATACTGTGCAGTCAGGCTACAACTACAGTGTCTTAGGACTATATGTCTCCACTAGTATTTGTGTGTTGTCTATACTTTGATTAGTGTTTAAAGGTTGAATTCAACAATTTTTCACCCTGTAAATATCCCACTCACATTACAGAGAATATGAACTTAGGTGGACACCTGTTTTGCCTTCTTGATTTTAATGTAAGAAAACTAAAAAAATATACACAACCGGCTTATATGTCAGCATTTCATTCATTCACAACTAAACATAAGCAGTATTCACAAAGCCCTCACTCTCTGATAAACAACTTCGTCCTGCATTAGAACGGTTAAAACAACCAAAGAGCTGATAGAATTTGTCATAAAAGAAGCCTTTTTAAGTCTGTATGGCTGTTAAAAAAATAAATACATAATACATGTATAAAAAGTTTCTAAAATTATCAGGAAAACTCTGATCAACATTCACAGGAAATAATCTGCTAAAAATTCCTTCAAACCAGTCGTTTCACACAAACTTCCTGGTACTATGTTAAATATTTGGGTTCATTGTACAGTTTATCAGATGTTATTGTTATTGTTCCCCTTAGTATGATATGAATCACTTAGTCAGGGGTCGTCAGTTTACTCAATGATAGAAAAGGGTCCCTTAAGGTAAAAAGGTTCGGAACCGCTGCATTAGACTGCACTACCTGTGTGGATTAGCTTAGCAGGTACAAACAGGTGCATTTGCTTGATAAATTGGTACTGTACAGATCCACCTGATCTGTACAAACACACAACTTAAGCTGTGTCTTTTCTTCAGTGTTGGTGCAAGCAGCTCTGTTTGGATGTATAAAAACAAAAAAATAAAAATAGCATTGGACGTCTGACACCTCCACACCCACTGTAACAGTACTGCTGGTAGAAAAATAAGACCCACAGAAGTTAAGTACAGTACAATGAAGAGAAAAGTTCAATACACGGAGGCCCTCGGGGTATCTGACTAGAGTTGGAAACATCCTCAACATCTCAAAAATACACTTCTCTATTTTTGATGACACTGAAGCTTCAGTGATTTCATGGCTTAGAGGTAGGGTAGGTAACGTTAGAGAAACTAACAGCTAGATTTTGAAAGTATCCAACGGAAAAAAATCCCACCTCGTCCCTTCAGGTCTCCCTCCAAAGTCACTCCCCCAACACACATAAACACACAGTGTGGAGCATTAGTGCACCTTTGTCATCACTGTATCTAACTATCTCATGTCTCATTCAGCTCTACAAACTACAGAGTTCAGGAAAATAACTAATCCCACCCAAAACAAACCAGATAATTAATTGTCCTTCAGTTCTCGCTGTTGTTTAAAAGCCACACTGATGTCGACTCTGGTCACACTTTTTGTTCGTAGCCTTTTCTGCTTCTGTGTTTCTTTTTCTTCACCAGTGTCTCAGTTTATGAGGTCCGTTTAGTCTGTGCAGTCTCATTCTGCTTAATTTAAGTTAGTTAAGTTTTGTTTAGTTGACCTCTTTAATGGGCCTTTATTGAACATTTAGTAAATTGGTTGTTTAATTTCTTTGGGAAATAAAAATCCTTTTTCCCCCCGAAAATGTACCTCTGACTCCTCGTGCCTGCAAGCTCGGTTCCTCACAATGGGCGAAGTGCTCAGAATAAAATGACTGGCTGGCCTTATTACAGATGCCAATTATTATTTTTTTTATTTAATTTATTGATTGCTGATGGGATGTAAAGATAATTTCAACCACTATAATAAAAATGCTTCTGAAATACATTAACTACCCTAGCTTTAATATACAGTATAAATACGATGATCAGCAATAACATTAAGAGCATTGACAGGTGATATAAATAACACTGATTATCCGGTTATCATGGCACCTGTCAGTGGTTGGGATACATTAGGCAGCAAGTGAACTTTTTGACCTCAAGTTGATGTGTTAGAAGCAGAAAAAATGGACAATGTGAGGATCTGAGCGACTTTGACAAGGGACAAATTGTGATGGCTAGACGACTGGGTCAGAGCCCATTCTTCCAGAACTGCAAGGTTTGGTGGGGTGTTCCCGTTTGCAGGTGGCGTACCATCAAAAAGTGTTCCAAGGAAGGAAAAGCAGTTGAACCGGAGATAGGGTCATGGGTGGCCATGGCTCACTGATGCACATGGGAAGCGAAGGCTGGCCCGTGTGGTCCGATCCAACATACATACATATATTTATATATATATATATTTACTGGGCACATTTCTTTCCTCATGCTATTTGCTCTACTTTTATTTTAAATTTAAGACCCTCACTGTCAGGGAAATATATTTAGTGATTAAATATTGAATGTGAGTGAGATGTCTTATTTTATAATCCCTCCAAGTGGATAGGAGTGGGGGCTTCACAAAGAGGAAGCACAGAGAGAGTACAGGGGCAATGGGAGGAGAACAACAGCTGAGCAAAGAAGAGGGAAGGAGGCAGTAATAAAGGACAAAAGGAGGATCAGCAGTAAAGCGTCCACAGACATTAGTTTACTTTCATCCCAGCAGGAGGCGGATAGATATTAAGAAAGGCTCTATCACAGCCACCACTTCCTCAATAAGTACACTTACCCAAGTACACTTACCCTGCTGCCCACCAAACAGATTTATCACATCGTGACAAAAATATAAATGTGCACACACAGGCACATGTAAACAAAGACAAGAATAAGACTGCATAGGCAGCAAGCACCCACCTGTAAAAGCTTAATCTCAACCTGAAGAGATCTTTACAGTACATAAAGCTACTGAGTTAAGTTTAGGCCAGGCTTCCTTCTTATGCACCACACTGGTTTCAAAAACACAATGTTCCCCTGATCCTGAATGCTCCTGGTTTTGCCTCAAGGTATCTTGGCTTTATGCACAGTTGTGACTCATCTCGCAACATTACATACATAAGCTCTTATGTGCACCAAGCCTTGCGCACACACGGATTACAATTACCTTGAACAGTTTCCTGATGATACTCGATGTCTGATTTCAGCCTACTTCACTGCCTTCTAAATCATTCTCCCTCTTTTTTTTTGCAGTCTTGCCTCCTGTCTCCATCATTCTTTCTTCTCCTCTCCCTCATTTTAATGTGCATTACAAAATGAGTCGCAGCACCTCCAGTGCAGCCACCCAGAAAGAGACAGCTTCCCCCAGTGGGCATAAGTAAGCTCTGCGCTAAGGGAAACACACTGTAAACACGCAAAGACACACAATTATAAAGGGAACACGTAAAAAGGAAACACACACACACACACACACACACACACACACACTCTGTGTTACAGGCGTATGTACGCTGTGTGTGTGTGTGTGTGTGTTCAGCCGCACATACTCACAAAAATTGCTACTGGGCAAATGAACGAGCAAATCCCCCATCTGTAGATGTATCCCTGACAGTGTAGCAAAGCAGATGCACAGACTTGACATGACTTGGAAATGGCATTCATCCAGCTCTCTCTCTCTCTCCTCTCTCACTCACACACACACACACACACACACACACACACATACAAGTAGTCACCCAACCGTTCAAAAACCACCAGAGGAAGCCGTAATACATGACTCGGTGCAAAAGAGTTATTTTGTTTACTTAAGCTGCGTGTAAGAGCATCACCTGACACACCTGATCCATCAAGTAAAGATATCTACACAGTAGCACGAGACGGCAGCTTAAATTTAGAAATACTAAAATAGCTCTACGGAAACATGTTCCCATTTTTGTTCCCCAAGCACCTGTACTTGTCTCGCAGATGCAAAATGTTTCACGGCCACAGCGCTTCGAAACACTCACCTTCATAGGTTCCACTCTCTAGCAGGGCTCCACTTTGCTCCAGTTCCATAAAACGCTCCACACTCACAAAGTTGTAGTCCACCCCCGGCACCTCCCCCTCCTTAGGCTGCCTGGTGGTACCTGCAGAGAGAGAGCGGGAGGAAGAGAAAAAGAGAGAGTCAGAGGCCATCAGAGCCAAATAGGGCACTTGAGAAGAAAAGGCAGGAAGGCAGAGAAAGAGCCCAGAAAAAGGGCCGGACAGAAAAAGACGGCAGATTTGAGGCTACAAAGTGTATCAGAGGAAGTGGGAGGGGAAAGGAAATGGAACAGAAGAGGCTGAGTGAGGAGTCATCACTTGTGATAGCCAAATCCATTCACACAATTGTGTGTGAGTGACAGTAAGAGACAGAGAGAGGGAGACAGCTCGACAGAAGCAGGGAAAGTATGTTCAAACAGCAAACTGCCATTATTCAGCCCCTACAAGCCAATCCGGTGCTGTTTTAGTAATGAGCGAATCAATATGCCACTTTTACCAAGCATAACTCAAACCTCCTTACACAGCACACAATACTGTGCCGATTGGATTATTGTCGAAACAGCAGGAATGCAGAGGCACCACATTACCATGCAGCAATTAGAGCCTTCCTGCATCAACGCTCTGGAGATCTCCATCAGTGCTGCAGCGCTGAGGCTCGGCTGTGTGATGGCAGCGATGGGAGTTTCGAGTTTAATGAGGTGCTGTGTTTATGTCTCTGCCAAGTGGACTTTCAGCTTAGGCTCAGTGAAGTCCGCTGGTGTTGATTCCTGCTCTCCATTGATCATGCCTGGAAAACAGTCATTGGCCGGGCGTGGGGAGGGAGTCCACTCTCAGAGCTTTTTCCCAGGATTCACATGGTAGAAGCTAAGTCGGATTGATCCGGCTGTGGCTTCAACCAGATCTGACATTCTGGCCGTGCAGTTGCCAGAATGTCAGAAGATTTACGCTCCAACGGTCCAACTGTACAAGTCTGAAAAGGCAATCAGCAGTTCTGGAAAGGTTGTGGGAAGCTAAAAAAACACTACATGGGCTGAGGTATGAATTGGTGGGTACATACACACCACACACTTTTAAAGAAATGTCCTTATTTGTGTACTCGCATTAAATTATTATAGAACACTCAAGCAATAACAATAAAAACAATGATAATAATAATTGTTAATAATAAATCAACAAACGCCATCAGTTTGCAGAAGCTTTCTCCTTCCACAAAACTTTTACAAAGAAAAGGAAATATGCACTGTTTTGGACGGTTTATACCCAACCAGAAATAGAAAAGGATTCTATAATTTGATAAAGAAAGTATAAGAGAAAATATATTTTTTAGATTTTTGTCTGAGAAATAAAGCCAAAAATAAAGTCACAATTTTTATTCAATCTCATTTTGTTATAAAAAAATCATGAGAAAATAATATCATCAAATCGAATCATGAGTTGAGTGTATCGCTACATCCCTGCTGGTCGCCAATGTGCCTTTAACATGAGATCGAGTGACGTGTAACTGAAACGTTGAACTTCATCATATACATCATTATATCTTTAGAATAACGTTCACGCTGAACGAATCCTGGCGTCCAAATGGGATACTCATGCTCATCACTTCCTAGTATCATAATTGAAGCTGTGGAAGATTAAAACAGCAGGAGGTGGATGTGTTGTTGACACACATTTTACGCACACACACACGCGGAGTGAGTGGGGGTTAGTCATCTCGTGGAGTGTAAGATCCTCTAACTCTCCCAGAGTGTGAAATCTTAATCATTAGATCTCTATTGATCGTCTGTCACCACTTTGGTCCTGCAGTGCACCCGCTGAACATTCTGTACTGTATTTACTTCACCACCGGGAGCAAAGATGGCCGCTTAGCAACGCCTAATGGCAAAGAAAGTGATACCAGCCCATCAGCCATGTATAGTTATAAGACTGTCCAACACTGGTCATACGTGGTACATGGGTGTGTTTGTTGGTACTTATCTCTGTCAGTGTGTCTCTATATGTGTGTTTGTTTTTGTGACTCTAAATGGTGGTAAAGTGCCCACTGTGCCAACAGTAATCCTGTCTCCAAGCTGATCACAGCTCAGTAGGACACTGTAAATCCACAACACCACAGGTAGGAGTGTGTGTGAGTGAGAGAGAGAGGGAGAGTGTGCCACAATCCACATTGTTCAATGTACTCCGACCCTGTCAGTACTTCAGCACAGAATCAAGTTCAATATATTTTGAATAGCTGCAGCGCTCATAAAGAGTTGTATACTACACGACCGTATAGTTGATTCAGTTGCTTTACGCTGCTGTCTGACAGGTGTTACTCAAGTGACTGTGTGTAATGTCCCATGTGATAACAGGATGCTTTTATATTAATATCCACCACTGTTGATATTGTTTTTGTACATAAGGTGTTAATCCTACAGATGGGCTGTGTTTCTGACCTGTGAAGCAGAAGTAGTGTATGAATGTAGATCAGTGATACTGATATTTGGCAGTGTTGGACATGATTACAAACTGACTGTTAGCCACTAAAAACAAAACAAAACAAGAAGAGCTAGACAGCTTTTTTCTATCGCAGCTATAACAGGTAGCCTAGCTGTGTTTTGTTTAGAGTTGAAACCATTAGTAGTACAACCTTTTTGATAATTGATTTAGCGTTTCTGTCATTTATCAGGCAAAACTAATAATAAAATAAATAAATAAAAAGTGCTACAATCTCAAGTTGCTGCTGGTTGTGAGGATTTGTTGCTTATCTTTGTCATATTTCAGAGTAAACTGAATGCCTTCGGGTTTTGGACATATGGCTAGACAAAATTCGATATTTGAGGATGTCACCCTGGTCTCTTAGAAGTTGTGATCACCGTTTTTTCCCCACTAAAATATTAATTGAATAATCGAAAAAATCGTTCACTGCAGCCCTAATTTTCTTTTCATACAGGTGTCCTATTGATGTGTGAAATCTCATTTGATTCTTCTACATTTGTAATTCAAGTAAAGCATTTTTAGTACCTGGCCATGTTTACCTAAGAGTGCATCTATTCATTCTTTCAGCAGAAAAGCAAACCTGACCTTACACCTAAACTGCTGCCCTGAAAACAACCATGGAAGTTAATCAACACATACATTTTTTATTTTTTTTCCCCGAGTTTCAGAAGTATTGATTTAACTCCAAGGTATTTGTGAGTTTTTAGTTTGTGTGTTGATATACTGGATTGCATTATATCATAAGGAGTAATAAATATCTTCCCCACCCCCTGAGTTGACTCATCAGTTCTCTGACTCAGCCTATACAAACATTTTACATTTTCAGCTTCTCAAACATAGCATATATTTAACGGCTATTTGATCAGATTGCATTATGTCATCAGGTGTTTCTGATACTTTGTCCACCCCCTTAATATAGGCTGCATTCAAAATGAAGGCACAAGTGACCCAGATCTGCTTTTTTATAAATCATATGTGACTCAAATCCAATGAAATCTGATCTTTTCCCACTTTCATATGTGGTCCAAATCAGATACAAGTCTGTGTGAACAGCAATATCAGAATTCATGTGACTTTTGTGTCACTTCAGATTTATGCCAAATTTAACAAATAATGTGAACAGCAAACAAAACAAATCAGATTTTGTATGTATTTGTCATTTTGTTGTTTTTTAAAACACAACAACAACAAGAAAGATAACAACAAACAATGACAGCACTGACATTAAAGTTAAAAAAAAGACATAAGGCAAAGAAGATATAGCCTAAATTGATGACTAATAATATCTAGCTCTGGTCCGCACTGGGGCTTGCAGTGTGAACGTAGCCACAGATATATTCAGCCTTGCAAAGTTCCACAATACTCCCATCCTCTTACATCCACTAAAAGAAATACCGATGTGAAGAAGCTTCCCAAACTGTCCCATCGGGGCTCCCTCCATGAACTACACTGAATGTTAAACAAAAAAATTAATCTTGAGGAGGACTATTCATCGAATGAACGAGTGCTACTCTGAATACCGCAGCAGTTCAGCCAACCAGGCGGGGCCGGTCGCCTTCCACTGGGTACAACTATCTATAAGATCAGAATGAAATTATTCTGCTGCCCACACCACAGTAGGCAGAGCCTGCTGGAATACTGATGACCTGCCAATGGTCTTCTCCCACAGCTTCCTTCACTGGACACACCAGCAGAGCAGAGCAGAGAGAGAGGGGGGGGGAAGAGAGAGCATCTTGTTGGATCTGAGCTGGAAATATTGATCGACTATCTGGCTTTGAGATAGGCAGATAGTCCCAACTGTTCCTCCTTTATTCCTTCCTTCCTTTTTCACACATTTCTACTTAGAGCCTAAGCACATTACCAGTTTTTTCTTCCCTCGCTCTCACTCCTCCCTTCCTCTTAGCAACACCCACTAAATAAGTGTGAAGTAGTTTTTTTTATTAAAAGGAACACGGTCCCCAGCAAAATCCATACTCTGCCCCCATTCTACCTTTCTTTCTTCATCTATATTTAACCTTACCAACTTACTTTTTCTTATCCTCAAAAACTCCCAGGTAGAGGCCAAAAATGATAAAAATACAATCCATAATTTATGGAGCTTTGTGGATTAAGGCTGAAATGTCTTCAGTTCAGTTCAGTTCAGTGGATTTTCTCTTTGTATTTTTTGTACAAACTCTAGAGCAACTAGAGCTTTCATAAATGAGCTGAACAAAGCAGGACAAGCTCACAGGTGCTCAAATTAAAAAAATGGCAGCAGACTATACTGCGAGGAGGCAGCGACGCTTCCCCTGAGCCAAAAGCACTGCTGCTGTTGACTATTGATTGGATGTCGTGCTCTCGCTAATAAAGGATAAAGTCGGCTGTGAGCCAAAAATGGTCTTTGCATTGCAATCAGCCAGTGTAGCCAAACCTCTCAGAGGTGACGCTGCGAGTAGGAGTATGAACGCCATAGAGATTTATGGCTTAAATGCCTTAAATCTATAATAGCACAGAAAAGCTTTGGAGCTGCCACTTTAGGGGGTGAAGACATTCTCTGCCTCAAACCATGACGACTGAGCTCTACAGAATATTTTCACATTGGTGGGAGGGTGTGTGAGAGAGGAAAGAGAGAAAGAGATTACGTAGAAACATAACAAGGAAATTCCATTTGGAGGAAAAAAGCTAAAATAGCTGATATACTAAAATAACTCAGCTGGGTGTCAGACGATAAGAGGACAAAGACCTTTGCTAAATAATAGAGTGGCAGAAGAGAGAGAAACAGAAAGACACAGCAACAGAGAGGGAGACAGTGAGGGAAGAAAAAGTGTGATTGGTTAACCTCGCTGTGCATCCACAGCAGCCTGCCAGTGAGTCTGGGAATGTGCACGTGTATTCGTACACATGTTTGTATAATTAGGAAGTCACCAAGCGGGAGAAGCAGAGCGGGGGAAATTCAGAGCTAAAAATAGACTATCGATGGACTGATTATCATAAGAAATGGTGGGAGAAGGTGGTCAAATGATGTGTGGGAATGAGGTGGGTGGGTGGGGGACCAAGTGTGTGTTTCATATTAATAGTTCATACTTTAAGCTGTAGACACAGAGATATAGGTATCATTATGTTCTCTGGAGTTCTGAGATTCATTGTTGAAAAAAAAAGACTCCTACAGTATTTGTAGAGGTAATGCATTAAGAATTGTACGATAATTGAACTGAGCAACAAACCCAGATGAGTAAAACTAGATACACATGGTCCCACCTGGGCTTTCCGGCTCCGCGTCTCAATGCGCACATATATGGATTGTGTTTATCTCACAAACCCCTCTCGGTTTCAGCCTATCATCCATCAGAGCCATCCGGCTGCTTTGGGAGTTGGAGAGAATTTGTTACAGAGACAAGAGGTAACACCAAATCTAACAGGAACTAAAAATATTCTCTGGAAGGTGAACGGGCGTGATGCTCTTTCACGATAATCCCCAGGTGTAATGGATGAGGAGGATTCAAACACTTAGGTACATATTTGATAGCCACTTCTCTGGGCTTAATGTATGTCTTAACTTAACCTAAAATTGCTTCACAGGGCGGGAAAAGAGACACATTTATTTTCTGAATGCCCGTCTTTTCATCTGAATGGAGACACTGCAACGTGCTGGATGTTTCCACTACATGTGCATATTGTGTAAAGATCCCACTGGTTCTCATTATTTCCCATATTTCCACTAAAATCTATCACAAGGTGTATAAAATGATGCACAAGACTAATTGTGCAGCCATAATGTAATTTTTAAGCAACCCAAGGGTGAATAAAAAAGGGAACATTGGGTTTCTGCAACCGTACAAACAAAAAATACAGAGACAGAATAGACGCCTGAACCTGTTTACCCAGAATCCTTTTCAGTAAAGAGCAAGCAGAGCACCGTGGCAGCAAGAGCGACGAATGTGAGGATTGTCTGTTTGTTTCTCGCACTACACACACAGCTGCTGTCCTATCTATCTATCTATCTATAATTATCCTCTCTCTTTCTCTCGTGCTTCTCGGCTCCAATTTACAGCTTTTCCATCCATTTGTTCCTCTGTTGGTGCTCTCTGTCCCCATTACTCCCTCTCTGTCTTTTTTTAATCCGCTCCCTCTTCCCCCTCGTTATCCTCCTCTCTTCTTTTGTCTCTCCTTCAAGCTCCGTCTCGTACTTTGGTCTCACGTCTCATTCACTCTCACCGCTCACCCTACCTCCTCCCCTTTTGCGTCTACTGGGTTGGCAGATGTGAAGTGTGACGGGAGGTCTATAGGAGAGGTATGATCGTGCGCACACACGCAGGCATCCTTATTTACACTACAAAGACCAGGCTACAGATACAGCGACACAACATGGCAACACTCTGACAGGAGCGTCTGCTACCACGACAACACGACAGTGCCTGGCAACGCCGCCTTGCCATGGTAACAAGCCGCAACATCTACATTAGCTATACAAAAATATTTATGTCAGATATGACACTCGACCATTTTGCATACACAGCTGTTTCACTAGTTACAGTCTCAGAGGTCCTTAGCTCGAGTCCCTTTTGCTCCGCAGGGCTGCAGGTCTGTGCTCTTCGCCTCTTTGCACTTCATCAATCATTTACTGTCACAGCTTGGCCACTGAGAATCACACCTGGTTTTCTCAGAGTTATTCAGGTGGTGTTTAAGCAGACAGGTTTGACTCCAATGGGGGCTGCAGGCTGGGACTGGGGGATATCACCTCTCCAGTGTAAATTACTCCTGGGGCAGTTGGATGCTTTGCCCCCACAGATTCAGTCTAGTCACAATCAACAGTGACACAGTGTGTGGGATGGATGAGAGATTGGATTGCTTGCTCAGTTACAGATACACAGAGCGTAAGAGTTAAAGGCAGATTGTTTTGATACACGCTGTCTTGCAGAGTACACATAATCAAAGACGGAGTTTAAAAGCTTTAAAGGCTGATTGAGCTGTGATGAAGGCCGACCACAGGCGACATATGGCCATCTAATTCATACAAAGACACTTCTCTAAAGCTTGTATAACAATTCAGTGTAGAAAGTCGATTAATGAAGGGTCAAAGGCATAGTTTGGGGAAATAACACTTATTTGCTTTTGTGCTGAGAAGATCGATACCACTCATGTCTGTATGGTACATATAAGAGTAAATTCAGCATTTGGTTAGCTAAGCTTAGCATAAACTCTGGTATCAGGGGGACTGCTAGTTTGTCTCTGTCAGGGGTGACAAAATGTAGCCTACCAGCACCTCAGAAACTCTTTTTAACGCCTCATTTGTTTAATACATACAACCAAGGAGAAAAAAGGACATGTTGCTGTGTTACAGGGGGGTTATGTGCAAGATTACTTCTTGGCTAGGAGCAGTTGCCAGGCAACCAGCGGAGACTCCAGGAAGTGACTGTTCTTGGCCAAGAAGTAGCCGAGCACATTATCTCCAATAAAGCAGCAAACTGATGCCTTTGAATTTAGTAAATGAGAGTAGGTTGAAACCTCTTATATGGCTGCACTGTGTATGAGCAACGGGCTAAAATTGTTTTACCAGTCGGTGGTCGTGTGAGTAATGGTGAATTTCCTGGATATAAACTGCAATTTTCTGTAGTGCTCACAGTAATATTAGTTATTAAAGTGTACTGAAGTAGCATATTACATGACATGGAACTACATTTGAGTCAAAAAATGTTGCTGTTAAATACTTTCAATTCATACTTTTAGATTTGAAACAGAAAGTAAACAGTAGAGTTTATTAATAAGTCAGCGTATTATACAGTTTATACAAGGTGAAATGTTTGAGCATGACATACAGTATGTAAAATGTAAGTATTTTTCAGTTTTTGTGCAACAGAATACATGATATAATTGGTGTGTAACAATATATACATACATAGTAGGATGATTAATAAGTAGGTTAATGAGAGATTAAAGATGATATAGATTGGTTGTTAGGGAAGGAGGTGAAGATAATGTAGTTACATTAAGTTTTGTTGGATCGCATTTTGTCTTGTGCACATAACCACTGAGCCGAGACAAAGGCCACTGCACCCATACACTGCCACGTCTCTACAAACAAAAGAGACATTACACATCAGGAAATAACTGCATTACACATAGTACACATGGCAGCATATTCTGGTTGTTTCTATTATATATAGGATAGTAACAGTCGGCACAGATACTGCAGCACTGTGTCTTTCTTAGACTGTATACTTATTCCATAATCACTCTACGTGGCTGTAGTTGCTGCTGCAAGAGAGGTCTTAATGCTGAGTGGTGGAAATTAAGAGAAGGCAGTCACAGTATTGTTTCTGCAACGCAAGTTAACTTTGCATCTCTTAGTTAGGGAGGCCTGCACCATGGTGTCTTGTGCAAGTAAACAAGGCTTGAGGGTCCAGTGTGTATGATTTAGTGGCATCTAGCGGTGAAGCTGCAGTTTGCAACTAACTGGAAACCACTCGTGTCTGTATTTGACAACCTGGGAATGAGAACAGGCTGTGAAGTGCGTAAGAGAAACTAGAAAAAATACTAAAAGCTGTGGATAAAAAAGGGTAATTTTAAAGGTAACTAAAACACAATTATTGTTATTTTCAGGTGATTGTACACTAATAAAAACATACCAATGAATATTAAATTACATTTCTGCCTAAATGTTACACACAGGACCGTTAAACCAGCGACATGTTGACTAATACAGTGTCGCATTACTGGAGGTTTTCTACTTTCTCCCCATACTGTTTAAGTTACTGGTGGTATGTCCAAACAGGTTTTAAAATGAACTGGTTTCTACAACTTGTACACACATAAAGGAACCAGTTAGATTGAAATCCAGTTGGGAAATAATCTGTCTGTTATCAGTTTGTTAGAATATTCTGTGTATTTAAAGTTTGTCACCGTCTACCTGTCAAACTGCTGACTGACAGACTAAATGAAGACAATTATTCACTTTGTCCTTGTAACGTTGCTTGCTTCTACCGACAGTACAGCCTAACTAAGCAAGTGAATCATTTTACTTACCTTGGAGAGAAGTACAAAATGGCCTGCTCAGTAAGTTCAAAAACGTTAAGTACTCAGCTGCGTCCACGCCTTCCTGTAAAGCTTTGTTTATGTTTATGCCGACAATGCATTGGTGATGCCTAAAGTGGCGTCAGTGCAACTTTTTTTTGTTGTACCTTCACTTTGAAAGAGCAACGTAACTCAGTAAGTCACAGACTTTGACATTTATACAAAACAAGATATAACTTGTTCTTTTTTCAGCTTTAGAGGTGCTGGTTTGTTACTATTGGACAGAACCAGTCTTTATGTTTAGTTATCTGGCTTATGTTTCATATTTACCACACAGACATGAGTGAGGTAATTGTTACATCTAACTCTTGTAAAGAAAGAAAAATAATTCCCTAAAATGCCAAACTATTACCTTTAACTGCAAGTTTCAGTGAATGGTGTTAGCATTACGAGTGCTGGGGTGGGCATCAAACTTCAATACTTTTATCAGTACAGAATGAATCGTGTCTGTTGTACAAAGCACGGAAAACTGTCAAGTTGTCTTTTCTCATTATTTAATCAAGTGCTAAAATGTTTACTTGACTGACCAAATAGTAGAGTGACAGAAAATTAACAACAACAGTTTTGACAGAATCATTTCAGTCATTTATCAACCAAAAATGTCAAACATTTATTGACTCCAGCTTCTCAAATATTTGGTTCCATTTTCTGTAGAGGAGGGATTTTTAACATTTTGGTCACACAAAAGAAAATATGATAAAAGAAGAACGGCAACATTCAGACAATTAAAACTCATTCAAGTTCATTCAGGTTAGAAACAGCTGCATCAAGTTTCTTTTCATAAAGTGTCTGTCAGGTCCACAAGCAGCTGTAAAAACAACTGTGTTGCTCAGTGGATCAGTGTCTGGCAGAGCCGCTGCCTGGGTGACATTGAGAAATTACCCCTGTACTGAGGTGTGTCCTGTGGTGATGGAAATCAGCTCTGATAGGCTGAAAACCACCTTTATTAGTCTGCAGAGCTAACTGACGCAGGACGACAGTGGGGGTCATGAGGAAGTACGCACACACAGCTGGTGTGTAGCGTTTGGTATGCAGAGTGTGCAGCTGTGTGTGTGTGTGT
>NW_023339762.1:19459176-19468222 GCF_004916995.1 Morone saxatilis
GTGTGTGTGTTTGTGCGGAGAGATAAAGATTGACCAGAGTAAACAATCGAGCTCTCTGAGGTGTCAGTGCTCACTGACCATCACAGGACTAGCCGCTTACTGGGCACCTGGCTCATCACTGGGCATTACTCTGATCGTAGAAGTAGCACAGACAGAGACACGGGGTGAGGAGGGTGAGGATGGTGAGGAGGAGAAGTAAAACTAGAGACATGAACACAAATAAAGGCTTTAAAAAGAACTTAATTTTGTGATTAGCTGCAAAGTGAGAGGATCATACTAAGGAGAGGAAAAAGAGATGCGATGACACCTGTCCAGAGCTTAACACGGGAAGCACTTTGCAAACATAACCGATTCATTAATCACGTTCAATATTTGCTATTTTCATTTCATAAAATTCATATCATTCCCTCGCAGTTTCTTTCATCTGTGGAACAACATTAATCCAGTGTGCCAATCAAACTGCAGGGAGCACAGAGCCACATCAAAGCATGTCAGCCAGCCCTTTAACAAGAGCAAGCCAGCAGGCAAATCACCCCTTTAAGGAGAGAGTCCCTGGGGGATGATGTATTTCTCTCTCTTTTTCTCACACACACACACACACACACATATATAGAAGTGCACACACCCTCAACAGAGAATGGCGTGTAACACTTTCATTATTTATCAGCTAAGCCTATTAAATCTCAACACACAAACAGAATAATCAGTGCAACATATGCACATGTACAATCATACATACAGATGGGTGACAAAAGTGTCTTAGTAAGGTGCAACCATAAGCCACCAGAAGAGCTTTTGTGCGCCTTCACAAAGTCTCTGGAGCATGGCTGGAGGGATCATTATTTTCATTTTGATGAGGTTGGTGGACAGCACTTTCCAAAATCTCCTACAGGTGTTTAATTGGGTTGAGACCGGAGGGTTGTGTAATGTTATCACAGGTTTTTTCAACAGGCCAATATTCGAAGCACAATTTAAAATGCATCCGCTATGTCTTTTATGGCAAGTCAGTTTACAATGCAACACGTTATACCACTAAAAACAGACATAAGTCTTCAGGTTTTAACAGAAACTCTGCTCCAAATCCTCCTTGAGACATAAAAGAAATAACATAATTGAATAATATAACCAATGCCCTGGAACATCCAACAGATACACGTAACATACTAGAAACTTTTTTATCGAAATTCAAAAATTAGTTTGAATGTGTAAGTGTAATGACCTGTTTCAAATTCAAAATTTACAGTCTATAAGCTCAACAGACTGTTTGAAGTATCACTATCAGCTCGACCTATGGTATGCCCTATTGATCTGTCAGTAAACAAAGCTAGTAATGTTATGCTACTAAAATGGAGGACTTCTATAAAGCATCTGAGGAAGCAGCGTCCTTCTGTATGAAGCAGTTGTCTAACTCTACAACAACAGCAAATCTGTGGACTCACTTGCTAACGTTAGCTTGCCACCCAAGTGAGGCGGCGGAGTTGAGCAATGTCAAGTGCACAGCCTTGTCTGACTGCAACTATTCGGCACACACAGCCTCAGTAGGCCCTTTGCCAGAAGCTCGTAAAAATGCCATCACCGATAGGATTAAGATTTGTATGCAAGGATATGCGTGGTGTAGAAAAGAGCGAATGTCTTATCCTGTAGTGTAGTCTTTATAGGCATTATGTTTGTGGTATCCTGCAGTTGTACTATGTGAATTGAGATTATTCTTTTGAAATTTATTCAAACCAAACTGCACGTCATGTGAAATTTGTCCGAACATAATTTTTGGAAAAAGTGACAGCCCTATTACATACTCATTCCCAAACACATATCGGTCTCAAAGCTGTGCTCCTATAGAGCCTCCAACCCACGCGAGCCTCACCGAGTCCTCACACCTTCACAGTATAAACACATGTGCAACACAATCGACCTTTCGCACACTTCACCCTAAAGGCCATCACACATACCATTTATTTCAGCCTCAGCCTCCACTCCTCAGTGCCCCAGGGTAAAATATCGCACTACGAGGTGTGCATGACTCCCCAAGCAAAGCAAGGCACTTCCTTATGACGTCAACAGCAGGGAGCCTGGCTACCGTAATACACCTTTGCCTCTAACCAAACGCATTTCTGCATGTAATCATAGCTGCAGCACTTTATATTCGGCAAAGGTCATAGCACATAATTCACATTATTTTCACACTCAAAACTATTCAGTGAGCCCTCCTGCCCCGTGGATGCAGGCGTGTGCACCCTGGAAGAGACCTTTTCTATCAGGATTGAAATATATAAAGGTGATCACTCAGAATAACTTTCTATTGACTTGCAGCTGTGCTTTCCTCTACAGGGACAAGTGCACACAAACCATGTCAGGAAAATGCTTTAATATGGAAGAATCTGCATTTATTATATTTTTTTAATTCATCACCCATCTGTACGTGTTTTATCTGACACAGAAACACACCTACACACAAGAAATCTATATTTTCTTTATCGCCTCATCCAACTTTATTATTAACATTATGACAAACATCCTCAAATATCTGTCATCACTCCTCTTCCTCCCCCATCTTCATCAGTCACAGTACCAAATTAGGGTTATGGCCCACTCACAGCCATATTTGTAACTATAAACATGATACAATCAGCACTCTATAAACAGGATTTAACCGATTGATAACTAATACAAATGTGTTCCAACAATTAAAACCAAAAACAACAACTGAACCTACGTTCTTGGTTAAATTTCAGTACACATTTTTGGATGCGAAAATCACATATTTTTTCTTCAGCCAGTCAAATTAAAAATCAAACACAGATGGGAGGTGGGAGAATTTGGTGGCTCACTGCAGTGGCAACTTCCATTGCTGAGGAAATCTACACAGATGAATGGACTGAATGTTCGCTTGGAGGTGTAGATTTTTGTACTGAGTGTCCATCTGATTGCACATTTTTAATAGCATCATGAATGAAGTCTAACTTTGCTACAACAGCACATTGGCAACCATGTTGTCGAGCCACAAGGTCGTACAAGTGTGAATGTACACATGACTGTGAGTGAAGAAGTACAATGTACAACTGGCAGACACACATTGAACATTTTGGAATAACTGAGATTGCTATTATTTTTTCAAGTGTTCAAAAGCAATTTACTCTGAAGATTAATGCTTTATAACAAGTTATGGCCATTTTGTATTGCTAGTAAGCTTTTTTTCAAATCCCAGTTCACACCTTAAAAACTCTTCACACAAACAGCACTCTAATGACCAAAGGGATTTTAAAAAAACAACTCACTGAGCAAAAGTTAGAAAATGATTTAATTATTTTAAGCTCCAACACCAACATCAGTGATATCTGTGTATTTGTACAAACTAATTTGCAATTGTTTGTGTTTAAAAAAGACGAAACAAAGACATATAAAAACGCATTTATAGAGAGAAACAGCTCATTGATGTTTCTGTCTGCACATAAATGGAGCGATCACAGCTGATTTTAATCTCGGATTAAAATTCTCCCAGGTCTGCTAGTTTTTTTGACCATCTATGATCATGGGAGATTCAAATCATTTTGGAGATGGGGCCCCGCATGAGTTTTAAAAGGAGGAATCAGACAGAGAAAGAGATCCTCTCTAGAAAACAAGGACATAAAAAGTGAGGTTGGTGAGAACTTGTAGCCAAAGTGAAGTACACCTCTGTCTGTGACTAACTGTATTAAGAGTACTCAATACTGTACTTTACTGCATTTTTTATTTTATTTACTGTGCTACAGTTTATATTTGTATCACTTTACTTTTCATCTTTGAATACATTAAGCATACACAGATGATTTTTATGCTGCAAAGTTGATTGAAAAATATAACAATCTATAACTCCTTCACTATCACAAAGGACTAAGACACATTTTTGCATCTACATTATGTATGTATACCTCTTGATACTGCTTTACTTTAGGTTGATGTTGGGAATAAAAACACTTCACATGCTGACAGCATTCTGGTAGTTTTGATTATGTGGAGCCTGAAACCAGTTGTTTTGTCAAGCTGTACGATGCGGCAGAAAACTGGAGCATTTTGCAAAGGAAAACTAAGCACATTCTTGTTAGCATTTCCATAAATAAACTGCATATATTTTGCATTAACAGGGATGTGCATTAAAATACACATGTGCCTGTATCAGGGCTAAAAAAGGTGTCATTTTCAGCAAATCTCCTCACATCATCACGCTCTTCACCGCTGCTATCATTATCGGCTGCATCTGCCAGCCCTATCACCATCCTAAGCATCTTGGTCTTGTTCCTCATCAGCATCTTTATCTGCTACTTCTCTGCAGTCTCCAGAGGAGGATTCCCTGTCGGAGGCTGTGAAGCTGTGGGGCAGCATGCGTCCAGAGCAGCCGATGTGAAGTGACAGAAGCTGCATGTATTTATAGGCAATCTGAGTAGAGAAACGTGCCGCTCACTGTTGAAGCTATTTATAGAGCCTTTTACTGATGCCTCTGAGTAGAGTGGAGGAGAGGAGATGGTTCGCTGGGGAATAACTTCCGAGGCGCCCTCATATCTCCCTCTACCCCCATTCAGTGCACGTCCGCCCTTCTGCTCCCTACGTCTCTGCTCCGCTCATCCCTGCATCGACTCTCTTAATTTCCAACCCCTGTCCCTCCCCATCTCTCCCCTGCTGATCTTGCCCTCTTTACCAACCCTCCTCCTGTCCTCTCCCCTTTTTTTGAGCCTCCTTGCTCATGTCCACATCCATCATCTTCCCCCTCTCTCTCTCTCTCTCTCTCTGTTTACTGTACCTAAACCTCTCTGCCTCTGCCTATATATTTTCTAGATCTTCTCAGTCCTTTAGCCCCATTTCACCATCTTGCACTCTCAGCTCCATTCATATCAAAGAGGCACTTACACTGTTCATACGCAGAGATCAGGATCAGCTAACACTCTTCTCTTAATTCCTCAGCAGCAGGTGCTCTGGCAGAAGCTCAGACTGATTCTCCTTCTTCTGCTTGAAATGTTTTACAACTTTAAATTCAATTTTGCATGATCTGGTTTATCTGTTTTATTTTCTTATCAGTCTGCAATCAGTGTTGGACTCTATCCTAGTTACAATGTCCTATCCTTAAAGTGGCAGTCGTGCTAGTGTTTGTTGAAGTGTGAATGCATGTTCCCATACAAACACACAGTACACACACAGCGGGCAGCCTGGAGGCAATGATACTATACAACATGAGAATAAAGTTATTAATACCAGACGGCAAATTATCACATTCGATTCATTATTTTTGGGGGAAGAATGGCCGATCGTTGAGCCAAGTGATGTAACAGGATGCAGGAGTTGATGTCAACATGTGAGCCTTCTAGCTATATGAACACACACACACACAAATACACAGACACACCTCCTCCCACGTCCTTCAGTGTGACAGCATGTTGTGATGCAGAGTGGCGTCTGCTTGTCAAGCTGACAGACTCGCACTGACAGCATGGTCAGAGCGCTGCAGACACAGGAGAAAAACACTGATTTTATAACGCTCCAAACCACAAACAACAAACAGCTGCCGGGCACGAGCAGTGCAGCACCCAGGACCATCATCCCCTGTTTTTTTAGCTGTCTGATGCTGTGTCACTCTCATGGTTGAACAGCACCTGCTTCTGTGTGTATCAGACTGCTAGGATGTCATGCAGCGAATGTACGTAAAATGCAGTGGAGATGACCTGCTGACTAAAGGCAAATTAAATCGGCGCGGCGAGATTAACCCAAATTTGGAGAATCACTGTAATATCACGTTTTTAAATGTAATTCAAGTATTCAGCACATGATTCAAAGCTGCCATGCAGGAGGTCTATGAGTTGGAATTTCTATAATCTTCATTACTCTGTATCAGCTTTGTTAAGTGATAGGCAGTTAATTATGGGGATGTCATTACCGCTCACACATCACACAGAATAACTGTCTTTCCATTCTCATAAAAGGGCTGGAAGGCGGCTATAATTGAAATGTGGTGACAAAACTATGGTTCACGCTACCAAAAAAGGGCCTGTGCCATCCTTCGGCCTTGACAGGGTTGAGGCGCGTGAGGACCTGCAGTGCTGAACCTCAGCCAGTCCCCATCACCTCAGTCATCACCCTGTCAGTCCGCCTTCACTGCACTATTACACAGCCAACAGTCTGAGAAAGGTAGAAAAAAGGAGAAGGAGAGGTAAAGAGAAGGAGAGTGGGCCAACTGGAGTTAAAATTGAAAGGGAGAAAAAAAACGTGATAGAGTGAGGTGGTGACCAAAAGAAATCAAAGAGGCAGAGAAGGAGGGAGAGCAAAGAGATCAAGACGACAAGAGAGAGGGAGGAGAGGAAAAAGAGGAAGAGAGAGGCTCAGGAACTGTGCAGCTGTGGGAGCGTATTAAACAATCACTTCTGTGTCAGCGGCTCAACACACCGGCAGAGGACATCTAGTATAGTAGAAGCGCTTAGCCAATGCAACTATCACTGACGTCAAATCCGAGCTTTGCTTTCTCATGGTTCCGTACCAGCATCTGTCTGTTCGCAAACAGCCGAAAGGCCAGTTGATGCAACTCAATCACCTCTGCCTGCAAAACACCCAGACAGCATGATTGAGGTTATTAACGGAGGATACTGAAACACATCAGACGAGTACAAAGCCCTTCAACAGGTATCAAATCACAGAGCCACATGCTGCATGAAAGGTGTAACATGTAGTCTGCAGAGTCAAGCATCAGAGCGACTTCAGTCTCTAAGCTGATTCATGAGCTGCTCGGTGTATTGACAGCAGGCGGAGCTGCCGGGTATGGCACTCCTCAATGTCAATCATCAGCAAAGACATCGCCCTCGTACAGGCAACAGGCACTACATACTGATAACACAATGTAAGCACAGACACACACGTCCACATGCGACCCACCGGCACGAAGAGCGTCTGTGTGAAGATTTGTGTCCAGCCTGTAAAATTTCTCACACACAATAATAAAACCTTTTCTAATGCATCCAAGGGAGTGATGTGTTATCATCTTTGAATATCTGTGCGTGTGTTGTGCATGTCTGGCGTGTGCTGAAGGGGGTAGGGCGCAAGCCTCGAGACAAGAGGGTGGTTGCCGTGGAAACCTCAGGCTGAGAGCTCGGCAGCCGGACGATTGAAGAAAAAGAGGGAGCGATAGACGGTGAGAGATGGAGAGAAAGAGCGAGCGTGTGATGAAAAAATACGGAGGGCAACGTCCCGAGGGCAAGGAGGGAAAACTAAAACAGAGAAAGATAACGAAATAGAGCTGGAAGAGGAGGAGGAGGGAGGTGAAAATTGAAGAATGTGTCTTAGAATGAAACACAACTATACAGACACAGAATAAGACAGAGACAATGAGGAGATCAGAAAGGAGTAAAATAAATATTGAAGGAGTGACAGAGACCAAGAGGAAGGACAGAAGAAGGATGGAGTAATGTGGACTCACAGGGAACGGTGCGGAGGTAGAGGTTGTCTCTGATGATCTGCTGATGGTCGTGGTCCACTGAGCCCTTGGAGAAGCGCAGGTTGAGGTAGTGCCGCAAATCCTTGTCAACCACCCCCCCTGAGCACAAACACAGGAAGAAAGAGGTTAGAGCTTGATTTTTATTTGGTAACATACACACAAGCCTGACAAGCAACACTTTGTGGTAGTGATCTCCAAAAACCTCATCAGTGTTTGTATTAAGATATTAAAACAATATCTAGACCAATATTGGATGAAGTGAAAGGATTTTCCTCAAGCAGGCTGCCCAGTGGGCCAGCCATTACACACACACACAGCCAAACATTCCTCAACTTTTAAAATCTAGTGGAGATCCCAGAGTTTCCAAAGATACCAGATATTTCCTGCTGAATGCACAAGATACCTAGAATATTTCAGTCTGTTGGAATGATGTGATAAAAAAATATTTTTCTCAGTGCAAACATGATGTTGCCTCAACAAAGAGTTAGAACAAGCTGATACAGAGTTCACAGCTTGTCCCAGCTGACAGACAGTGAAGAGTAAGAATGAAGATGAAGGAGAGTTAAAGGGGGAGAATAAGGTTTTGTGGTTGAATATGAGTAAAATGGCTTAATCAGATTGAAAACTAGCACTGATTTTCGCACACAAAAAAAAAGGCAGAGGCTACTACACACACTGATGTAAACACACACACACACACACACACACACACAGATCATGGTAATTGTGTAAACCAGTGATCCCCTTGAGGCTAAATACGCAGTGTCAGCAGGTTGGGTGACAAAGGCCTACAGAGGACAGAAGCTCACACCACCTCACCCCTGCTTCTGCTTATTATTTTCTGTACAAACCTTCTTCCTTCTCATTAAGTCACTGAACTGAAAGAGTAAAATAAATGACAAACATGAGTGAAGGCACACAACCAAGAGCAGGCCAACATATCTGTGCTACACACACACACACACACACACACTATATGATAATGTCCATGAATAGTTTCTCCTCCCTTCATCCCAAACCAGAGAAGCCCAGGAGGATGAGAGGAGGAGAACTTATTCTCCACACAACATTCAGTATGCAAGACTATGACATCCAACAGCAGGAGGGATGAGGTTACATGCCATGCATTTACAAATGAAAAACATGTCTTCTCACTCATGCATACTCTAGCGACCTCCTGCCAAATTGACTTGACAGCGTTCGGCCTACCGGTTGAGATTATTGCAGCGCCCACCCGTCAAAGACGGCGTACCGTCAGAGGAGATTCTTTACAAGGGCTCACGCTGCACAGATACCTGTATGTATGTTACAGACACAGGTGACTCTATGATTCTGCAATAATGGATCCTTTTGGAATAACATCTTATGTAAACTGACACCATTTTAAGCGAGGCTGTGGAGCACTGTGAATTGCTTTCCAAACAGCAGAGGAGAGGAGAGGAGAGGAAAGAGCCAGAAAACAAAGAAAGACAAGATGAAACCTTGATTAACATTATTTGGACTGTCGCATTTTTTAGATTGGTCACATCACATCATATAGGTATGTATTCAGACATAGGCCATATCTATGCATGCACAGACACACACATACACACA
>NW_023339762.1:19468260-19468761 GCF_004916995.1 Morone saxatilis
GGGTGAAGAGAAAGGCAGTGCAGACCAGGCACCTCATCAGCAGCTAGCCCAGATGTTGATAAAAAGCAGCCCTTTCTCCACAGGTATACATCCACAGACAGCCTGTCCTCCCAGGCGTCCTCTAGCCTTGTAACCAACCACCGCACATCTTCTGCCTTCTCAGTTAAACCTCGCTGTCCTCCCCTCCTGTCTCGGCTTCTCCACCGCTGCTCCAGCACACACGGCACCTGGCCGCAGCCAATTTTAATCCCAGAGAAGAGGACGGTGAGGGTGAGGGGGAAGGGAGATGCAGAGAGACGCGGAGAGATGGAGGGAGACGACGACCGTCGGGAGAAAAGAGAAAAGAAGGAGATGTGCCAGTGGGAAGCCGGGGCTCCAAACAACCTGCCAGCGGATTGGCTAGAGAGCTTCCACAGTCCTGCAGCAGCCCCTATCTACTGCTGCTGTTACTGCACTGGAGTGTTTGTGCATTTGTATGGCGAGAGTGTGTGTGTGTGTGTG
>NW_023339762.1:19468861-19472510 GCF_004916995.1 Morone saxatilis
GTGTGTGTGTGTGACTGAGAGAGACTGAGAGAGAGACATTCTGTAAGAGTAGGAAATACATGTTGTGTGTGAAAGCATTTTGTAGATGTGTGTCTATATTTCTGAGTGTGTGAGACCCAGATGCTCCCTGACATTCCTCAAATACTCTGCGTCTCGCCCACCAGATGCTCTCCCTGTTTGACCTTGTGTAAACGTCACTGACTAGAGAGAAATGCTGTGAAACGCAGCAGCAGCAGCATATGTCATACTGAGGTTACACACAATCATATGCACACGGAGGGCTGATGAGCTCACAGCTGCAGACGCCAGCGAAGATGCCTTGAGCGCCGTCTTCGGCATGGTTTGGTCTGAATACAAGGAATAAACAAACACAAACACAGAAACACACGCTCATGATATGAGTACTCAGCTCAGGGCAGAGCTGAGTGTGGAGGAGCAGGGTGTATTTAAAGAAGCTTTATTGGTATAAAATCTAGCAAACCCAGAGTTAAACTCGCTGTAAACACTGCAGTCAACTTGTTTCGTGGCTGGCTGCTTCAACAAAGCAGGAAAAAAAAGTCTGGGGAAGACAATTTTATAGATTTCCAAAAATTGTAGCACATCAGGGGGAAAAGATGACAGCCACTATCAATCACACACAAATCATCAAGGCAGATTGCAATCACTGAAGCTTCTGCTCAGTTGAGCATTACGTTAGTCCATGCAGGTCACATAGTCTCCTGCCCATCAACTGACCGTTAGCTGATACAAAAAAAAAAAAAAACCCACACATCAACAAGGTGGCCCATTCAAGCTGTCAGCTCCACATTCCTCCCTGCGGCAGCTGCTAAACACAAACTGCTGTTACTTGTGGAGATGCTGGCACTCCCACTCCACCATGGCAACTTATTAATCAACACACTGCGATGGTACAGTGGGTCTCTGTTGAATTTATGTGTTCAGTATCTGGTAGTATGTGCATGCTCTGTTACCGCTGGGTGAGTTAACTGTGCTCCTGCTGAGTGTTTAGCATGCAGCCTGAATCCGAATGTGGAGAAAGCAGAAGTCTGTACAATACAAAGAACTGTGAAACCATTTGGGCAACAAATGGTTCTGACTGCATGACAGTGAACGTCAAGCATCTGGTGAATATGTTTAACCAGGTAAAGCTTTTAATTTTACCGAACAAATTTCCAGAGAGAGAGATGTATGGTTGGTGGCATACACAATATAATCTAATGCCTTTGTTGCCTAGGAACACAATAGAAGCAGATTTGTTTGCACAGCTGTTGACTTACTACCCCATAGCTATACTAGTGAGCAACACTGCTTCTGTTTCATTTCATTATTTCATCTAAAATATCTACTATAACTATGATTTCAGTGTATTTACGTGGAGGAAAAAAAAAAACCATAATGTGTATTTTAAAATGCCAACATACTATAATTATTTGACTGTATACAACTGATAATATACAGAATAGTTGAGAGGCAAACAGGAGCGAGACAGAGATCCCCGGCTGTACTCAAATGAGGGACATTGCAGTTTATGTGATGTGCATGTAAGCCCATACGCCGGCACAATGCCCTCAAATCAGCAGATTTTTAGTGGGCAGCTGATGGACATTTTTGCCCTACAATGCAATGTGCAGCAGGAAACGGCAAGAGATACTCATACCAAGCCTAACTCACAAAAGCAACTCTGCCATTTCAAATGAGAACACAGTAATAAATATATGTTTTATAATTTCAAAACTGGCAGTAGATCTGAAATGTCAGCCAGATTTGTTTGCATAACAAAATGGTGGAGCTTGTTTTTTCCTTGCTCCCACTGACAGTCACAATAATGCACCAATATGAAGATGTACTTTCTGGCTGGGTCACCCTACCTAAGTAAATCTAAGAAATTAGTTTGACTAGATTGATTAGTTACTCTCCTCAACTTTGAATATGACTGATATTTCATGTTAACAGTAATAATGTGGGATCGCCAGCAGGCCGCTGTAATAACAAGGTGCTGTTCTTCCACTAATATCAGTGGTGTAAATACCAAGACCACCAAACCAGGAACCCACAGGCTTCGTCTGGTATTTACAACACTTCAGTAAAGAGCCTGCAGTTGATTTCACTTATGACTGTTAACAGAAACAAATAGATCTGACATGAACTCCATCACTGTTATTTATTGCTGCTGTGGTTCTCAGACGCAGTCGGGTCAACAGTGCTTCCATCCCCCCACAGAGGGTCTGGATTTTCTCCTCATTTAACATACAGAAATGTGTTATTATCTTTAAAATGTATTTGTTAACATAATTAAATTTTTCCAAATATAAAATAAAACGCAGCCGGCTCCTAACCCATTACACAGAAACCACAGATTTACAAGAGCACCTTCAATTTCGACCTAATTTCCATTTTAGAGACGAATAACATTTTTATTTGCTTGATTTTTACATTTAATCTGAACTGCAGAATCATTAAATTATCAGGTAAAGTTGATGTGGATGTATTTTTCCACATTTTTCAAGTGTTAAATATCTTTGTGATTAACTCAGGTGTGCCTTTTAACTTGATGATTATAAACTACTGATTGTGCATTTACAACAGGTAGTGTATAGACATTTAAGGTTGCATGTGTGTGATAAAACAGAACCATTAGAGCTCAGTTCAGTGTGTGATTAACTGTAAACATACACATAAAATGCAAACTTAAAAAGATATTGTTCTTAAATAAATCTTAAATATCTAACCTTAATCTTAGAATCAAATCAATCAAATGCCTCTTTGTTTTAACAATAAAACAGCTCTGTGAAGACATTTATATGGATGAAATAACAGCGTGAGAAAATTAAAGCTGCATTATAGCAGGGCCTGATAATAATACAACTTTCCTCCCGTAGGTAGAAAATAAAATTGTTAATCCTGCCCTCAACGCCGTAAGCAGGTCAAGATCAAACTGCAACACCTGTCACTTATTTTGATAAGCCGTCTGCCTCCCAACAGCATCCAGCCTGAGGCCCGAGCAAACCAGCATGCAAATATACGCGCTCAGAAGAAGATGAGAAAGCAGATATTCATTAATCAAAACAGAAACACAGAGTTCACCATCTCTCTCCGGTTCTTCTAACACCATACTGACCTAGTTTTTTTTTTTTTATGTTCCTGCTCCTGTTACTTTTATTCTATTAAACACAGGTATGTATGATGTTTAATGGTAATTCTGCTTCATATTTATATCTGAGTCTTCAGTCTTCCACTTTTATCTGAGATGGACTGGACTTTTGTTTTCATCAATGCATTGGCAGCAAGCAAGATGTAAAAGGTTTTAGAGCTGAAACTAACAATTATTTTCATTATTCATTTGATTATTATTTTTTTGATTAATTAATTAATCATGCAGTCTATAAAATGTCATAAAATAGTGGAATCACATGTTTTGTTTTGTCTGATTAAAATATCGAAACCCAAAGATATTAAGTTTACAACAGAGAAAAGCAGCAAATTCAATAGTTTTTAGCTTCCTAAATTTGTCTGTTTAGTATTTTTGCATGTGAAAAAGTGTTTTAGCCTCACTGTAATAGGATCAACCAGCTCAACACTGGCCTACAGAAAACTGAAAATATCACAAAAAAAATGTCCAGATATAACTGAAAAGCCAATGTAGACTGTC
>NW_023339762.1:19472520-19476276 GCF_004916995.1 Morone saxatilis
CTGACACATATACATCAGAGACAGAGAGTAATCAAAGATAAACTTTCCTTTTTTCCCCATTAAAGATGAAAAAGATAAACTAACATTTACATGAGCTGACCTGCAGTTGATGGCTTACAGTAAGCACCACCTACTAACTGAGACTGATCTAATTAATATATCTGGTGCTCACCTGTAATCAGTACACACAAAGAAAAACAATATTGGTTAAATCAGAAAATACACATGGCTCCGACAGCCAATATCAGGGGAAATTGTTTAACTTAGACAGCTGTGTTACATGCAGCTCATATTCCTGAGCACTGGGTATGTAAAGATATATCACAATACAAATATATGAAGATCTGCTTTTGACTTTGCTTGTTCAACCTACATCTACATCACTTCTGTCAGTGTCTGTATCAAGACAGATCAGTATCACTTATACAAAGAGAAGTAAATACATATTGTTTTGCACAGTTTACACATCAGAAATAATAATTAGGGATTATATAATTTGAATGAATTAAATGTTTTTAAGTCTTCAATCTCATTTTGTTAAAATTAATCATATCATGAACCCAGTATCGTCATTGTATCGAATCGAACCGTTACATCCCTACTGAGCACTCCTCTCTAACGAGGCAGGGCTGAATGGGTTGAATTGTTTGTACACCAACACGAGGCTTCGGAGGGGAGGAGGAGCGAATAGATGTAGAAACCAACAGGAGCCATTTTGTTTGATTTGGGAAGGCATAATTAGGTCTGACGTGCCACTCTCCCAGGAGGATGAAAGAGGAGGGAAGCACAGTCGTGCCACATTGATTCTCTGAGTTTCTCTCCTCGCAAAGTTTAACTGCTCAACTGTTAAGTGCAAACAACCCTGCAGTCACGCTTTAGGACGGCATGCTGGCATGCAAACGCAGACTCTGTACTGTACCGTGCACACACGCACAAACACATGGCAACATGTTCACACACATATGTGCAAATAAAACCTCTTAATTAGAAGAAGAGAAACAGTAAGATATAAAACATGGTGTAACATCATGTCGAAGTTGGCTAGACACTTGAAAAACGATCCCTCCGCCCTTTCAGTCTTTTCCCCTAACTAAAGCACAGATACACCTGACATGCACAAACAAACACCTGATCGAATCCCAATCACAAGGACACACACACACACTACCACATTGAAGAAACTGAGGGTCTGCCTGGATGGTTACAGACTGAGATCTGGACTGATAGGTCGGGGGGTGTCTGGGGAGAGCTGAGGTGAAGTGGTGCTGTACCCAAGTGGTTATCACGGAGAACAAAACTCACAGAGAGATTTGGTGATCGATAGTTTGCCCGCACTCCCACTTGAGGTCACAGAGGCTACGGAGGAGTACAAAACTGTCAGCATATATACAGCAGCACTTCTAGAGCACAAACACACACACACACACACACATAAAAAGAGGAAAATATCTGCCTGCTTCCTCATCCAAATTCAGCTAAAGCTACTGGGCCACAGAGGAAACACCTCTCCCTGAATGCCCCTCTGGACGAACACAGAGGCATCTTCTGCAGATACAACCCCAGTGACCCACAGCTGACACAGACTGACAATTATAATGCACTATTATCGTTTATATCTAAAACTCACTCCAGGTTTCTGGGGGTAGAAAATGTGACTAAAACTGTTAGTGGTGAACCTTTTTTACAGCAGCCAAACACAGGTGTGATTAATAACCTTATCAGTTGGTACACTGCATTGTGATAACCACAGTGAAGTTAGTTTTTAAGTTGGATATTCACTGCAGATCCAATGGGTTCCCCCAGTGTTAACAGAGAGATTTCACTCAGGGACCATCAATAAATTACTAAACTACTTTCGTTCAACAGCCAAATTATATTACTACACTATACAAATAAGACACAGCTCTACTTATTGGAGTTAAGTGTTTAAAGATATCCCCATATAAATAAATAGTTTTCTAGTGTAGTAATATAATTGATTGATAGAAGTGATTTGGAGTCACTGGGTCACATGACATGAAAGATATTTTGAAAAAACGCTTATTTTACTATAGCCTATAAATATTAATATAAAATAGAAGATGCAGTAAAATCCAATATAAAGAGGTGTGTCTTATTTGTATAGTGTAATAATACAATTCTGCTTTAATTTTAAGTCACTGGGTCACATGACATGTAAGCCATTGAAGAAAAAAACATATATTTTTATATAAATATTAACATAAAATGAAAGAAACAAAAAACAGATAAAAAAAGAGATGTGTGTATCCTAGTTATCCAGTGTACTAATATAATTTGGCAGGGATTTTGTAGTCTCTGGGTCACATGACATGAAAGATATTGTGAAAAACACTTATTTTACCATGTAAATATTAACATAAAATACACAAACACTGTGGTTACGAGCCAAACAGTAGATAGTAGGGTTAACACAGATGTTAGCAATGATACTAATTAAGGTTTTATCTTGTTATGCCAAATCAAAATGTCAAAACATGAGACTTAAAGTGTCAGAAGGAAGAACAGACGAGCTGATGATGCTGATCACTCAAACACATCTTTGGCCTAAAAATAAAAAATAAACTTATGAACACATCAGTTACCTGAACGCACCTTTCAGACGGAGCTAAACAAATGAATCCTCTCCCATAATCTCTTACTCTCATCTTTTTTTTTGCCGCAAATCTCTGCTCTACCTGACCCTACTGTCAATTTCTGTTTGTCAACCTTCAAAATAAAAGCAATAAAACAAAAACTTAAACATAAATTTTACCTATATGGCATTGGACAACAATGTATGTTGGTCCTTTCACAAATATTTAAATGAAATTGTACTTTAATGGGAACCACTGCTTCATTATATTTTATTTTAGTGTGTACACTGTATATTACTGTATACACATATCTTCATTGCCTGTATATTGAGCATCTTGAGCACAATTTTTTTTTTTTAAGTTATTTTGTACCTTGTGTGTTCTCTAAATAACTTTTATTTAGCAACTTTCTTTTTTCTAATTTCCCTCTCCCCACGTATTTCATACTATTCTGATTTCCCAACTATCCTTTTTACCCTATTTCTCCTCTCTGTCTTTTGTCCAATCTCACATTTTAGTCGCCCAGTTTCTCTCTCGTTGTCTGTTTATCCACCTCTCCAGTGGTCCTGTTAAAAGTCTACCCTCATCTGACCTGGTCTACTTTTTCTTGTTTCACAGTCACCCAATTAGGCACAGGTAGTTTGAGTCTGAGAGGAGAGAGTGTGTGTATATGTGAATTATATTGTGTATATACTGATTTTCAACATGTGGGTGTATCGTGGGGGCATTTAACTATGAATGAAGTATCTGTTTCCAGTACTCCTAATGGCATTATTACAGCAGGCGGTAGGGTCCATTATTAATAGTAAATGACAGCGCTTCCCTCCTAAAGGTCTTAATATTGATCCCCCAACCTTCCCCCCAATCCTCAGACTAGTCTTAATGATGATGTTCCTCCATGTCTTTCTCTACGGTGCCGTAATCAAGGCCAGACACACATTTTCCACCTCTGAGTCACTATAAAGAGAAACAAGTCAACACTACAAATGAGACTTCAAGATTAAAAGAGGGAGGTTATAGGAATTGCCAACCCTAATATTCCTTGTAACATCATCCTCTTCCCATGCCGGGCAAATTAATTCCTCGTCTCCCCTCACCTTGCAGTTTACGCTGATGAGATACTGATGGCCACAAGGAGCTGTGTGTGTGTTTTGTGTGTGTG
>NW_023339762.1:19476361-19477098 GCF_004916995.1 Morone saxatilis
ACACACACACACACAGTCTATCTGGAACAACAAGCAGGATGCATCTTAATGAGAGTGAAAGCTGAGAGTTGAAGAAGAGGATGGAAGAAGCTCTGGAGGAAGGGCAAAGGTGCGTGTGTGTGGGCTCAAACATTTTATCCTCTGGGAAGTTGAGTAACAATAATGGGGAGAAAATAGAGAGCGGGGGAGATATGAAGAAGCCTTAGAGGCAACGGAGAGAAATAAGAAACTCATTGGTTTGAGGGCGCAGTGGTCGATAACCTGAGGGGTTAAAACCAGTAGGGGTGTGCTCCCGGTCAATACAAAAAATTAATAATTGTGGCTGAGAGAAGGCCGCCCTCTGAGCATCGTAATGATTCTCCTCTCCAATGCTTCATTTGGCTGCTATGGTCTGATAGTCTAATAAAGCCTGTCTGTATCACTACAGGGGCCCTTCATGCTGCTAAATCCAAAGCTATAAATGAATTGAATTTAGCTGCACTCACCTGACTGCTCCTTTTTTTTTTCTTTTTTCTCATTACATATTCGGGTGAACTATATGAACAGGAATATTATACACACCCAGCACATAAAAGTCAGTGAGAAGTGGCCACAACTCACATCCTAACAAGTCAGGTGGAAAATAGGAGTCGACCGATATGGTTTGTTTTTCAGTGCCGATACAGATGCAGATTATTAGTAAATGAGTAATAACCAGCGGTGGGATGAGACTATAGGTACAGTGTAAGTACAATTTT
>NW_023339762.1:19477198-19480911 GCF_004916995.1 Morone saxatilis
ACTACATTTATTTAGTAACTTTAGTTGCTAGATTCACAATATTTATACAAAATATATAAATCAACTGATAAATTATTTACTTTTTGGTACTTTGCGTATATTTTGATGCTTTTACTTAAGTAAGATTAGTTAAGAAGTAAGATTCGAGTATTTTTACACTGTGGTATTGATCAAATGCTGCAAATGAGAACTTTTCATTATTATATTTAAAAAGATGTAGAAGTAACCAGTCCGATAGTTCTGACATTAAGTGAGACTACAGACAGAGAGAGGAGGCTACATCAGAGCAAAGTATCACATTTTTTAAATGATTTATTTTATCAGATAAAAAAACCCAAAACCCATATCAGCTATGCTGAATAAGGCTGATAATATATCCAATAAGCTCTTCACTAAGCAGAAATTTTGCTCTGACTCATCCACACGATGACTGTCATTTAATTCTGACCCCTCATCATATACATTGCTCAAAATATTTTTATTATTATCATAATAATAATAAAAATCAATAAGAAAGTTCAACACTAGTTAAGTGTCACCTGATCAGTGGCACAGTGTTGACCACAGTGTCTGTGTTAGTGTTACTACCATCAACTGTGGTGTTAATATTTTACACTAGGTAGGTAACTCTGTTATAGTGTTTATTATATTAACTCTTATTAAAAAGGGTTAAATATAAATACAAACTCTGGGTGAGTGTTAAATTTGCAGTGCAGAGAATCCCCAAAACATGATTGTGCTAATAATAATAATACAACACATGTAACAGATAGTTTACAGATAGTTTGTGTTTTATTTGGCATGGTTTAATATATTATTTTAGGGTGACGTCTCTGAGTTTGATCATTCGATCTCTGGGCAAAACAGTCCCAAACTATCTGCATTGATGGAGACCACTGTGCCACTATTATATTATATTATAATTTAAGGGAACCTACAATTTAAATGGACAACGCAGGCTTAAAAGAACATGATTTAGCTGTAATTTGTTGTTTAAAACACAAATAAATAAATATAAACACACATCTACAAACTGCAGAAGGTAATTCCAGCTGGATATTATTGCTAGGGGAGAAATTGACACTCACTGACCCGAAAACCCTCTTAAGGATCTTGTTTTGTTTGCTTTATGCTGTTTTATTTATTTTATTTTTCACAATGGACTGCTTTCCTCACCTCTAGCAAAACAATGTTTGTTTGGTTTTATTTTTTGTGTTAATTTGCTTCTCTGTTATTTGACTATTCATAGCTGGAATAGAGTATTGAGAGACTGACATTATATCTATGTTGCTGTGGTGATAATAAAGGATGCATTCGATTTAGGGGCCTTGACTTCTAATGTAAGAAGAAGACCGGTATTGTACTTGGCCATCAATATTGGCTGCAATAACTGAAAAAAGAGTTTTATTAATAAGCGTAAACCAATGCATGTTACGAAAAGTTTGCAGAGAGGGCCGTTTAACCAGGGAGTACAGAAAGCAGTGGTGTGTATTGAAGGGAGCATTCATAGCAAATCGAACAGCAGAATCAAAGTGTACCTTTGCAAGCCGATCCATAAATTGATTATAATCACACAAGGGAAGTATGGTGGTTTCAACAATCTGTCATTTGGATTTTCAGGATTTATTCATCTTTACAATTTACAAAATGTGTCAAATCAAGGTGGGAAAAAGGAAAATAAACTGAAGATGACTGGTTAACATATATATAGGACACTACATGTATGTAGGATCTGTGGAGGGAATTCACCTGGAAAAACATTTATTTTAAACTTGGAGAGTGTGCGGTCATATGTCTGCTGGTCACTTTCATCGTTTTTGGGTGTGCCCTAATATTTCCTCTTACTGGGTAAATCAGATCAATCATCAGCCCAGGGCTTGATTTTAATTTTAGTGTTATGTATTTGGGAAACTTGCCAACTGGGCTGCAAAAGCAGGACAGATATTTGTTATAAAAGCTACGAGCAGGTAGCAAAGAAAGCAATCACCAGGAAATGGCTGAATAAAGAGTCTCCAAACAGTCCTTGAATGAATAGAAATAGTTCAGGAAATTTATGTTATGAAACGACTGACTTTTTTCCCTGCGACATGGCAGTAAAAAATGTGAAAAATACTGAAAATCTAATTTGAATCTTAAGTGATTGTGTAACTTTATATGTTGTATTTCTTTCTGTAATAAGGCCAACAGAATGGACTGTGGTTATGAATTAGTAAAAGACCTTTCTTCCTTTGAAAACACCTCACTTTTGCATGAGCTGAGGCCACATATTTCAAAGGACAGTCGTATAAAGGACACACAGACCTTTACACCTACTTCCTCTTCTATTCAATGTCAAACATTTCATCCTACCTATAATGACCCTCTCTATTCTGTTTGTTTGTTTTTGTCAAAAAATAATGAAAATAAAGTTAAAAAGAAAAGATGTAAAAGAGGAACGACTTCTTTATAGAAAACCAAGTTTTGCCTTTACCAACACCTTAACCCTTACGCCTTTAACTGCAACATGCTGACGCTATGAGAGAAGGACAATGCATCTAGTCAGAATGACACCTGAATGTTTTGTGCTTTTATGCGGACCCCAGGAAGAATAGTTAATACCTCAGTAGCAGCTAAAGAAATGAAAGGTTAGTCGTTGCAGACACACTCTTGTACCTCCATTTTAAACAGCGGCGTTGCTTTAGTGCAACAATGCGACATAATTCAGACAGGCTGAATTCAGAAGACTAGCTCTGATTATAATCACCAGTTTCCAGTTAGAGTTTTTACACAGTAACAGTTCTCATAGAGTTCAGTTCTCCTCTGATGTTAAACTGAATTGGACCATAAACTACCCGTTAGAGTTAGTCAGCACAGTGAGGGAAACTGCTTCAGGCCTTCTGAAGGCAGGAGTACTAACTGATTAGACAGCTACTGTCCTCTACTGGCAGGAAGTATCAACTACAGTGATGAAATGATCCTGAATGCAAATGAAGCACTTAAACACATCAGCTGAGACTTCTTCCAGTAATACAGGAAGCTGCCTGCTGCTGCAATGAACATGATTAGGTCGGCAGTGCAATTTAAGTTCATGTTTAATCAGCCCGCCAATTAAATCCTTCTCTTTCAAGAACTGATGCATTACCACTAAAGCACTTATTATATGAGGTAATCAAGAGGTAAATTCAGGTACAAGTACATTTTTCAAGATAATAGAAAAAAAGAAACAGACAAATTAGAGTTTTTAAACAGTGACTGTATAAAAAGGGCTTTAACTCAACATGCTACATTCAGCATACATAATATTGTTTGTATGAGTTGGCTCCAATCCAAGATATTCAGCCCAGGAACGATGGCGAGCCTCTTTAGAAAGTCTGATAATCGCAGAACATTGTTGGTAGCCATCCACCGGTTTCAGTGCTGCAGCTGGAGCGGCTCCTGACGACACTTTTTTATAATCCTTCTCATTCAGATCTGAAGCCCACAGCAAAGCAGCATCAGATTAACACGGCCGGCTAATCTACACTATGTCAATGAATGAAAACCATCCACTGCCTTCAGTGCTGCTATGCCTGACTGAATAAGATATGATTCTGTGAAACTGGGAGGGGAGACTCTTGTTTCAGCACAGACCCGGCTCCACTGTCACACTCAGAAAGTTGGCCACATACAGTAAATTCAATTTTATAGGCAGACCTTATGTCTATGTGCCAGCATAGAGGACACACACACACACA
>NW_023339762.1:19481061-19489305 GCF_004916995.1 Morone saxatilis
CACACACACACACACACCTGCAGAGTGCCAGAGGCGAGGCCGGGTGCCAGGAACTCACATGGGAGTGATGAGGACAGTAGTGACTATTTACCAGTGGTGAAATGTAATCAAATACATTTTTTTATATATTTTGAGGTAATGCAACAGTAACCTAAAATAATCAAGGGTAATTAGTAATTGTATTGGATTACATTTTTAAAGTAACCTTCCTAACCCTGTCTAACATTGTAGTTGCAGATCGCAACCCCGTCCTTATAAGCACGAAGAAGAAACCATTGTGGCTGCAAAAAGATGCAAAAAATGCAAACACCTCTCTCTACAGCCAGTGTTTAGTTTCTCCTTTCTGGGCCACTGTAGACACATGGCGGACTCCATGGAAACAACCCGCAGTAGATATAAAAGGCATACATCTAATAATAACCCCAGTTTGACCATCAGCAAAAGTCAGGTTTATTGTTCAGCTCACCTGAGGTTGCTGTAGCATGGTGCATTGTTTCCTTCTCATTTTAAACAAACCAAAATGTTTCACAATAGTAGCCAACAAAACCACAAGCGGGGCATGAACACAACAAAACAGAAGCACCAGAACTTGATTAAACGACCTTCCTTAAATAAGTCTCAAATACTTTTAATTTATATAAAAAAGTGATGAATGAACACCAAATACACAAAGAAGAGTCGCTGCTATAGACTACTACTGCCATCATAAACAGTTGTGTTTTGTGCTGTAAAGACTTTTATTTAATTTATTTAATTATTTTTTAGAGTTATGTCCTGATATCTCTCTTCACCAGAACAGCTGATATAATACTGAAATGTCACAAAGACACATCAACAACCTAACCATTTCGTATTGTTCCCACAATAACACACACACACACACACACACACACACACACCCTCACAAACCTCATGAATAATCATAAGAATATGGTGTTTTATCTCAGCCAAATGAACTGCCTTTAATGGCAACATCCTACTTGTGAAATACGGCCTGTTTTTCAAAACACGGCCTCACACACTGCATCATATAGTGCCATCGCCATGGTGATCCATCACTTAAAAATGTCTGTGCTGTTATTCTGGAAACCCCCCGTAGGCCAAAATCTCCAGTTCAATCACCTCCTGATCACAGAGCATCACAACCAATCGCCACTATAAATGTATCAGACATTTCACAGCAAACAAAAAGCTCCTTACACTCATGTCTTATACACTCAAACACCACTTCTATCTGCATTTCACAAACACATACAGCAGCACAGTCCCAGATTGTGCCATGCAGTTTGTCCACGGTGAGGAGAATTACATTGACCTAATTCACTTAACTGGACCAGTTAGATATTTAGTCATTGGCTGGCTGAGCTTGAGTTTGATCCTTTGAGCTGAACTCCAGCAGTTTCTAGCCTCAATAAAATCATCTTTCGCCTCTGACAGAACTCATCTCTTGGTGAGTTATTAATACCAACAGAGCAGACAGGATGTTATGCACTGATTCTTCAAGCTTCTCATCAACAAAGCGACGTGAGAGGAGAAGAAGGTCGCCTTCTCTCCCTCTGCTCCATCTGTCCCTCCATACTGTACCCACTTTAAGAGGACTGGCAGGACTTGGACAGCCGAGTCAGAACACTTGACAACTTCTAACAACCCTCAAAGGTATAGTTTCTAGAAACATTCAAATGCAAGATGTTCACCAATTATGTACTTCATGCTGCAACATGGCTGTGGCTTTGTGCTGAATGACGCAGGTTTTAAATAGCCCAGTGAATGTAAGATGTGTGCTTGCATTGACTATGAGCTAAACTCTGCCCCCAAACAGCGATTATCCAATCATAACTTAATGTCCGTAACTAGGCATGGAAGGCCTGTCAAGCTCTGTATTTCTTTGATTTGTGTCTTTTACTAGCCTTTCCAAAACCAAAAATACAAATAAAAGTGTAAGGAATAGATTAAGCTGCGTGTTTATCTGCTTTAATATAAGCTGAAAGTGTTTGAATGCCAAATTTACAAGATTACTACCTACAGTAGTAACCTACTTCCAAAGGTAAGGGGCCTGTTATTAGCTGGCTGCATTATTTTAGGAGGTTTAGAGTAAACGTAGCGATGCCGTTCAATGCTGTATTTGGTCCAAGCTTACACTACACCCGGCAAAACTTGTATTAGATAGTGTTAAATTTGCCAGACGTTTCAATTAGTCTTCCTCAAATCCTTTCCTATGTAAAAGTGTACTGTTTGAAAATACAAACATAAAAGCCTAAATCTGACCATGTGTTGCTTGTCCAAGTATTATGTTGGAATGACATGAAGCTTTAGCCTCATGGACAAAGCCTCCAGATGCATATTTAAGACTCATTTCAGGGTTCAGAGTCTGTTGGAAACATATAAAAATTAATTCTCATCCAAATCGCATTTCACTCTGGCTAGTTATAGCAGTTGTCATTTCAGCCGGCAACGTCGGCGGTCGTTAGCTAGAAATGGGAGGTCTGTTTTTGTTCTTCTGTCTGAAATATTATAATATACAGTCAATTGGATAGATAGGAAGTCACACTTTAAACGCCCAGTGTGTAGGATTTAGTGGCATCTAGCAATGTAGTTACTGATTTCAACACAAACGCCTCACCCTCCTGTTCCAAGCCTGTAGGAGAAACTACGGTGGCTGTGAAAGGCCCTATCTAGAGCCAGTGTTTGGTTTGGCCTCCATAGAAAAAGAAAACAAGTCTTATTTTGAGATGATTATACACTAATAAAAACATACCTATGAGTATTATATTCCCTTTCTGTGGTTATATCTGCTGAATCCTTGTTTACAGTTTCATTAGCGAATAGAGAGCTCCCTGGCCTGCCCTGCCCTATATAGGCTGTGGCCGAGAGCTGCTACACAGTGTGACAGAGGCTGGCTGTGCTCCACTTAGATGTTAAAGGGCATGTTAACATTTTCAATTCATGTTGTTTTTCCTCAGAAAGCACCGCATATTGTTCTCATAAACCCGAGTGGAGGAAACGTCCTGGGGTCTCCCTCCTCCACCCTCCTCTCTGAGAGGCGAAAACACAATTTGGAAAGAGGAGAATTACATTTCAAACAGGCAATATCAGCAAGCAGTGACATATTTCTGCCTTTAAGTCTGCATTTCCTATCCACAGTTAAGTGCCCTCAGGTATAGGGAAAATAGCATTTCCGATATTGTGTTTATTCTTATGTAAATCAAACACAACATTTGTTGTGGATTCAGTGGAGCTGATGGCCCTAATATAATCTCAAAGAAAAAATAAAAGACCAAAAATAGATGACATTAATATTATTTATATCACTGTATTGCAGCGATATCTATTTATGACAAAAGATTAATGCCAATTAAAGGCAACCAAAAAGACAGCTGCGTAATTCAGAGGTGGATAAATATTTAATTTTAATAAATAGCTATGAATAAATAGAATAAACAGGAGCTGATAAACAGCAGTGAAATTAAATTGACAAATATTATGAAATGATTCAAGCACAACGTCCTGTAAACTGACATCTGTATAGCAATTTTGCTTAATTAGGAAGAAAGGAAAGACAAAGACAACCTACCACAGTAATGTTTTGTCATTATGACAAGTTGACACCACAAAGACGTCAGAATTACAGAAACAAGCACCTTAGAAAACCTATTTATTTAGATTTTGATCTGCCAGAGACAATGTGGGAAAACCAAATCACAAGATGGAATTTTCTGTTCTCCAAAGTGTGTATTCTCACACCTTCACCATACTCTTCTCTTAAAACTCCACCTCTCTTTCTCACATATACACACACACACACACACACTCAGGCAGTCACACTTCCCTCCTCTCCATACTGTTCTAACACCTCTCAGCGGTTATGATCTTCATGGCACTTTTATAAATCTGCCTCACTGAGCCGAGCAGCCGTTTGCACTTCACTCCTTCTTGGTGCCGATGGGGGAGACGAACACAAACGTGATATGTACATTGGATTATTACGTACAGAAAGAGGAAGAAAAATGTATAACTACGTTTCTTACAATGCATTTGGAAGTATTCTTATCATTTATGTTCAAAAACAATCCTTTGCATGCGTTTAAATGATTGATTACACTGATTTGTGGCAGCAGGCCTTTGACTTGTTAGGAAAAGTGCATTAATAATGGCTCTGTTCCATTCAAGTGCCCCAGTAAGCTGTGTGACAGTGAGTTTAAAAGCACAATACCAGGATCCTGGAAATAGAATTCAGCCCTCATTCATTATATTATTCACACCTGTGTTTTTCCTACTTTCATGTGTCAAAATGTCAGTGAAAAAGGACCTTTAGCTCCAGAAAATATGCAAAAGATTGTAAAGGTTACCGACTATTAAGTCACATAAGCGTAGAAATATTTCTTTTTGTATGTTTATTTTGATTTTCTGGTTTTCTTGGTGTTATTATGTTATATTACTGCCATTAGTTTAGATTAATTTTACAGCACATCCATCTACATGACAGAGACCGAGCAGTTCGCACACACACACACACACACACACACACAGACACAAAGTAGCAGGAGGATAAATAATAGCCCTCTTGAGATGCACACTCAAAGCATGTGTCTTTCCTTGGCAATTCTACTATTACATTTAAAACATTTCTCTGCAAAACAAAACCATGACTGACTGACTGATTAATTAAGATGTCTGTGTTAGAAGGTTACTTGATACGCATACTGTAACTCACACCTGCATGTTGTGAAGAGCAATAAAAGTCCAGCACAGGACTTGTGATACAGTCCGTGTTCATGGCTCAGTCTATAAACTGGGATGAAAAACGCAGCAGTGCCACAAATAAAACAGTTAAAACATCTATAATATCCCCACATTTACAAAGCAGCATGCTGTACTGTGTGTTTGAACGTGTGTGTGTTTCCTGAAATCTGTGATGAGTCAAATGAAACAGAGTGTGAGGGGTCAGGGCAGAGCTCGCTCTGGAGGTCCATCAGGCCTCGCTGTCGCTGCTTTATACTCCCTCGGGGACAGAAGGGGTGGTTTCTACCTGACTAAAAATACTGAAAATGTGAGTGCATGTACGTGTGTGTGTGTGTGTGCATGTTCGCATGGGCGGTCAAACATGATTGTGTGTCCCCAGACAGGACATCCATCTCTGTTTTTTGCTGTGTGTGTGTGGCCTCTGAGCACCGCTTCTAGAGGATTCTTCAGTGGGCCGAAGAGTGTGTCAGCAACTGTCTGCAAGCGCACTGCCATAAATTTATACACTCCGCTCTTCACTGGATGGAAGTCAAATAGTAATATGACAGCAAGGGAGAGAGACTGGGGAGGAGAACAAAAAAAATATATATATAGAAAGGGGACAATAAGCTGTGCACAAACAACAGAGTGCTCAAGGACATTTCTTAGCAAAGACTACATTGAGCTGTGAGGTGGTGTAGTTCAATAAACATAGACTCATGTTTAAATGGATAAGAGAGGGGAGGGGAGAGAATAGACCTGTCTGAGATACATGCACATTAGCATTTAACCCCCTTGCACATCACAAGACCGTGCTCTTACTCTGTCAGCAGCTATAACTCAATAATCAATCACATTTGACGCAACCCTTGGAAACACTGGGATTGAGAGCGAGCAGTCAGGCGAAGTGTGTGAAGACAAATCCTCTGAGCAAACTCTGCAATGTCCAAAAAAAAAAAACAATTTGAGGTTTTTTTTGTTGCTTTACTCACGTCCCAGAAACTAGCCACTGTAATGCTCATTTCATGGCTGAGAACGCAGCCCTTTTAGCCACTTATGAGGACTTAAACTGAGCTTCTGAGGGTGCGATGATAACTATCTCATCCACTGTTCCTTCAATCCAGTGTTCTGGTCCTATAGGGACTCTGTCTGCTTTTACACTGGCTGACAGAAGCAGGTCACTCAGTCAACACTGTTGCCATAAATCCACTGCTATGCCCAGAAACGAGAAAACAAAGCCTCCAGCTTCAGAGGCCACAACAATTACACTAAACACTGCACCGGCTGACAATAACAAAACACTCAAAAGCTCCTCAGACCATGACTGCCAGAGACCTGCACAATTATTTTCCACTTCTGAACTCAGAAATATTTCATAAACAAAATTTGTGTGTGTGTGTAAACCAGTAAAGAATCCATGTGTGAGTGAGTGTGTATGTGAAATTTGGGGGGTGGGACTTAAAGCAAAAACCCTGTTGACTAACAGAGCTGATCAATATGAAAGCCTAACAGTAATTAGGCTGCACTGGTTTAATTTCTCATCAGTGCGTATACTGTAATAACAGCCAGTCAGCAGACTCGGTGTGTGTTTCTGTGTGAAGTCTGTCCGTCTGTCTGCTCACACACTGTACAGCAGCACCAAACACAGACAAAAACACACACATTTGATCCACGGCGCAGGCCTGTTTGGTGAAACGAGCGCCATCCTCGACCAGAATAAGGAGAAAACCGCAGGCTGTGGCATGACGCCTAAACGGACACACCCCCTCCGGGCTGTGGCATCGAACCAGCGACACTGTGATAAACAAACGGCGGCTGCTCCCGGCTGCAATATAATGATTATAGTTACTGATCCTGGTGGACTGAACCCATCATTACGACTCGGAAGAACATTTGACCAACACACCAGGCCTGAGCAGTGGGGTTTGTGCTTTGTCCACCTCAGTGCAGACTGACAGATGACTGCACAAATTACATCTTAATCAAACCAGCTACACACAAACACACACACACACAGTCCTCCCCGCCTCCTAAAACCCGCGCGGCGGTGCGCTCCTGGTCTCATGTGTTCCCAATATCTCACCTTGCTTGACACATTTGAGGCGGACCGGGTCTTTGCAGTGTTTGATCACGGCCAGCACGTCCCGGGTGGTGAGCCCGGCCACTGGCATGTTGTTGACCTCAAGCAGCAGCTCATCCTGGGCCAGTTTGCCGCTCTGGATCAGTCCCTTCCCCTGCTTCACCTCGCCGAAGTAAGGGAACTGGCCGTTCTCCGCGCCCCCCTTCAGCTCGAACCCCAGCTCCCCTTCCTTCCCCCGGGTTATCACCGCTTCGTGGACTTTGTTGGTCCAGTGGTTTTTCTTCTTGAGGCTCTTAGACATCGTTAGGGCGAGTTAATCACCGCAGGCTGGCCCATAGAAAAGCCTCCTACCGTCTCATCCCCTGCCTTTGTGCGATCGGCTGCAGCTTCACATCATCACCGGTGCACGCCACGCGCAGTGTCCGGTCGGCGAGCCGCGCAGTCGGGCAGAGGGCTGCAGTACAGCGCGGCGGCGGATGAAATGATTATTACTCTGTCAGACACATAGACGCACAGAGACAGATACTGGCGGATGACCCGGATGTGAAGCCTGAAGGAGGGGAGAGCAGAATGGTTCTGGTTCGGCGTAAAAAAGGATGGAGAGGAGGGGAAGTAACACAGGAGGCGTTTCACTCCCACTACACTGCCAGGGGCGCTTCCTCAGGCTCTCTGTGATCACACACTGCCGATAACATGTAGGAGGAACATCAGTTTATACGTTATATACAAACCTCACCCTGTATGGTTCTACCTGCGACCGTGTTTGCTCCATTTTGGGGATAAAACAGCTTTAAGGCGTTTTTGCTTAGCATGCAGAATCCTGTAAAATGTTTATTTATAGAGGAGCAAAGACTTTATGAGAGTAGCAGTCTTCTGATGATATGCAGTGCAGGTTTTCATGTATTTAAAGTTGGAGTAAATGGGCAACAGCCCTGGGGCCCCAGACCCTCAGGGGTCCCAAAGGCTTCAGGTTGGTTCACCATGTGGAAGTTAGTTTACTGTAAATGAATCGCAAGTAAATACTGCGTGGACAACTTAGGCTCATTATAAACTGAAATAATACAGGAACACATAACTACTTTTTCTTAAAGGCACATCTTGTTGAGGGGATTCAAAATCTAGTTTTAAAGCCTTTATTATTTTAGTATTTTGTGCATTTTACTAAACAAATTTGTGATTAATACACACACAATTCACAGAGTAACCCTAAAACAAGAACATAACTGGATAACTTTCCAAAACCTCATTTGTCCAATGGCAACTTTTTTTTAAAGGTTAAAGGTTTGTAACATTTAGAAGGATCTATTGGCATTAAATGAATATAATATTATATGTTTTCATTAGAGTACAATCACCTAAATAAAGGAATCTATCTATTTATATAATATAATATAATTTATATATTTATATCTATGCCTCCGGTTGCCTTCACTGGAGTCTGCCAC
>NW_023339762.1:19489343-19491009 GCF_004916995.1 Morone saxatilis
CAAACACTGACTCTAGATAGGGGCGTTCGCATTTTATGTGCATATCACAGCCACCGTAGTTTCTCCTTTATGTTTGGAAGAGGAGGGTTGCAATGTGCAACCACACAGCCAGATGACACTAAATCCAACACACTGGTCCTTTAAATCTCACTTTCTTCATTATTTTGAGGCAATTCATTTTTAAATATTATTTATTTATTGGGTACGGCCATGATCGACAGAGGTGGCGGTACTCAATAAGCAGTACAGGTACTCATGTGGGCAAAAATTAGAAGTGCCAATAGTCAGTACTGGTGAGACACTGGTTTAGGTTTGGTAAGAAGGCAAATGTTGATTGCAGATCAATAAATTCAGACTACGTACAGGATATAAAAAAATAGATGGATTCTTGGAGGAAATTTGGGGTCATTAGGGGCCCACAGGATATTTTTACACTGGTGCCCCCCTTAGTGGGTTAATCCAGCCCTGTACTTTCCTGGGTCTGTTTTTTGTTGCATACAGTAGCACATGCAGCACTACCAGCACTTATCAGTCCTGTTTACAGTGGAAATATCAGTGCTTACGCGCATGACAAGCTCCTGAAACTCTAATGGTTAACTCACCTTTACTGCTCTGTGGTCACGGATCACTGGTCTGTTCTAAATGTAAGAGGGGAGGACCTCAATTCATCATCTTTACAGGTTGACTGTATAAGTGAGTGAGTGGAGAAATAGAGCGTTGACTCACTTTTTAACCAACCAGCATCTACATTTCCCTGTTAAAGTTGGTCATCGTTACATAATTGCAATGATGACATAAATCCAAGTCCGACAGAAAATGACAAATCCTTTTGTTGCCATTACTTTTTCATGTCTGCGTGGCTTTCCCAAGCGGGTGAAGTAAAGTTTCATTCAATATTTAACACATGTGTCAAGAGCTGCTCCTCCCAACTCTACTGAGGATGACAGTCCCTTTTACTGCCACTCAGCTGGGGCTTCTGTGGGTGAGTGTGTGTGCGCTTTAAGGACATACATGTGCTTTTATAATGTGAGCACATCCTCACAACATTACTGTACACAATTCTCTATGCATCTGCAACCAGTAAATAATCCATAAAGAGTAGTGGGTTCACTTTGACTGTCACTTTGCTTCCTTTAGTGTCTTGGCATGTAGGTCACACTGTACGTTCTGCTTACAGCTGATGCTTTTGACACTAATTCTAAGCAGTTTTACAGACTTGATGATTATTAAGATCCACCATCACCAGTGGAGAACGAATATTGATATAATCCAGAAAACTGGCCGGATTAATGATGCTTTATTTGTGCCTCTGCTGGTGGATATCTACAACTGCAGCTTCAAGAGTGCCTGGAGCCTGAATGAAATGTAGTTCAGGGTTGAGGAATTATGAACTGTGGAGGTTTTTAACTCCAGAACCAAACTAAATGTTAAATTAGCTGATGCTGCTCTTCTGGCACCTTGTAGCTTTTTTTATAACACAAGTAGTATTTTTGTGTGTACAGGACACCACATTTTTGTCCCGTGCTCATTTAATCTATATCTGGATCAGAGTATTTCACTATTTTGGACCTTCCTTTGTGAGTAGAAGTAGGATAGAAGAACAAAAACTATCAGCTGTCAAAGCTTTGAGCTGGAGCTTCTAAATTTGGAGTCACTTCAAGCAACT
>NW_023339762.1:19491024-19501590 GCF_004916995.1 Morone saxatilis
CTTGACGGCATACAGTAGTAGCGCTCAGTGTCTGTGTGGCTGCTCACACGTGGACGAGTGTTGGGAGGAAGTTGCGTTTACACGAGCTAGCAGTAATGAAGAGTAATGAGAGCTTCAGACACAGTACACACCTTTTCTCTTAAAGCTATGAGGCTGCAACAACTTCATCACATCTTTCACAGTCTGCCAGAATATTAATTACAGTTGTGGTGAGGTGTGATTGTGCACAGCTGAAGCATCCACAGAGGCTTCCTCAGACCGTCTGTAAATACATTTGTGACTGTTTGTGAACGCTGGGTGGGGGAGGAAGCTGAGAGAGAGGGATATTACTTTATATCATCATTATAGACAGGAAGTAATGAGCATCCTAAAGTAGACTGCCAACAACAGAAGGCAAAAATACAATAACACGAGGCAGTCTGCACGCTCAGAGGGGGAATTTCAATAGAGCTTATATGGATTTAGCACACTGCCTCCCTCATTGACTCTCTGCTTTGTGCATTTTCTGTTCGGGAAGAAATGCACACTAAGTTGTTTTTATTGCTCGGCACAGACAGAGGAGAGTGGGGTCACCTTCACACACACCCTCTCAACAGGGCCAACAGACTCCTCCCGTCTTTAACATCTTTATGTTATTCCACAGATGTGCGAAAGCTCAATGAGAGGAAAATAACCATGTTGTAGACGACCATATTAACTATCACTGAGACAGTAACAATATTTGAAAGACATTTTAAACTTTTTAATTAAATACACAACACAGTGGCACCAGTAAGAAACACGATGAAGTGCTGGACTGGAGGAGCAGTTAAAAATCTGCACTCACACACACACACACACACACACACAACACACATAGAGAATAAGTTAATTAGACTGAATAGCTTCAGGGAATTGGCAAGTAAATCATGTTGGCTTTTTCTCCAAGCCCACAATGAAATTTAATTATGAAGTGAAACTTGTGATGGCAGAGTACACCTGCAGAAAGTCCAGACTGACTCCAAACCAAACCACTAAGTCTTCCTCACCAGAGCCTGAGTGAAGCCAAACTAATATCAGCTGACCAGTATCAGTGTTTGTGTTGGTCAATAAGTAGAGACTTAGAAACACTGACGCCATTACTTTGTCCACAAGAGAGTACTGAAGTTTATTTTTTAGACAGTAAAACACCCAGATCAGTAAATATCTTTAAATTATTCTTTAAAAAACTAATTTGAAGCTGTGCTAATTAGTATTTTTATCTCTAAGGAGGATTTTAATGTCTTCTGGCACCTTGTTTTGGTTGTATGACCCACAATTGTACTGTTTTGGTTAAGTCACACTGATCTCATCGGTGTCGTTTTCAGCAAAAAAAGCTCTAATAAACTCGTTGATCGCTACCTGGCAGACAGACAGTTAGCAGCTACAATGAACATTTAGCAAAACCAAAAAAAATTTTGTGTTTCATGTGGGATTATGTGAGTGCTTCTTGTTTGGTGCAGTAACTTCCTAGAGTCTTATTGTTGTTGTAGGTGGATTTTGTTGCTTTTTGACAGAGTCACGCTAATGGTTTACCCCTGTTTCCAGTCTTTGTGCTAAGCTAAGCTAACATCTGCTGGCAGTAGCTTCATATTTACTGATGAGAGTATGGAGGACATAAACCGCCAAAATCCAAAGTAAATAAATAAATGAATATACTATTAACTGCACCAAAAATCATATTACAAATAAATATAGGCAATAAATCTAATGTGACATAAATTATATGATATTTCTGTTTTAATTTGCTTAGGTATTTATTTTTTTCCCCATTTAACTTATTATTTATTCACCAATGGGAGAGAATTTGCATACTAAAGCAAAAATACAAGACACAGAAATAATGAATGAATAAAAAAAAGAAAATTAAATGGGAATGTACAAAAAACAAGGGGATGAATACAAAGGTAAATTAATATATAAGCAAATTAAAACTATCACTACTATGACTTAATATTATATTTATAAATTAATTAATGCCTATACTATATTATATATATATATAAGAACAAGGCAAGAGTTTTTTTTCAGTCTGACTATAATCCTCACACACTGACACTTTATTAAAATATAAACGCTCACACATAATTTATATATTCTTTCTCATCTATTCTTCTCAGATGTTTTAAATATGGAGTCTATTAAACCAGGCCTGCAGATCAAAAACATTAGCTGGTTATTACACAAGAGCTTCTTTAGACAAGATATAAGGTTTTGAATTGGACTCCTTTTAGTTTGACTCCCTGGTCAGCTGCAATCTGCAGTCATGTGCTGTTTGATCACCATCATTAGCATCATCATCCTCTTTCTCTTTCCCTTTTTTTTCCTCAACTACACCTTCATTTTGAAGAAGCTTCATATGCAAACTGTTTGATCTCCCCGAGAGGGCTTTGGGGATTAGCTAAATGACTCTGCAGTTAGCTTTTAAATCACACAATGCCTCCCAAAAATAGTGTCCTCTCAGCTAATGCCTAATCATTGTGCTTGAGCAGTGATGGCTTAGCTAAGACTGCAAGACAGGAGTCAGCCTTGGCACTGCTGTGACCCATTTGTAGGATGCTGTTTGCCATCATCTTGGTGTATACGACGTGTATAAAAATAAAAAACGAATTGGAATGGGACAGTTGTTCTGATAAGCCTATCACTATCTCTAAACTAATTCCTTTAGCAGTTGATCGGCTCATGAATACTGGAAAGGGTTCTGTGCCACAGTTCTTGCTTTAAATCACCACAGCTTGGAAGAAAATCACTCTCTCAGTTCAGGATTAATTAGTCCTAATCTTGGGGCGTTTCCAATGGAGATTTTATATGAAAGAACCCCATACATCTTTGTCAGGAACAATCTATGTTAATTATATTAGAACTGGTGATTAGATTTCCCTCAGTTGTCTCCTTTATGACCATCAAGCAGCAATCAGTCTTGGTCATTACAGGCAGTTACTCAGTGTGACCACTAGAGGGAACTATTTACTATTGAATAGTTCTGGGAGATGCTGCTCCTCCACACTGGCTTCTTTTTTAGGAATAAATATTAAAGTCCTCCTCCACTTAAAATATGTTTGAGATTCACTGTGCAGAATGATTTAAGTGAAGAGACTTGAAGGCTGTTTTAATATTAATCTGCTGTAGCTAGTTTTTAAGTTAACTTAGACAAATGTGCTGTGGAAATATAAGCTTGTAGGACACATACATTAACAAATGCACTTTCTAGTGAAGCCAGAGACTTCTTGTGTGCAACAGTTCAACCTTTGACAAAAACATACTTGCATATTCATAGATTCCTGGACTTTTCCAAGAGACGGAGCAGTTTTACTTTTAAGAATTTTAAAGTAGTTTATTGATTATAAACTGATATGTTGTTTTTATACATCTTTGAACATTTCTACAGGGATTCTTCTACAACTACTTTTCCCCAAAGACTTCATTAACGATGCAAACATATATCCATAGTAGACTTTCTGCTGCTTACTGGACCAAAAACTAAGAAAAAGGCATTAAGTGAAGCTGCTCTCTGTAGTTTCGGATCCTAACTGTGAAATTCATCTCTGAATCTGAGAGCAACAATAATTCATCAACAGCACATAAACAACACTAGTTTGATATTTTCAGTTTTTACTTAAACTGTAGAAGACATATTATGTAAGTTAATATATTTAATTTATCTCCATCATGGTATAAGATGGTCAAATAATAACTTTCAAAAGCAACTTAATGTCTTGTAGGTCTGCAGTGATGCATCATCTAACCTGACAATTATTCTCTATTAATAGTTTTGTCTAAAATTAGTCACATAGTTCACATTAGTGAAAATTATCTATTAAATATGACATGAAAAGGTCTAAAAGATAAAAAGATAAAATATATTAAATTTACATTGAAACAAAACAGAAAAAAATGCTAATTCTGACACTGGAGACGAAAGAACATTTGATATTTTATCTTTAAAACAATCAGTTGCTCCATCGGTCAAATGTTTTCCTGTTAGTAGAAACAAAAACATTCACACACACAAAAAAAAACACAGGAGAGCAAAGTGTTTATTGCATAAGTTGCCATGGTTTTACCACAGCAGCTTTTTTATTAGCAAAATCATGGAGATTAGTCCACTAATGTGCCCGTCCAATGAAAACAGAGGGTTGGGGTATAGGGGGGATATGTAACTTGAAACCATCACAGATCATGATCAATAACAGTGCCACCTAACCGTCTGTCTACGCACTGAACACAGATCTACATATGGTCCTACTGTCTGCTACAAGGCCGCCATTGGCATCCTCTTATCAAAGCTTCTCTTTACTTCATGATTCAATCAGGAATGTTACAGTTTGTAGCGGCGCACCATCAAGGTGCACTCATTAATTAGCGAGAGTAGCTTCTTTCTTTTTTTTTTTGGTCGATTAGAAAAATAAAACTTTGATAGAGGATGACAAGTAGAGGAATAAAGTCCCTTTGTTTTATATTGTGCAAACATTCACACACACACACACACACACACACTCGCAGCACACACGCAAACCACACATCCGAAAAGGTTTACACACAGCTCTCACAGTATGTCAGAGTGAATTGGTCTACAGAGTGACTTGGTCTTGCTTGGTTTGTCCAAGGAGGCAAAAGTTATGCGACAATGAAATAATCAAAGAAATAGATTATATGGACTGCAGAGGGTCGGGGGTCGGGGGTCGGGGGGGTCAACATCTACATAAACCTAACATCTAACTCAACAAAAAAAGAAACACTGCAACTAAGGCATGCAAGGCACAAGCACCTACAAACAAAAAGACAAAAAAGTGTTCAATCATGGACAAAAAAAAAAAAAGTCAAGGCCCCCCTTTTTATATAAAAATTTAAAATAATGATAAAGGTAAAACAAGCACATTTTAAAAACTGTGAAAAATCCCCCGCGATAGACAGTTGTACAAATACTTTACACAAAATGTTTTTTCTACACACCGTCTTTAAAACTTTTAGAGATGAACATAAGTTAATAAGAGGTTAAAAGTGACATTCTCAGCAGGGTCCCTGAAGTTCCCTCCAGTCCGAGTCCCCTTGAACAAAGTCACTTGGTAAGCCGGCCGACCGTGTTGCCTGAGCAGAAAGAAGAAAGCAACAAAAAAGACGCCATGATTAGAAGAGACAAACGTGACAAACCCACAGCAGCTCGGCCCTGGAAGCGGCAGGCGTTACCTTTAGAAAAGGCCGCAGTCCTTCAGGTTGTTCTTGATGATGACGTCAGTGACGGCATCGAACACGAACTGCACGTTCTTGGTGTCGGTGGCACAGGTGAAGTGGGTGTAGATCTCCTTGGTGTCCTTCCTCTTGTTCAGGTCCTCGAACTGGCACTGAATGTAAGCTGCTGCCTCCTCGTAGGTGTTTGAGCCTGAAGGAGGACAGAGGACAATTAGGGGACGCACAGCACGGAGAGTTTCATCAGTTTACATACATAAAGGGGAGAAAAATACTCGAAACATCTTTTAATATAACGCAGTCTAGCACAACACATCACTAATTATGACCTCCATAATAAACAAAAGTAGAATTATTACCTTTTTGACTGTCAACAAAAACGGAAAATGTATATACTTGGTAAAAGAAGAATTAATGGCAGAGTTGTTGTGTAGGATTGCGATGCTGTTTTGATCCGTCCAGCACACAACTTCACTCCCCACCAACAACCGGACTGTTCAGAAGCGCAATGTTTTGCCTGCCAGATTTTATAAACTTGCTCAGATTTAGTTCATTTGAATAGTATTCCTTGATTTATATGTTTCTACTATGAGTAGGTAAGCTGCGTAGTTTAAATGTACTTTTATACCCAAATTTACAGAATAAAGTGGCCAATGAGTGTAATAGTGCGTTTGTTTGTGTGTGTTGGCTTAATATTGTTTTTTATCTTTATTTTTTTGTTATCTGAAGCTGATTTACATGGAGGGTCTGATGGTTGTGGGCTCTCTATTACATAGCTCTATATTTTATTATCTTAAATAGCCATCTTTAGTTGTCGTATCTATATCATGTCAGTAGCTTGTAACACACTTTGAATTGCCTTTGATTTGTTTTTAAAAGATGCTATATAAATAAACTTTATTTGATTCACTGCTTTCTCCATGAAACACCTCTAGACAAATGTAATTTTGCATGCACACTTATTGTATGCAAAGTAAGGACATTTCTACAAATGTTCTTCACGGTTTATACAATGACTAAGATATGGAGAGCTCGTTTATCTTTTGCTCACACAGAATGTGTGTCAAACAGGCTTCGATTTTGATGACACGTTCACATCTGTGAAATATGAGAATCAATAAGACACATTGTTAAAACACATAAAGCAGCCCACACAGTTCAAGACTGCAGAGCAGAGAGGATAAAGAAATATCTTTGTGTCCGCTGTAGAGATTGCCACACCTTTGAGTCGGCAACAAGGGGCTATGGATGGCTGAATGTGACCTCAGTTCAAAGTCCAAAAAAAAAAACTGTTTAACCCCAAGTTTCTGCCCCTAGGTGTAGATTTTTTCTATTTTGCAGATATTTCAGACAAGCTTTCAACTTATTCACTGTCAGGCTTCCTGGGTCAAACCCTCCGGGGGCTTTAAGAGCTGTAAAACATAATTTATGATTTAAATGACCTTGTTTCACCATTTCTAAAAAAAGGTCCTGAGCTGAGACAGTATGACTGAAGACATTTTGTTTTAAGGGCTGAAGGTCTGCTGGTCTGTTCATCTTGATTGATAAACAAAATTGGAATTCAGATTTCATGTACCAGGTCCTAAAGTAGCGTCGAAACACTGCACCTGCTCTGTTAATGTATGCGTCTCTCTCACCTGCGTATTCTGGGTAACAGATTGTGAGAGGGCTCTTTTTGATCTTTTCCTCAAACAGGTCCTTCTTGTTGAGGAAGAGGATGATGGAGGTGTCTGTGAACCACTTGTTGTTGCAGATGGAGTCGAACAGCTTCATGCTCTCGTGCATTCGATTCTGAATGAGAGGAGAGACGTGTTAACCAACCAGAGAAGCTGCATGAACTGATAAAGGTATTGAAAGGTCAGAAAGGTCTTACCATCTCCTCATCCTCAGCCAGAACCAGATCATAGTCACTCAGGGCCACACAGAAGATGATGGCAGTGACTCCCTCAAAACAATGGATCCACTTCTTCCTCTCTGATCTCTGTCCGCCTACATCAAACATCCTGCACAAAGATCACAGATACACACTAAATACCACACAAACTAAATGTTCACTAATTAAGATGACTCATTCTGGCAGTCACTGATTATAACTCCATATTTATCTGTAGTCATGGTACATTATTATGATTTTGGGGGGGTTTTATTCTCTTTAATCCATAGTGACAGCTGAAGAGTGACAGAAAAGCGGTGGGAGAGTGAGAGGAGGACATGCAGCACAGGGCCACAGGTCAGAGTCGAACCCATGGTTGCAGCCCCGGCACATGGGGCACCAGCTCCACAGGGGGGGCCATCTGGGGGCCCCTTGCCATGGTATAATATGAGGAGGATCCTTGGACATAGCACTCAAAGCCTTACCACCTCTACTGTCACTTTACTGAGGTGTAGACTATTTCATAACAACTCCATCATCTAACATTTGATTCAAGACGTTTGGACTGTCAGTAAGCGATTTGTTTTCAGTAAATCACAAGGATAAAGAGGAAATATTGTGTAAATTGACATAAAAGCCGGATTATTAACATGTTTCAAAAGGATTCAAAAGATGAAAAAGATCCAACTAGCCCAGTTTCCTCAGGTAGGACATGTACAGGCTCTCTAGTAGAGAGTAGAGTGCAGGCTCATTTAGTCTTGAGGCTGGACTGTGGAAATAAGCCTGGGGACATGTAGGAAAATGATGTCCCCATTCTTAATCCTGCCTACTAAACTCTGACTGTTCGATTTAGATGTGGGCGGCGATTCCGAGATAGGCCCAGACTAGAAGAGAAAACCACCAGTCATCATGTGAATACAGCTAAATGACCTGGACTAACTGCGGTGGCTGTTACTCACTTGAAGTGCAGGTCCTTGAAAGTGAAGTGTGTTTCCACAATACCAGTAGTTTTGACTCTGGTCCTCAGCACATCCTGCTGGGTGGGCACATAAGCACCGTGGGATATCCTGTCCAAGTCGTTCAGGTAGCTTTAGGAAGAGAAAAGTCAAAAAGAGGGATAGATTGACACCAGGTCAAAAAAACAGTACAGTCCCAGAGTAGTTTCCTCCAACATGTCAGTACAACCAACTCACTATGCTGCAGAGTCGTTGAGCTGGTATTCCCGGGAGCGGCTGAAGCAGGCCTGAACTCCTCCATCTTTCCACAGCCGCTGAATGACCCCTGCTAGTTCGCCTGTCATGAAGCCCTCTTCTGCTGATCCAGCCAGGACGAACAGCTGCCGTGCATCATCCTAAAGAGACAAAGACCAATTGAAGTTATAATCCACAAGATTTTTCCATATAACTTAAAGTCAGTTTTGCTTTGAATGTGCGTATTTTCTAGGGTGTATTTTTAATTTCCTCCTTCCTCATACCTGAACTTTGCATACTGACTGATACTGAAGAACAACACATGTGCATTAAAAAAACAGAGATAAACATATATCTGTCTGTATAATTTCTAATGTTGTATGACCTTGGTCAGGTTAAACCCTTTCTCAGGGTCAGACTAGGGCAGGGTCATGACTTCACTATCTTGGGGAGAAAAATGGTGAACGGGACATTGCGGGGAAGTAGCAGGATCCTGTTTCGGGACAAATTAATTACATGGTATCGGATCGTACACTGACATGCGTACTCGCCGATACCCGATGCCACATTTTAGTCAGCATCAGCAGAATTTCCAATACTGGTGTCGGAGCTAATGTTTACAGTGCACTTAATGACAAAACAAAGCAAGATTTAGGAGCACTGTTCCTGTACTTTTGTTGTATTGTGGCCTTACATTAGATTTGTTCCAATAAATAAATGAATCCTAATTGACAGAATTTAGATTTGCGGTCATGTTTCTTTTGGAGGGGGTGATTTTGCTTTATTGAGAGGCCAGTAGAGAGAGCCAAGAAAGGCAGTACTCGAATCTGGACCACTGCGGTGAAGCCTCGGCCTTGTACACGCTTTACACGGTGAGCTACCCAGGCGCCCCAGATCTGCAGTCCTTTTTTTATACAATTACAGCAAGAGCCCTCTGCCACTGACAAACACGCCTGTTTGGAGACAATGCAAGCGATGAATTAAAAATGACAAATTAGTTCAGTCCTTTTAGCCATGACACTTGCATTAAATTAGATTTCCAAAGCTACACAGTATCTTAAGCAGGTCCTTGGCCAAAAATTGATAAGAGCATAAAATCTAGAAAGAAAAGCTTTGGGTGTAAAATTGGTCACGATGGCAGAGCCAGGCCAGTCACGCTGAGGCAATGACTAAGCCTCTTGTTATGCCAGGGAAAAAAAAAAGGCTTCACAAAAAGGAAAAAGGTCTGTTTATAAAAAAGAAGAAACCAAATACTCAACAGTCTGTGCTGTATTTATTTGCGGCGTGTGGCAATAACATACTATACTTATACAAAAAAAAAACACCAACCCAATGAACACAAAGTCTCCAAAAATCATGGAAAACATGTTGCTGATTAATACTGTAAAGCTCGTATTCGTGTTGACAGGCAGCTCTTCTGTCCATGAACAAGCACTTCAAAAATGTCCGGCTCAGCAGCACAGCTCTTTCCAACTGAAGGACCCACGGACAGTTCTCATGTCAGTAAGCAGCTGCTCTAATGAAGTGTTATGAATGTGATACTAAGCCCCTACCAGCTCTATCCGACCTGCTGCGGAGGAGGGAGTGAGAAGAAAATGGCCCAGCAGGGAAGGGTGACATATGACTAAGTAGTCGTTGCCCTTATACCACTGGGCTATATATTTGCACGGAAATACAACTTTGTAATATCCCAAAAAAACAGTAGAAATGCCAGCTTTGTCTCCCATCACTCACCGCTCTCGCTGCATCGGCAAAGTCAATCTTGAGGCGTCCCATCGCTCTGATGATGGCAATAATGGACTGGATGGTGTTGCTGTAGACCACGGCCTTGTACTGCTTACACTCCTCCTCTGAGTAGCCCGCTTCATGGATGATCCTGGCACACACACAGAGAAAGAGAGGACATTAGCACTTGTTCTTTACATCGTTTATTATGCTTGACTGGCAGTTATTGGTTGTTGCACAAGCTCCGTCTAAAAAAAAAAAAAGGGGAACTGAAAGATATTTTACAATACAAATGTGTGCGAGTAACTCCCTATTCTCTACCTTGTGCAAACATAATTACTCAACAAATGCCTACACAGAGAGCAAATATTATGATAATTATTGCAGAAAGCCTCTCAAATATGGAGGTTTTCTGTTTTTCTGTTTTATATGATATTAACCTGAATATCTTTGGGTTGTGGACTGACAAAACAAGACGTTTAAAGACACCACATTGGACTGAGAAACTGGGACAAGACATTTTTCTTTATAGACCAAACAATTCATCTAGAAAATAACCATTAGTTGCAGTCC
>NW_023339762.1:19501690-19504020 GCF_004916995.1 Morone saxatilis
AGACACACACACACAAACACACACACACACACACAGACAAACACAGACACACACAGACACACACACAGGGGAAGTGTCGGGTGATGAGGTGCATATATAAGTGTGTCGTTTGTTCTCTATGCAGTCTGACGTCAGTTCAGAGGGACTAAAACACAGCTGTGTGCCACGGTCGGTGCGTCGTTAAATGTGATGTTGATCATCAAAACTTACTTCATCTGTTTAACGATCGTACTTTTTCCAGACTCTCCAGCACCTGAAACAGAGAAAAATGACACTAGAGTTACCTGATGTTAATTGTTTCAAGCATAAATCAAAGACAAGTAGGTTCAGTATAACACCCAAAGTTAAATGCTGCTGATTAGTATCATATAAAACACACCACGTGCATATTTTTATTACATTTGCACATATTTTCTGTTGAATAAAAGGGTTTGCTCTCTGACACGAAGCTTCATTTATCTGTGTGAGAATACTTGAAGGGGTCATTCTAGTTTCAATGTGTTTCAGTTGTCATGGCTGTCCAAAATAGAAAAAACACAAATCACAGTAAAATGATGTTTTCATTTCGTCACAGGTTTGTTTTTGCTCTGCTTCACATTCACTGACCGGTGACATATCTGATGAGGGAATAAATCCTTCAAAAAGGGTCACTTTAACACACATTCATGTATTTTATTACAACAATCTTTGTAGTTTTAACTACAGTTACTTTAAGCTATATTGACTGCATTTTCACAGAGGTTGCAATTATTCTTCAACTGACTGCTACTGCAAGTGAAGCAAGTTTTTTCTTTTTTTTAAAGATATATTTTTGGGGCTTTTTACGCTTAAATCGCTTAAATCCCCCCACCTATTTAAACCAATCTCTGCCAAACACACACACACAAAAAGTGTTAACTTTAACCTGCAGCTCATTAGAAGATACACTGTCACCGAACGCGGCGAAGAAGTGCCTAAGGCCCGGTTTAGCCGGGTCACAGTGCAATTGGATTAATCAACTGGATCCTCTCGGCAATGAGATTATTGACAGCTTAAACATCCCGGGGTTAGACACTCCTGCTGCATCAGACTGGCTGACTCTCATATGGACCATTTGATTTGTGTGAGACTGACGCTATGTGACGCAGTACGATGCCATCACAGCCTTAAAAAAAAAAAAGGTAAAAGTTAATAAATATAATAAGAAATGTATAAATAATAAAAAAAAAAGGTGTAAAACTGTGATTTTAATTATCCAAAGAAGTGTTTGGTACTTAGTGTCTCACACAGTTCCCCAGCTGCCTCAGAGATACAGGCATGTTTTCAGCTGAGCACACAACATTTTAATTACCTTTCCTCTGCAGGGACGCTCAGCTCCCCAGTGAAGAGAACTGTTCACCAATTCATCGTCCCATATGATAAACAGCCACACGCCACACACACAGAGCTAATATTACTGCAAACATCACAACACAAATTTAATTTCCAAAACACACACTCACACCTCACCGAGCTGCTGAAATTGAAGGGCTTATGGGATGCCAATTACGGCGAAGAAAAAAGGGGAAGAAGTGGCCGAAATGTGTCATAGAGGAAGGGTGTTTAGTAGAGCTACAGTGGCCGGACAAGGGAACAAACATTCCCCTCAGGCCATATGAGACGCAGATATCACTCCGTGCCTGCATCTCTGCTACTGTACATGAAAATGCCGCCACACATAAAACAAAGATCAATCACACTCGTCTCAAGAGCATGTCGTCTGCAGATTACTGCATTAATGCAAACGCCCCCGGTGGGATGCCTGACAGAGCGGCAAACTGCGGTAAGCGCGTACGGTAAAGCTCTATTATCTCCGTCTTGCGCGCAGTATAAAAAAAGGATTATGAATGTGAGAATTAAATACACCCATGTGTTCAAAGACAGGAGGTAATTTCCCCCCCCACCATTAAACAACAAATCCACAAACCAATCCCGGACATCTCATGCAGGTGCTTGTGGGAATCGTGACACAAAAGGAACCACAGCCATGAAAATTCAAATCAGGTCCGTCTCAAATGACGCACAAACAAACAAAAAAATAAATAAAAAAACAACAAACAAAATGACTGCTGGAGCTGAGCAATGTACAGCGTCTGCGACTCCGGTGAAGTGTCTGAAAACAGAACTGTGACACCTGTGATGACACACACACACACACACACACACACACACACAGAGACACACACAACAGAGACACACACACACACACACACAGAGACACACACACACACACACAGAGAGAGAGACAGTTTTCATATTCAATATTCCTGATGAGCAGGTTGAGTTACAGTACAGAGTAATCAGAGTACAGA
>NW_023339762.1:19504120-19504360 GCF_004916995.1 Morone saxatilis
TGTGTGTGTGTGTGTTATACAGGTCTTTATACCGCTGCACAGATGGCTGGAAAACATTTATTTCCTATTGCTGAAAGTTTAGCCAGCTCATTCATTGAGTTTTAAACACATTCAAGGCTCTAACCAGAGTTTATTAGCTGATATGATTCTGGTAACAACACACACAAAATAGATCATCGACTGGGACGAGAGTCAGCTGCAAAGGAGGATGTTTATGAACAATTCATGACTTCATGGAAC
>NW_023339762.1:19504444-19531496 GCF_004916995.1 Morone saxatilis
GGCCTGTATCTCAGCATTTCATTAATATCTGTGACAAAAACTGAATGTTATTATTAAAGTTTTCAAATTTGAAGAGCTGAAGACAAGCTGTATTCACAGAGCCTTCACTCTCTGCATTAGAAAAGTAGGCAGTAAAAACAACCACAGAGTTAATAGAACAATGAGAATAAAACACTGAATTTATCGAAAAGAAACCTATTAAGTATGTATGATTGTTAACAATAAAAAATAAAATACATAACACAGACAGAGGAGACTTCCTGCAGTTATTGTGTTCACTATTAGTGTTATCAGATGTTCTCTACTCTTATTGTTGTGCACCAAATATAATATGTCATGTCACTAATATGTTACAACTCAGGTTGTAAATTTACTCAACAATAGAAAAAAGGTCCCTTAAAGAGAAAGGAGGCCACTCCCCTCACTCCACATATTAATTATGCCTTATGTCAAGTGATGAGAACACGAACACCACCTCTATGACAGGCTGCGTGACATGCAGTTAAAAGCGACTTTTATAATATATGAAAGATAAATCACAGATTACAACTCTGCAACATATTTTAATGCGTTTATTGTCACACTCTGTGTCTACTGATTTTGACATGTTTTATGGCACTGGAGCTGCCCTCACTTATTCAGTGAGAGACTTTGGTTTAAGGATGCAGGCTGCTGAGATTACTTCCACTCTCAAGTTTCAGTTTTCAGATTAGTTATTAGTTGTAACATCCTGTCAAGTGTTTGTCTCTACTTTACCACATAAACTAAACTAAATAAAAATATTTTCTCTTCCTACTCTTTATACTAACACAGTGGAAAAGAAGTGCTCTACATGACAGTCAGGTCTGTGAGGCAGAAGAGACTGCATGAGGACTTGTTGGAGAGAGAAAAAAGCAGAAATTAGTCCTCCAGATGGCAGCAGAGTCATGAAACAACCAACCAGTAAGAGACGGAAAAATGGGACCAGTGGAGGAAGCCGGACCTACCTCTAAGTAAAAAACAACAGATTTTGTGTGTGAGATGGTTCTAACTCTCTAAAGTGATTTGTCCTTGAGTTGAGATCCTCAGAAAGATAAAAGTTGTCACTGTTATTCAGTTAATAAAACCTTTAAAGGAGCACTCCACCAATTCTACACACAAAGTTCAGTTTATTCTTCACTGCTCTAACTAAAAGAAGTGGCCATTTATTACTCGTGGAGGGTTTAATGAAATATGCTATCACATTGCATTATGGGAAATGTGTTTTTTGTAGCATGACCTCAGTCAGAATATCTCGGCCTTGATCATTATCTCTTTAATCTCTCTCTTGTATGAAAGGGCAATACTAAAAACCAGGAGCAGCCTTTTAGTTTAGGTGTTTTGCACAAACATAAGAATAACATTTGTTAAATAAAATACTTATATGAAGCTACATCATAGGGTCCTTTCACCATGATTACCATAAAACTTCAGTTAAAAGCAGGGTCCCAACAGGTCTCCTTGACCAGCCTGGTGTGGCTACAGAAATAAATGTAGGTCTCAATTAAACCTCCTGGATTTTATAGAAATTCTTTGGATGTATAAAACCTCTTAAAACCCACCGGGTCACCCACTTGAGCGAGTATACACACACAAAAATAAACGTTTAAACTTTTGTCAATATGGACACATCATTAGATCAGAAACCACAAGTATCAAATTAATTAATTAATTGATCAAATTAATGATTTGTAACTGATATGTTTTATACAAGTAATATTCATGCTGGTTTAAATGAACAGTTTGATGGTATTTCCCGTCTTTGCTGAGCAGGAGTTTTTTGCTAAAGGAATTAAAGGCCTGTCCCATATAGAGGCTTCTTCCACGTAGGTTGAGTTCAATGATTGAAGCAAATAATGAAGAATGATGAAGTTTTATGATAGTCGTGGAACACGTCTATGAAGTGCTGCCTGGTAAAGTTTAATTATCTTTAATTAATGTTTAGTGTTTTGTCTGTCAGTTGGAAACAAGTCGAGCTGTGGAGAGGAGAGTAGTGCTGCTGAACATTATCCCCGTTCATTTGATGATGATATTATTACAGTATAAAAGAATCTCTGTTAATTTACAAAGAAAAGATCATGGAGATGCTGTAGTTATATTATATATCAGTAGCCTCCGTTTGTATCTATTTTACTGTTAGAGTCACAGAGCTAACCATCTGTTTTAATAAACCCATGGATTTGTTTGATAATGCTGTTGTTGTGAAGATATTTCTAGAATCATCAAAGACTCGCTAACAATCTGGATGAAAAACATATTCAGGTCATTTTACAAAAAAACTTTTTCCATCCAACTTCCACCAACGTTACATCACTGAAACAACATATGTTTGTGTTCAACTTGTGCAAGGAAATATAACAGTTTTATTTGTCTGTATTGACATTATTTTGCATTTCTTATTTCCATACAAAACCCTTTTTTATCTTCTTGCGTCATTCAACAGGAGCAAGGATGTGTGTGGGGGTTAAAATTGTTTTCATTGTGCAGCGGAGGGAATATTTTTTCATCCAAATGGTTATAAAAGCACTTGAGGATCCTGGAAACAGCAATAAAAACAGCAGTAAGAGTCATCAAACATCCTTTGCAAAACGGATGTGTCACTCTGTGACTTGAATCTAAAGGTAATGCATGTGACACACAAAATGGGGCTAATTTATCTTCAGGTATTATCAGTGTCAGTAGATGACCAGAGTCCAGGTGGCCCAAATCCCAACTGAGCCTGAACACACTGACAATGAAAAATTACAGCCAGTCGTTGATGAACGATCAGAAGAGATTAAAATGTCACGACTCGCTCCAGGCCCTCAGAAGAGTTACAGTAAATGTCTGTGTGTCATCAACATTAAATCATTAGCGCATGATGAAGTATATAATTAGGGTATGTGGACAAAACAAAACTTGCAGTGTGTCTTACAGAAGTTTTCTCTCTTTCTCTCTGTGTTACATATTTGCTGAATTTCTGCAGCTTTGTTGACGACTGAATGCACCAGTGAATTTCAGAAAATATGAGGCAGTCTTATCAGAAGTGTTAGATAGAGGGCTGTTTTTGTGTGCGGCCCCCTTTCCATTCAATAGCAGCTCGGGCTCCAACTTGATGACCTCATTTCTCTGCAGCCTTGGGGGCTTTGCTTCACATACTGAAGAGGAGAAAGCTTCATTGTTGGCTGTTTTTTAAGAGTGGTGGATGTCAACTTTTAAATGGGGATGTTTTTCTTCCTGTGAGGACACCAAGAGATGTTATTTAATGACAGACCGTTTGATACTGATGTGCTTACATGGGCCAGAAACAGGACGTTAGCAAATGTGTGTAAATAAATAAAAAAAGAAGCAAATGAACGATGAGAGAAGTTATTTTGCGTAAAAGGGAAAGTTATGCATGTGCAATGGGTGATGGCTTTTATCACCCATAGTGCTGTGCAATATTATACATCATATGCCCTGCAGCAGTGCATCTTTTATGGCTTCTGTCTGTCCTCCTTTCAACTCTGAACACTTTTATTTCAGCCCATGAATGTATACTGAACGCAGGTCAGCCTGCGTCCACAGGACAAACATATTCCAACTGGCACAATAAAGCAAACCATGAAGCCTTTGATGAAACTAAGACCTTTAACCAGCCCATTCACACATGCAGACACTAATTCAGCGCCTGTACGAGGAAGCTTTCATATGACGTTACCATGCAAAGCCATCGGCAATAGCCACCGAGGACTAGACGCAACTGTATAACCCTTATAAATTATACATTCAGTATCGAGCTTTAAAACCACACAAGCCATCGCCCCGGAGGAAGCATCTTGAAAAGAGCTCATGTTTTGACATTTCACTTGGAACCACAAGAACCATATGCAACCATACGACACACATATGGTCTTATTATTTCTTAAAAGTACAAATTTATAAGAGTATGTGGTCTCTTTCTGCTGTCTCATGTGGTTGTCTATAAAACCAATGAGTGGGGCTGCTCTACATTGAACTCAAAGGAATATTTTAGGAAATACAGTATGCTTATTTACTTTCTTCCCGAGAGTTAGATGAGAAGATTGATAAAACTCTCACATAGGATATGTAGCTACAGCTAGCAGACGTTAGCTTAGCTTAGCACAAAGACCGGAAATGGAGGGAAAACCTAGCCTAGCTTTATCCAAAGCTAATAAAATTCACGTACCAGAACATCTAAAGCTCACCAATTAACATTTTGTAGTTAATAAGTTGTGGTTTTGCAGGAGGCTATGTGCCACTACGGCTGTGTCTGCAATCACTCCCTCAATATATATTAGCCTACTGTCCAAATTCTGAATGTGTACATTTCTCCAATTTATAGACCCCTAAGAAATTACACTAATTAATGAAAAAGTAAATTAATGAATGAACAAGAGAGTGATTTTGGACACAGCGTATCACTTGCCTCCCCATCTTTGTGCTAAGCTAGGCTAACCATACAGACATGAGAGATTTGTTAATCATTTCATCTAAGTCTCGGCAAGAAAAGCAAATAAGTATATTTTCCAAACTATTCCTTGAACTAGTTTGTGTTACTTATCCTTGATACCAGATAATATATAATTATATATATGTTTAGGTCTGTCATACATCATCAGGTAAGTAGACGTAATACTTTCTAATAATCATTTGTTTTCTAAATATTTAGAGTGACTACAAATTATAAGACATGCCATCGGAAATTGGAAAAAGGAGCTTCAAGGAGACAGGAAACCAAAGACACACAAAACCAAACGCACACATGTAGTGGAGACCCAGAGTCTTATTGATTTGTGTTCATGACAAATGGTCAAACAGCTGAAGTGAAGCTCACGGCCACGGACACACCAATACAGTCTTCTATGACTTAACTGCCCCCACATCAAGTTAATGAAAAAGTAATGACACACAAACATTTATGTGATATTAAATCACAGTCATCACACAACATATAAAATTTGCAAAAGCTTTACACAGTTTACATTATACCAAAGCACATCAACTAACAGACCAATGTTGATGTGATCAGCGTGCCGAGTGCAATAAATCATGTCATATTTTCTCATATCAAATCATGTTTACGTGCCCGACTCGTGCCTGTTTGATGGCACACTCCTCGTTTCATTTGCAATATTGTTTAGGGGAGAGAGACCATTATTCTTTGTGGTAATTCCATCAAAGTAAGGTCATCCACCAACTGGGGCACACTGCGTCACCAGTTTGGTTAAAAGGTCAAAACAACAGAGTCTTAAAGGTTAACGTCCTGCAGCAACAGAATAACAGTGCGACCCTCTTTTTCTGTCCTCTTTTTTAATTGTGCTTTACCATTTTATTTCATGCCAAAGCCACTCAAACTTCCCTCCACATAATCCCCTACAGCTTTGTAACGCAGGAGAATGTGATGCGTTTACGCTGGAGAGACCAAAGCTTTCCATGGTCCTGAAAAACACATCTCTCTCTGTCTATGTCTGTCTCTTCTTTATTAAAATTTGTGACCCTAGCTTAAGGGATACAACACAACAGGCACTAATAGCCCCCATAACCCCTCCCTGCTCTGTCGGTCAGTCTCTCTTTCTGTCTCTCTAACACACACACAACCAACGATTCACAACACACAACAACACACACACACACACTGGTTCTTGTCAGAGGAGGAGCAACATCAACATAGGGTTACTTTCTGCCTCTGTCTCTGCTCCAGTGTGTCTACAGTGTCTGAGAGTAATATGGACCAAACTAAAACAGCTCATCCATGTCACTCCAAGCAGACAAGGTAAGATAACATTTATCTGGATTTCTACCAAACTGCTGCAGGTAAGGACACTTTTTCTTTTTCTTTTTAGAAAATTACTCTAACTTATGGAACACCTGCTTGGACCAGATTTTAATATATGTTAGCTGAGGCACTGGTAGAGTCAAGTAAATTGCTGCAAAGTCAGTGGATTTTCACACAAATCCTATTGGGTGTGAATCTTTACAACCATGTGAAGCTTTCTTGTGCTGTGAAGTAGAAAAGCCTGATTTAAACAAACTAAAAATACAAATAAAAACATCATGGGAGCATTAAAATATTGATGAAACTCACAGACAGAAGGAAAATTCCAGGAATATAATGTGATACTTTGATTGAGTGATTATATATTGATTGAAATTGTACCTTCCACATGCAGTTTCTGTTTCCTGAGGAAGTTTCTATTTATTGTAGAGTATCTGGGTTTTATTGTTCCCCTAAGGCTGTTCTGGAAACGTTTATCTTGATTTCTGCTCTGAGCTGAAAGGTTTCCACCAGCATCAGATCCCGACTCTGGATTCCCCAGTCTCCCTGCTCCCGAGGAATCCCCCTGGTTACTCTATGTTTGTGTTTAATAGGGAAATTAAATTTCACACAGGCAGCTCCTCCCTGAAAACCGTAGGCCTACAAGATGAAATCAAGTTATGTTTCTTAATCTTTGCTCATTAACCCTCCTACTCCTGGACTGGAAATTATCTTTCATCTTTTCCCTCCTCTCCACTGTACCTTTATTATTTCAGTTTTATTTTGTAGTCCTTCTCATGGGATCACTCCATTATTTTCCTCTCCACTGCACTTTTTCCGCTTTCTGCCTCTATTGCTGTACTGCATTGCACATCCAGTGGTTTTCTCTTCTCTCCGTTACACTGCTGCAAGAGGCCAAAGCTCAACTTGATGTGAAATTTCACACTCTTCAAATTCAGGACACACTTCTCTGAAATCACAACAAACGTGTGTGGCAAACCTACTTATAGTAACTAGTGCAATAACACAAGGAACCTTTGCTTCAAAACACTACCTTGAATCAAATCTGTCAAATGTTGATTTAAAAAGTAAACAGCGTGTGACCTGAATTAATGCCTGAAACAAAGTGTTTGTACTGTATATTTTGTAGGTCACTGTACAAACATCCGATGCAATTCTACAATGAAATAATTAAACGCTACAACACTTTGATCCCTCTAGTTGTTAAATACTCCTTGAGATGACACTGTGTACTTCTGTGTCTCCACACCTGCTCTTGTCTCTGCAAACAAGACCCTCGTTCCACCATCTCATCTCGGTAGCGACTGACTCTGCAGCTGACTTGTATAATTCGTGATATCAAAGACAGGACAGACTTTTTAAAGCCAATCTCACCCTACCAGATGAGTATATCCTAGAAGCATATTACCGGCACAGCTGTTGCAGGCAGCATCTGCTGGATCTAATTACTATGTTTCTGTGCCTGTCAAAGAAATACTGTTTGTGTCTGTGACTCTCTCCAGTAGCCCTGAATAACAATTAGGGAGGTCCAGTAATGTAGGTCTCATTAGTTTGAACAAAAGGAAGAAGTGAGGACGGACTCGTGAGAAAGCAGCGATTTCCTGCTTTGTTACCAAACAATTCCACAGCAAAACTTCACACGTGCTTATTAGACAGGTTGTTTATATATATATATATATATATATATATTTAATATGCACTGAGATCTATGATACTAAGACTGAAACCTTTCCACTGCTACATTTAAGTGGATCCATTCAAGACATTAAAGGTCCAGTGTGTAAGGATTTAGTGGCATCTAGTGGTTTGAATCACTCAGTTCACCCTTCGCCCTCCCAAGTAGGGAGAAATTGCAGTGACGTAAAACCATGAACGGTCCATATTTAAACCAGTGTTTGGTTTTGTCCGCTCTGGGCTTACTGTAGAAGAGATGCGCGGTTTCAACATGGTGGCCTCATAGTGGAGGTGACTAACTTAAAAACATAACAAACGGCGTTCATTTCTAAGGATAGCAAAAACACAACGATTTTTATATTTTAACGTAATTTTACATTCATAAACATACTAAATATTATATTCTATTTCTCCAATAGATCGTTCATAAAGTTAACACTGGCCTTTAAAGCAATCTTGGCATGTTTTTTGTGAAGACTGAAGAAGATTAATAATGAGTAATTTATTTGTATCAAATTTGATGCATCTGCAGATTTAGTTGAGTATATTTTGTTGTATAAAAACAGGAATAGGAAACATAAAGCCCAGAAGAAGTGTGTGGGTGGGGTTTTTTGTGCAGGTCGGTATGTCCAGTGGGTGAAAGAAGGGGCTTGTTAGTGGAAGTAGAAGTGGGAGCCTGTATGTCCTGGGACATCTTCTCAGTTTGTTAGACATGTCCCTAATAACACAGGAGTGGAGAGACTGCTGAGGGAAACTTTTGGTGACCTTACTGGCCTGATCAGTCTCGTCGGCCTGGGCAAGAGAGAGCTGTTGTCTCTTGTTTTCGTCTTCAGAGGGGTTGTGATGTTACAGTGCTTGTGGTTGAGGTGGAGGCAGACAACATGGCAGGAGTAAAAAATGCCTGCGTCCCCAGAACAGATAGAAATATATTTGATCCCTTTTAGACTGCATGTGTTGCTAAGCCATTCATTCATTCTTATAAAAAACAGACAGTTCATTAAAAGCCAGTTTTGGCACTTCTGATTTCTCTCTGCAAATATCACATGTAGACAATTGTGATTAATTTTTGGGTGTGTTTTCTATCAGTTGAAAATAGAGGTGTAAAAAAATATAAAAAAAATATCATATTATATATTTATATATAAAAAAAACACAAACATTTTTGTGTTTAATCCCTCAATCATTAGAAAGCAGTGTAATACATGTAAACTGAGGGTTCTGATACATTTCTCCAGAAGGTTGTGATGCTACAATCACAACCAATCACAGCAGCCCCCTGAACAAACTATATAAACGTATTCTTGCTGGAACAAGTTGCCTTTAATTTTTAATCAATTGCAGAACAAATTGCAACTATTTTGCAATTTTTCACTTTGTCCTGCAATTTCATTGCAAAAAAGGCATTAAAATATCAAAATTTTCTAGAAAAACTATTCTGAAATCTGTAATTTTAGGCCACAACAATCCCCAAACAAGCCCATGAAATCCAGGAGTGAGTGTATGAGGATGGATGCTCTTCTGTCTCATGCAGATTTATTAATGTTCAACCCTCTTTTCTAGTTGTTATGACAGGGTAATCTGGTGTTTATGCTCACCTTTAACTGTCAGATGTATGGTTGGTAGTTGAATCCATACATTTTGCCCTCTGTGGAAGTGCAGTCACACCTAAATTACCCCAGAAGGTAAATCTCATTAACAGCACATGAATCCACTGGCTTTGGTCTTAGGAAGGTTGTGGTGTCATAGAGATAGCTGTCTATCTTGTGGAGTTTAACTGAAATCAAACCAGTGACGTTGTGGAGGAAAACATAAAGTGTTTACCTCTGTGAAAGACTTCTAAAAGAAATGTTTGTAGAACATAAAGTATCCAATAAAGTCAATAAAACATACAGCTTCATAAACCTGTTTATATGTCTGTAAAAGTTTCAAAGTACATTTACTACAAATACAGTTGTGAGGTTCTGGTACTTTACTTGAGTATTTCTATTTTATATTCTTTCTACTCGTATTGTTTTTTTTTATCAATTATCTGACAGCTGTAGTTACTAGTTACTAAAAAGTACTCAACCGATGTAGCATTGTACCCCTACACCATTGTCAGACTCACAATGCACAGTTAAAAAAATATATTTAAATGAATGCATCACAACCAGAAATATCATCTTTTTTATTACACGTATTTGGATTAATCATAATCATCAAAAATCCTCTATTATTGCAGGTCTAAGTACATTTTCCTGATAATAATTATGTACTTTTAAAATAATGAATATGATATTTTATTTAGATTTTTTTTCTTGATGATGTTGCTGCTTTTACTTAATAGGACACTTCATCAGCCTCTGCTTGAGCCACAATAATTCCCTAGAAACTTGGGCACCATATGTTAACCATTACTGCCACACGCCCTAAAATATGACATCTATAAAGAGAGACTTGTATTTATAACCCTGTACTTTACCTCCTGGGGACCTGCTTTTTGTCCAAACTTGAGTGGTGAGTTTGTTTAATGTGATCATGTGAACAGATTGTAGTCCCCACAGGATGATTTAATGCAAGCACACACATTACTTACTTTAACCCAACCCAGATTCTTGTGCTGCAGCACTATAGTCTGCTCTCAGACTCCAGCCATTAATCTTGCCAAATATTCTAGTTGGTCTTAAACCGAATCCAGCCATATATTAACTTCCTTCTTCGAAACAAACCATTGGGATGAAGAAAGCGCTGGGGGTTCAGAAAATGTAATTGAATTTGTTTAATCCAAAATCCATCTAGAACGTGCATTGACATTGCCCGCCTGGTAACCATGGTTTTGTTTAAAAATGTGATTTTATCTTTGTTATTTACCTGCATTACAGAATGTTGTTGTTACATCTATGATGTTGAGTGGAAATATGACTGTTAGGTGAAAAGGCTGTACTTAAACAATAATTGGATCCTACAGTTTGGTTACACTACACTCGCTGTTTGATAATTACAGATGATAGTCATCTTAAAATAGAAGATATACTGTTTCTCTGGTATCACAAAAATTCTAAACAGGTGAATCAGTGGTCTTAGGGGATTATCCTCACCAAGTAACTCTAAATTTACTCCTGAGGACACCCTCACAACCCCAACAATACAGAATCACAGGGCTGTAACGCACCGAAGGTCCTGATGTCCTCACACACACACACACACACACACACACACACACACACACACACACAGGCTAGCTCTTTTTCATCTGTGACAGAAAATGCCCAGAATGGGTCTTTGATGAGTCAGTGATAAAGTTAGAGATGCCATAATGAAGTTTCATTCGGCTGTAAAAGCAGGAAGGAAACATCTCTCAGGTACAGTATGATGTTATCATGTTATCTAATGGAGTCACTTACAAGGTTTTAGGAGCATGCAACAACCCTCATGGTCTCAACTAAGTGTCTTTACATTGATTTTCTGATCACAATACATCAGTTAATCACATTGTTATGCTGTGTGTCTACTGCAGGTCTATTCCTGATATGTTTTTTGGTTTTTAGCATAATAGTAACTGTAATGATGCTTTTGCCTTAATTGTGGTGTTTTGCTGTCTGTTTGCCTTTCCTGAACACCCATTATAAACACAAAAGAATAGGTATCTCCATATGCCTATCAGATGTTGTTTATAGATGCTTTTAACCAAAGCACCTAACAGGTCTGTGAGTGCCTGAATTTGTAGCGTGGGTGGCTCCAGTAAAAATCTGCCTGCATTCTGACAGAAACAGTCGTTCATAACTCACAGAAAAGCCAGTTTCAGTGCTCAAAAATAAAAAAATTCTCACTCAGAAAGTTGAAATTGTTCCCTACATAAACCTTCGTTATCGTCAATGAACCTGCCCTGTTTCAACATTAAGACCATGGGCTTCTTTTAAGGTTTGTTTGGACATCTGTCTCAAAGAGCAAACACATACAGAGACACATCCATGCACACACATACATTTGGTAGCTTCCCAAATGAAAATCCAATTTTCAAACCAGGCTGTACCTATTTCATATCAAGGAACAGAGATGTTGTTAGGAAATGACTCCTCTATGCCTGCGGGATCAAGATAACAAATTGACATTCTTGAATTGGCTCTCATGCACAGATTAGATATTCACAAAGGGCGTTTTGTGACTTTCAAGGCCAAATGGGAAATGTAAATTAACTTTCTAGAGGTGTAGGTGACCTTGATAGACGCTCCTGTTCAACCTGTCAGGTCAGATTTGATCAGAGTTAAGACTTACGAGATCACTTAAGATGTGGGCGAAGAGAGTAGCTCAGCAAAAGAAACACTTATATATATATGTATGTGTAAAAAACACTTAAAATGATACTATTTATAGTCTAATCACATCTACACATTATACTCTACCAGTTTACTGGTGGACTGCTGTACATGTTTTGAAGAGGTACTCCACACTTAAACACTGGTGTCAATATTCATGGGTAGAAAATGGCTCAACACACCATCTACTATTTTAAATCCACCTGAACCAACAACAAAAAAATACCCTGTGAATTTACATGTCTAATGTAAATAATATAACATAACATATCTGTAACTGTAAATAATCATAAATTACTATTTATTTAAAGAAAATTTCCTTTTTTTCACATAAAAACATGATCAAAATACAGTTGAAAATCTATCTTTTTTTGCAGATATTTATTATTTAATGAATTAAACTGTTAAATTCAAGTTTGATACTGTTAATACATTTCTAAAATTATGTAGAATTAGTGACAATTAACAGTAAAATAAGTATGAGTTCTGTAATTTTACATGGATTTGTTTGTTATCCCCCAGACTTCACTAAGAGTGGAAGTCTTTAAAACAGCTGCACTCATTTTCAGATGTATGCAGATCGAGATATATCATTTACAGGAGTTCATGCTAATCTTTGGTAACACTCTACTTACTCACATACCAGACGTTAGCCTCTCTGAGCTGTTAGCTTAGCTACAACACAGGTACCCACAGAAACCTTTACAAACGGCTACAGATGTGCAGTTTCAGGCCAAACCCCTAAAGTTGCTGTCCTTTGCAGGTCTCATGCATTTTTAAAATTTGCTGAGAGGGAGGGAGCTAGCAGAACTGAAGGGTGTAGTTACACTTTAAACACAGCTGCTGCTGCCTTTATTTGCTCACCTGTCCAAGCTCAACGCTCAAAAACACTCCAACACCTGCCAAGTGTTTACATGCTGACAGTTACATGTGATTTTGCATCTGTAACTGTGCAGGCAGATGAATGCACACACAAATAGGAAAGAATCGACATCACTAAATGGCAAAATAGTTGCAAAAAGAGACTAATTATTTCATAATCTTTGTGTTTACCAGGTATTGTACAGGTATGATTCGAGCCTGAAGCATCTGTGAGATAAACATCCAAAACTAGACAGTATGAATTCATCCCACACCACCAACACCAGCAGTGGTGACAACGCCAGCTTCTTCTCTGGACGTCCATACACGACTGTAGAGATTGTACTCATCATCCTGGTGGCTGGATCTCTGAGTCTGATCACCATCATTGGAAACATCCTGGTCATGCTCTCCATAAAGGTTTGGGTTTTATTTATTTATTCTGATCTTTTATGATTAATGAGTGTGTTTCAAGCATCCATCTCTGGACATCTTGAAAAGCACACCCAGACTTAGAGATAAGAATACAACATGTGCAACCCTGTGCAGAGTGGTAATCTAATAGAAATGAGAAAACGCACATCAAATTGCACAAAAGAAGATTAGCATCTGACAGCCTGCTCCATGTTGTTTCTCTAAAGGTAAACAGGAACCTGCAGACCGTCAACAACTACTTCCTGTTCAGCCTGGCCTGTGCAGACCTCATTATTGGCGTCTGCTCCATGAACCTCTACACTGTCTATATTGTGATTGGCTACTGGCCCCTGGGAGCAGTGGTGTGTGACCTGTGGTTGGCTGTCGATTACGTTGTCAGCAACGCCTCAGTCATGAACCTCCTCATCATCAGTTTTGACCGTTACTTTTGTGTCACCAAACCGCTCAGCTACCCAGCACGCCGCAGCACCAAGATGGCAGGCCTGATGATTGCCGCGGCCTGGGTGTTGTCCTTCATCCTGTGGGCTCCAGCCATTTTGTTCTGGCAGTTCATCGTGGGTGGGAGAACTGTGCCCCCAGGTGAGTGCTACATCCAGTTCTTCTCCAACCCAGCGGTGACATTTGGGACAGCCATAGCTGCTTTTTACCTACCTGTGGCCATCATGATCTACCTCTACTGGCGCATCTCCAAGGCCAGCCGCAGCCGCGTGAGGAAGAACAGCAGGAAGACTTCGGGTACCAGTGTGGGAGAAGGCCCCTACCACAGCCACGAGGAGGCATGTGAGAGCCAGAACAACTGCATCACAACAAGAGGAGCTCAGGAGGAGGCTGGAGATGAGAAGGAGAAAAGGCAGCAGCTGAACGGAAGCAGGCCCTGCAAGGAAGACCAGGTGGACTCCACATCAGACAGCATCCATGCTTCAACATCTAAGGACAGTGCGGCCCCTGTGGCGGCACAGAAAGGCTCAGAGGGAGCGAAAAAGACAAATCAGACACAGCCACCTTCTCCGGAGAACTCAGCCGCTGACAGGCAAAGTTTGGTCACAAGGACAATGTTTAAGGTAAATACATTATGTATTCACTAAAAAATAATCATCACAATTGGAAACAAATCATGCCACTTTATTTCATTAGGCAAGACTTTATGGGATTACAGTCTGTCCACTCAATTTGGTCCAGACTGAAATACATCAACTATTGGATGATAAAGTTTTATACAGACATGCCACATGACACTACATCCCAAAAGGATGTTAGTAAGTGGTGATCCCCTGACTGAGGATGACATTTGTGGTTTTGGGTGAAATGCCTCAACAACTATTGGATGGTTTGCCATTAAATTAGTTTCAGACATTAATGTTCTCCTCAGGATCAATTGTAATATCTTTTCTGATCCCATCAGGTCAAAAAGTTTAATTTGTTGTTTACTTTGGTTTATTTAAAGGTCCAGTGTGTAACATTTAGGAGGATCTATTGGCAGAAATTGAATATAATATTCATTAGGTATGTGTATAATAACCTGAAAATGAAAATCTTTGTGTTTTAGTTACCTTATAATGAGCTGTTTTGTTACCTTGTGGAGGGTGTCATGTTGAACCACCATATTTCTACAGTAGCCCAGAACACACAAACCAAACACTGGTACTAGATAGGGCTGTTCCATAGTTTCTCCCTAGGATGGGCTGACATTTGCCAGGTGGCCAGAAACACGACTCAAAATGAAAGCTAATGTTGCTTTATGTCTGTTAGATGTGTAAATAAGCAACAGTTTGCCATATAAACTTTTATGGGGTAATGTCAGAGTTGTGTTTACAGGTTACAATGAATGAAAATGTCCTCTCCTTCTCTTCTTACCCTTTCCAGGTAACGAAGCAGAGTGCTGTAGCAAAGTGGAAAAAGAAGGGCATTTCTTCCAGGGAGAAAAAGGTGACACGCACCATCATGGCCATCCTGGTTGCTTTTGTCGTGACATGGACGCCGTACAACGTGATGGTCCTGATCAACACTTTCTGTTCCATCTGCATTCCAAACTCCCTCTGGACCATCGGCTACTGGCTCTGCTACATCAACAGCACCATCAACCGGCCTGCTACGCCTCTTGCAACCCCACCGGTTCAAAAACACCTTCAAGCACCTGCTTTCTGTGCCAGTACCAAGAATATTACGGTCACATCACGATGAGGGCGAAAACTTGACTCATGCTTGGATGTCAAAATAATGTGATAAATGATGTAAACTGAGATGACACAAATATTGGAGTGAACATGTTGTTAAAATATAGACATACTTGTGTTATTATTGTGCACTTTTTCAGTGGTAGAACTTATTCCCACTGGAAATGAAACTGTGCTGGTAACATTATAAACTGTACATTTATTATTCTACCATGGATTGATTTTTTACAATATATGGCATTGTATTATAATTCTCAAGACACTACAGTCTGGTGAGAATGCAGTTTATTGTGAAAAAGTACCTTTGACTGGGCGTCAGTTGGGGTTTTAATTTGACAGTTTTTTTTCCTCCTACATGAGCTTGTGCAGTGTGGTCTTTGAACCTGTTTTTATCCAGATGGTATAATTGTGGTGAACGTGATGGTTTTGTGAGCAAAACAGTGATTTTAGAATAAAAGTATAAGTCTAGTATGAGAAGAAGATAATATACTATAGGAAAAGACACTGTATTATTGACAGCGTTGTGGCTGACTGTGAAACAGGAATAATCAGCAAAAGCTGACAAAATCTTCTCTTCAAATTGAGTAAAGAGTGAATGAAAGACCATTAACTGCTGTAACTGAACTTGTGTGTGTGTGTGTGAGTGAGAGAGAGAGAGAGGAGAGAGAGAGTGTGTGTGTGTGCATGTTTCCTCTCTGGTTAGATTTACTCATATTAAACGAATGACGTCTGTAATCCATGTTGTCGTGAAATGAGCCCAATGTGATATTTGTCCATATCTTCCCCTCTTTCTTCATATAATAATATGTTTTCTGTAAATAAAAGTGATGAAGACAGAACATTTAGTTTTCTTTGTCATAACATGTCTCAGATGTGCTCTGAATTAAACTGGAGGTAGGCTAGTGCAAAAAGAATAAGCCCACTGACCCTGATTTATTGGCTCCACCTTCACATCTGGTTTTAGCTTGGCATCACAACCTTTGCCCAGTTTCCTGCTGGGTTGCTGCCTGATGGGAGGAACTACACACACTGCAACCCAAAGAGAAAAAGTGCAATACCGCAGTAGTGTGTGCGGAGGAAACAGAGGAAACCCAGAGGAGAGCAGAGCTGCATTTCAGCTACTTTAAAAAATCTTAATATCACACTGCTGAACCAGAGACTGTTGAGAAAAACTGACATCTGTCGCAGCTAAGTGTGTCTCGTCTCTACAGGAGCAAAACAGGAGATTAAAAGAAACTATAGCTTCATTGTACCCAGTTAGAATGAAGCAAGCTACCATTATAATCTGTTAACATATTGCACATTTAATATTAGCCTAGAAGTCGTTTCCTTACCACAATAACTAATTAAAAGTTGTAACACCTCACTGACCACTAACAGCGACATTTGTATAACCCTCCCCATTTAACACCAGTGTCAGACATTCCTGCACTGACTAGAAATGGGCAACAGAGAAAGAGAGAGCGAGAGGACTGGATACAGTATCAACCCCCACTGCAGTGTCATAAACCTCTCCTGTCAGAGAAAGACCAGATGGAGTCAAACTGAAATCCTCCCACAGTCTTCACACTGAGGAAAGAAAGGACAGAGGTTTTCTGTCTCAACTGTGGGAAAACCTCTTTAGACAGCTGTGGAGCAGTTGTGCCCCCTAGTGGAACAAAGCCTCACTGCTGGAAAACCTGTCCAGGTCCAAGTCCAGTTTGTTAAACATTGTTAAACACTGTGAAAGAGAACATTTAAAAATGTGACCTCCTGTGTGTGGATACTGTGTGTTTTTACTGCAAGCAACACAAAAATGTAATGCTGTCTTTATTAAAACAAGTGTTATAATCACAAGTTACAATCACAGTTACAGGCTGAGTCAGTCTCTCACTGATCACCAAACATAACCTAAACTAAAACCTTAGCTTCACTGATGACCTCAACTTAAAAAACAGGTTTGTAAAGTTTCATGTCTGTCTTACAGCAACACCCAGGTGCCCATAGAACAGGTTTTACTGTAATCATTCCTCCTGTTCATACTGACCATTAAAAGATCCCTTCCTAATGCGATTTCAATGTCATGGGGGGCAAAATCGACTATCTTCATTCTGGGAAAAATGTGTATAAAGTTTATAAAGCTGATGTGAGGTTTCCTCAAGTAGAGTTCCTTCTTAGGTTACAATCTTTTTAGTACAAAATTCCCTCTTTGTTACTATCCTTCCACTGCAGCTCAGCAGGGAAACAAAAAGAGTAAAAACAAGGAAGCTGACAATTATTTTAAAGGACTAGTGTGTAGGATTAAGTGATATCTAGCACTGAAGTTGCAGACTGAAACTGACTGAACACCACTCGTGTCTGTATTTGACGACCTGGGATTGAGAACAGGCTGTGAAGTGTGGAGGAGAAACTATGTTGGCCACAACACTTGTGAAAATGCGAAAGGTTTTATCTGCAGCCAATGTTTGGTTTGTTAGTTCTGGGCTACTCCATGAAGACAAAGTAAATGAAACACCTATATATAACATTCCTATATCCAGAAGATTATACACTAATAAAAACATTCCTATGAATATTATATTCCATTTATATCAATAGATCCTCATAAATGTTTCACACTGAAGCTTTAAGAGAGACTTTAAAAACATAATATTTTACATATTTTTCACATATAAAACCATATTAAACTTAAAACCTTAACATAATGCATTTCAAATCTGAGAACTACACCTTTTATTTTGAGATATCACTATCAGTAATTGAGCCATTTTATTTGGCGCACCCCGGGCTTCTCGTCTTTCAGCCTGGCAAAAAAAAAGGTCAGCATGGGGCCACTACTGATGCTGGTGGGGTTTAATATAAACACGTAACCCTACCGGTTTGTTTGCTAAGTAACCCTCTGTTTGCATTGCACTCATGTCTCACTGTGTTATGAGCCAATGTTATCAAAGACAACAGAAAAACAAAAAATGGGCTCTGCAAGTCCAAACGCCCGAGGTCTTGAGTGATGAACGTTCTTCTTTTTAACATAAACAGGAGACCTTTTGGTACAAAAGACTGTATGTTGACATCCACCTAAATGGCACAAGTGAGTTACATTCCTACATCTCCAGGTTACATTTCCTTCTGTCAGAAAAAGCAGTGCTCACATCAGTGTTTACCCTGCACACACAGCCTCCAGTACTAATTATCTTATCTCCTTTACATTTAGTCAAAGTAACCCAAGAACTCCTGCTGTTGAGTGTAAACAGACGCCTCGCAGGAGGAAATATCAAATGTATGTGGGTAGGACATGGCTGACGTGCCACCTGCTCTGCCTGTCGGATCACCTGAGCAGGAATCTAATTCACTTTATTACTGGCTGCCTGTGGAGTCATGGCCGAGGAAAAGGACCAGACGGGATCCTCCTGGGACCACCTGCCGCTGCCCGATGAGTATCCTGAACCAATTAAGGAGAACAGAGTAGAGCTGAATGGAGAGGCAGAGGAGGGTGCTTCTGCTGACCTCATGAAGGAAAGCACCAAAGATCAGTCAGTAAAATGCAGCCCGAACCTGCTGCAGATGCTCAAGGCAGCAGAGAGCAGGCGGACACCTCAGGGTCAGGACAGAGATGGGACAGAGGCAGGAGATATGGTGGCTGAAGCTCTGAAGACTGATATGGTGAGCAAGAAGACTTTTACACTTCCTGACTTTGACTGTGCCTGTCCAGATCAAGCTGTAATACGTGCATCTGTAAGCGTACTGCACAGGGAGCGTGAATATGCATATACTCAGGTTGTAAATGATCATAGTAGCAATGTGCAGGCCTCTATGAATGTTTGACCAGTACTCCCACATACATATTACACTCATTTTGTCTCTTTGAAAAGACAGAGGAGACTTAAAGTGCAGCAATTTTACACATCAAAGTCTTTTACAAATCTTTGGGAGTATTGAAAAAAAAAGTTGTATGAAGCTGTCTGTGGCTCCAGAAGTCGAGTCAGCGTCTTTTATACGTTGATGTTATTGACCAGGAAGAAGAACGTGTGGAATAAAAAGGACAATATTTCTCGCTCTGCTTCATCTATTTTGATAGATGCCAACAATGTGTTGTGTGTCCAACAATGTCGCAATGCAATGTTAAACTGGTGTTGTACTCTTTTAAACAGACACTGCAGCGCTTATGTATATTTGGGGGAATTGTCCGAGACATCTTTCAAAAATAAGGGTCAAAATCAAAGCAGGAGAATCCAATAAATCCTGCCTTTTTGTTCCTAGTGTGGGTCAAGCCTCAAAAACACTTAGATTTCCCATAATGCAGCTGGACAGCAACATTTATTAAAACCTTCCAAAAAAATCCGAGATTACCCTGATGACATCATTATAACATCATCTTAACTCTGACTATTAAATCGGTGGAGTATCCCTTCAAGAGGCTTTCAATAACAGTGCAGAGCTGCTTTAGTCATTTAGTGAACAGAAAACAACGACAGTCTGCCGTCTGTCCCTGAATGCAACTTTAAAGCTCACTTAGCTGGTTCTTCTGTCACTACAGCTGCTCTCTTCTTTCTCTCTCTCACTAACAAATTCTGTTGTGATTGTGTGTTCATGAATGTGCATCTCTTAACCGTCTGTCTAATGTATACCCTAAGAGCAGAGTGCACTTTATATTCATCTGCAAGCCTCAAGTAATCTTTTCTTTTCATACTAACTCTCTTTCATCTGTAACCTGTTCTTCTATATTTTCCCAGAGTTCCCCCCTCTAAACCTTACAAAGACTCCATTTGTTTCCACTGTCTCCTCTCCACCTGTCACCTGGGTGAGGGTGTGGCATAAAGCGCCGCTCTGTGAACTTTCTGATTAGTTCACCAGCATCGGCTTGCAGCTCGGCAGAGTTACTGTGGTCAGTGTGAGAGCCAGCATGAAGAAAGTTTACAGTCTAGTGAACATAACTAAAGCGAAGGACCAGGAGGCAGTGCAGTCCATCTGCATCAAGGTATCACTGCTTTTGTTCTCCAAGTTATTCTCTTTATGGGAAAAGGTTTTCAGTTTTCTTTTGGAGGGCAGTGAGTCAGGGCTTCATGTTGAATTAGGTTGTTTCTTAACCACTACAACTGAGAACTGTCTTGAAAACTGAAAACGTTTAAAAAGCTAATTAGAAATTCTGATTTTTCAGGCTACAAAACAAAACTTAAATAGTTTCCCAAGGATGCATTTTTTGTATATACATTAAGACCACCTTAATTAAAATAATAATTGGCTTTCATTGTACTATAAGAGTAGCTGGCTTGAATTCAAACCTATTTTCTGAGCCCTGCGACTAAGGTTTCGTGATCATTAAGTCACACTGCTCCAAGCCACAGTTTATTTTGTGTTAACGATTAAGCAGCTGCTTGAGTAAGTGCCTGCTGCATTCAAAAGATTGTATCCAAGTGATTATTACTTAGAACAAAATAAGAGTTAAACATTTGTCTTGAAACACCAACAGAAAATTTTATAACAGAAATTATGTCATAAAAAAACACAAGTGGAACAATAAAGTGGATCTGCTTTAAATGTGTTAGGATGGTGATTGATGACAGATTTTCTTTCAACTTGGTGTTGACTGATTAACTCAACTTTATGGTCATCAGTGTTTGCTTGACAGGAGTAACTAAGGTCAAATTAAAGTACTTTTCTAGTGCATTGTGGATTTATTTGTTGCCTTTTTCGATAGTAGACAGTGTGCACTGATAGGAAATGAGGGGACAATGGGAAAGTCATATGATATATTAAAAAAATAATATAATCAGAGGAAAGCATAGTGCCAATAAATCCCCACAGAGATCCTCATTACAGTCGTTCATGATCATTTCAGGTTTAATCACTTTAAACGAGGATTTGGGGACTCTGATTAGCAACATTACATGAAAGACGCCTCTGTTAATCCTTATTGATAGTGATGCTGTTCCCTAATTCAGCTTTAATGAACGCTATTAGTCATAATAGTAGAAGACTTGTCAGATGAATATTGAGACTTTTATGATGACCTCATGGAAGACAGCCAAACATCTGATTCTGTACTGCGTGAGATTTTTAATTCACACCTCGAGGATAAAAGTCACTTTGTTATCATCACACACACACACACGTGTAAATGTGTGTTTTTCTTCTTCTTTCCATGTTAATTAGTCCTAACCTCATATTACTTCACATTACTTACTATTATATTAAAACTAATGAAGGACTTAATCCTATATTTCCCAGAATTCACTTTGGTAGCATCTTTCTTTTCAGTAACACGTTATAATAAGGGCACAAATCGTATACTTAAGCAATGGTTAATTAATGCATGACGTATGATGACTTAATGCATGTATTAATGCAGGATGTGTCATGGGTTTCTGTTGCTCAACACTAAGAAGAAATAATCACTTCAATATGACTTTTTGTGATTAGTTCACACTTAATACATTTATTCTTAGAGTTAATGTTGATGTGAATGTTAATTCACAGTAACTATATATTTTCTGTATAATTTCTCCTTCATAAAAGTTGTTTGCAGGATATTTTCTCAGTCTCTCTGATAATCTATAATAATATTCATATTTCTATGAGAATAGACCCCTTCATTAACATAGTGGGAGGGACATAAGTTGGTTCTTTTTTGTGTTTGTGTGAGCTTAAATATGTCTGATCATTCTCCTTTAATTTGCCCATTGTGTTGTAAATGTGTCAACAACACCACTGGGTTTTTTCTGATAGGAATATGAAATTATGCTTTTAATCAGAGAAGCTGAGAAAATTCATGGTCCTTGATCACAAAAAGTCTTATTGACGTCACCATTTGTTAGTGGTGAGCAACAGGAATCAATGATACATCCTGTATTAAAGATGCATGAAAACATCATGAGTCATGCATCAGTTAAGCATTACTAAAGTATGTTTTGTGCCCTTATTATAAAGTGTTACCTTCCTTTGGTATATGCCCACAGCTTTCAAACTCCACAACCAGTTTGTAATTAAAGCTTCATGTTAAAAAATTCACATGAAATCATCACGGTTATTTTCTCTTGACACAAAAAATGTTATACAACTGTTTCAATATGGTCATTGGTCAACAGTGATTAAACTGACCTTTACATGTAAAATTATGAGAGCTAATGCCTTAATTTGATCCAGCAGTGTGTTTATTTGTATAGTAGTATAATACACTTATATATATATATACGCAGTATATATATATATATATAGAGAGAGTTCCACATAATAATAATAATTATACTCATAATAATAACTTTATTTGTATAGTATAAGTGCTTTAGAGACACAGAAAACCAGCAGCAATAAAGAATAAAAGCAAAATGAGATATACAGATACAACCAAAAACAACAATCAGAGATACTATTAAAAAGAGATTAAAAACCCCTAATACACAGCAGTGTGGGCTGAAATAAAATAAAAATGAAAAATAATAATAAAAAAATACTTGGGAAATAAAAGCCTGTATATGTAAATCCCTTCTGAGTGCAGAGCCGCCAACTAAACTCGGCAATGATCCCATCAAACGTGGGGCCCTAAAGCCCCAAACACTCTATGCTTATCATTTGGAGGCGGGGGTCGGTGTGTGGGGGTGTGTCCGTGTTGGTGGGTGTGTACATGCGTTCGCCCACGTGGGCAACAAAAAAGAACAAAAGCAGAAAAATCCCCAATAATAAAAGCAGGGGATTGTAGTAGAAGGGAATAAGCCCTCAGTTAAGCTTGCAGGGAGTTTTTTGGAGTAGCTTGGGCTCAGGCAGCAGAGTAAGGCGAGCAGCCAGGGAGCGGACATGGCCAAGTGGGACTCCGGTGGCAGCAGCCCAGACTTCAGACAGCCACACTGGATGGTGAGACAGCAGCAGATACAGGGACGAATCAGGAGTGGAGATCTGTGATAGTGACGGGTTGTGAGCAGTTTTTTTATGTGCAGTTTTGGCTCCTATGACTACATGAAGATGATGAGACTTGTGTGACCTGCAGTGAAGCAACAACTCATGTACTTGGTACTTTTATCTGTCTGACTCTGTGTGTTTGTTTGTGTCTCTTTCTTTGGCTCCACAGCAGATACAGTTCACTGACCAGAAGCAAGAGTTCAACAAACGCCTCACCAAGACCGGTCGTCGCTCTCTGTCTCGTTCCATCTCCCAGTCGTCTACAGATAGCTACAGTTCAGGTATAAAAACATGAAAACACACACGCATGCCATACGCTCTTAAGTCTGATCACATGTCTGTGATATATAACATGAGCTGGTTCTGATCCCAGCAGCACAAGAACTACAGGCCCAGAGGATTAGCATTCGGCGCTTTCTCCTTCAGCTCAACCTTAATTAAAAGCAAAAGTCTTCTGAAAAATTAAGTCTCTTTAATTTGGTCCTAATCGGCTCTGTAAGCCTTTCTCAAACATGTCAATCACTGCCAGAGTTTATACAGACATCAAAGGCTCAGAGGAAAGACTCACCTAGCTGTAGTCTGATTCCTGAAATAATAATTAAGGTTGAAAAACCAGAGCAAATTCACAACTTTTAACAAATCATGTGTCTCCCTGTCACTCTGTTATACTTAAACTATGTTTGCTTTTGCACGTTACATCATATCAGCGGATCGTTTTCATACACAGTGCCTAATTTCTGTGTTGCAGTGTGCAGCGACAACTCCGAGGATGAGTCTTCTCCCAGAGACAACCTTCAGAAGAACTCCAAGGGCCTTTCTGACTTCTGCATCAAAAACATCAAACAGGCCGAGTTTGGACGCAGAGAAATAGAAATCGCACAGCAAGGTAAAGAGAAAGCGATAATAAGGAAATAAATATCATTTATAAAGCACACATCCAAGAAGAACACAAGAGGAAGAGATGAAATGAGAATATTAAGACATAAATGACTCATGATTGTCTGTGATGTTTAGAAATGCCAGCACTGATGGTTCTGAGGAAAAGAGCAGGTGGGGAGAAACCTCTGGCGGGAGCTAAAGTGTTGGGCTGCACTCACATCACTGCACAGACAGCCGTAAGTTCAACGCTCACACATACTGACAGAGTTTTACTAAGAATATAAAAGGTAATCCGTGTTTTTTAAGACATCACAAGTAGGCTACACACTCTGCCTTATCACACTCCTCTTCTGTAGGTTTTTATTTTGACTGACAAAGTCAAAGAGATTTCCTTTAAAAAGCTTCACAGGTTTTATTCAACTAATCATTATATGCAGAAACTCAAAAAAGACATTGATGTTAGTTGGACCTTTTGTGGAGACATCAGAGAAATGCATTTAGTTTGCTCTCTATGGAGTAAACTATCACAATTTCTATTCTATCTATCCTCACATCATGTTACTGTATAACAGAAAGACAAACTTTCCAGAGCTCAATGTCCATATGAAACAATAAATGTCTTACTGTATCTATCTATACCTCAACGTACAAACAGAAACGCTCTTAAATGTATAACCGTTAACTTTTTATTATTTATGTTGGGTTTTTTGTATTACCTTTAATCCGCCTGGTGTATCTCTGATTATAGACTCAAGCTGTAAACACAAGATGTTTGTACTTGTTGTAAACTTGTTTGTTTGGTTGTGGCCGATTATTACAAGTTCTCATCAGAGTGTCTTATTATCCACATTGCACGATTCTTCTCTCATCTGCATTAGAAATAACAGAGTTATAATAAGGTTTAAAAACACTGTCAGAGGGATAACGTGTTCTGTTTGTGGTCTCCCGCAGGTGCTGATTGAGACTCTGTCTGTGTTGGGGGCTCAGTGTCGCTGGACGGCCTGTAACATCTTCTCCACTCAGAATGCCGTGGCTGCTGCTCTGGCTGAACGAGGTACAACCGTCTCTACCTGACTCATCTGATTATTTGTGCTTCCTTGATTGGTGTTTTAATCATCACTTCACTCTGTATCTCAGGCACCTCTGTGTTTGCGTGGAGAGGAGAATCAGAGGACGACTTCTGGTGGTGTATTGACCAATGTGTCGGTGCTGAGATCTGGCAGCCCAACATGGTACTGTGATCAAACCCTCCATGATATGACATGAAACCAAAGACAGGACAGAAGTCTTTATTAAAGGTCCAGTGTGAAACATTTGGGAGGCTCTATTGGCAGAAATAGAAAACAATATTCATAGGTATGTTTTCATTAGTGTATAAACACCTGAATATAAGAAAAGATCATTATATTTTGTTACATTAGACTAAGATTTTTGTCTATAGACGCCACGGGAGCCTTCCTGGAGTCTGCCATGTGAACCGCCATGTTTCTACAGTAGCCCAGAAGGGACAAACTAAACACTAGCTCTATATAGGGAGGGAGGGTAGGGAGTTGCAATCTACGAACTACACCGCGTAGATACCACTTAAATGCCTACACCACGGACCTTTAAATTAAAGATTCACTAAGTTTACTTTGTGTTCTGGATGAATTGTGCTCTTAATGAGAATTTTACTTCTGTTTTTTCATTCTTGTCAGATTCTGGATGACGGTGGCGACCTGACCCACTGGTCTCACAAGAGCACCCGAGCCTGTTCAAGAAACTTAAAGGCATCGTGGAGGAAAGTGTTACAGGCATCTACTCGTTAGATTCCACAACAAAGCTTGAAATGCCAATTCCTACAAGCTGACAAAGTCTTTCTCCAGCTCACTTGTGTGTCGCCTGTGTTTCAGGTTGTACCAACTGTCAACCAGGCAGGCAAGCTGTGTGTCCGCCGGCATGAACGTTAACGACTCGGTGACAAAGCAGAAATTTGACAACCTTTACTGCTGCAAGGAGTCCATCAGTGGATGGGTAATGAACCATGTTGTGATCTTAACACTCGCGTAAAAATCCCCGGTACAGTGCAGACAACAAACCTGACTGTGTTGATTCTTTAGGTTGAACGCGAACCACCTCCAGCGGCCATGCTTCTCCGCGACGACCAGTGCGCTCGCCCTGGGTCCCGCTCGCGGATACGGGCAGCGCTAGCTCGCCAAAGCACTCTCCAGCTGCCCACTGTGCACAATACTATACCCTGACACGTCTCAGACAGCAGACAACCTCTTCTCCTTATCTGTATACAATTAGATAGTTGAAGAAAGGTAAATCATCAGCTAGATAGCATCAGACTGAACAGAACTCTGGGAAGATGCTGATGAATAAATACAGCTCCGCTCGGGAAGTGGAATCCCATTTTGTGCCTCCCAGGCTCGGGTATGAACGCCTGCGCCGCAGGCGCGTTCCACTTAACCCCCAGCCCCCGCGACTGTGACGTCGTCCCTCTTGTGCCACCCCGTGGCCAACGCTCCGCCCCCACCGAACACACTATTTCAAGACGGCTGACCCCGACGACAGACTCCTCTCCCTCGCTGTCCCCCCTCTCGTTCTTACTTGCGACCGTCTCCCCGGAGACTCGGCCTTCCCGCCGTCGACTCTCACAGCTGCGCCTGGCAGGGTGCTCCGGCCCGCAGCCTCCGACTCTGCTCCATCGCCCGCCACGCGGCCATGCACGAGGCCTCAACTGCCTGTACTAGACTAAATCCGACTGCCAGTCTGCTATCCCCGGAACGCGCCACATCTTCGTAACTGGTCCGGTACGTCGTGTAACATTTACGGGAGCGGGTCTGGATTGGCCGCGAACCTTGAGATAACTCCGCATATCTCAAAATCCTGTCTTTATATAGTGTATGATCACCTGAATAATAGCCTTCTGTGGCAGCTGCTATGTTCTTAGCAGTAGCCCCAGAACGGACAAACCAAAAACGCGCTCTAGGTGGGCGCGCTATTTGGGTGTTGTGCATTTCACAAGCCACCCGTACTTTGTCTCGCCTATCTCCTCCTTTGAAAAGAGGTGAAAGCGAGCAAGTCTGCAATCTGCAACTACCACT
>NW_023339762.1:19531521-19535601 GCF_004916995.1 Morone saxatilis
TACACTTCTAGATGCCACTAAAACTGGTCCTTGTTGACCAAAGTGCTGTACAGACCAGAGCAGGTAGAGAAAAACATGATTAAGAGAAAAACAAATTAAAAGAATCACAGACAATGAAATCAGCAGGAGGATGAGAAAAAGTAGGTTTTGAGCCTGGATTTAAAAATAACATTAACCATTATTAACATTAGTGTTTTACTTCATGCAGGCAATAAAAACGTGGTGGGGAGGGAACATCTGGACAGAATGAAGAATGGCTGCATAGTCTGCAACATGGGACACTCCAGCACTGAGATAGAGTTGGTATGAACGTAGACTGTGTGTGTTTGTGTGTGTGTGTGTGTGCGTGTGTGTTTATACATGTTTTTATGTGTGTGTATAAACCTGTATATACATGTGTGTAAAATATGGACTCTTGCTTCTCAGGCGAGTCTGCGGACTGCAGAGCTGAGGTGGGAGCGTGTGAGGCCTCACGTGGATCACGTTATCTGGCCTGATGGCAAGAGAATCGTCCTGCTGGCTGAGGTGATGATACTGTTGTTGTTGTTGTTGTTGTTATTGTTGTTACACACCGAGCAGCAGGAGATAATGTACAGAAACCTATTTATTGTAAACTATAGTCCCACAATGTGTGCTCTGAACTGGGGTCTTGCTGCACATACCCTGTTTATTAAACAGTAACAGCAGCCATTTTGAGTGCTTACAAATGATACATTGCACCACACGTAGCCTTTCATTACCATGCTGCTTGTGACTTTCATTGTTTATTTAAATTAACATTTCAGTGAGTGGAAACATTTTCAGCTATCAATGTTTAACCAGCTGGCTAACCATTAAAGGTGTCATAACACCTTTCCATAATACTACCTTGCACTGTTACACACACTGGTGTCTTTGTTACAGATTTTTAAAGTTTTTAAAGTCATTGTAGTTTCAGTGGTTGTTATTATTAGGTTAAAATCAAGTGCGGTTAAGGTTAGATCTTTTCCTGCCTGTACCTGGATATACTTACTTGTCCAGGGATAACAAGGCCTCTGCATGCAGAACTGAGTTTTAAGAACTGTTACATAATGTTTTCTTACAGCTCACATCTGATCCAAAATGAGTTGAGCTCCAGGAACAGACTCACTTGGTCACTGTTAAAGGATCAGGTGTGCAGCTTTAGACACAGAGGGATATTTAAGGACTAATCTAAGTATTTTAAACAGCACACTTTACATGTCTTTAGGTTATTATCAGAGTTTTTTAATGTTTGCTTTAGGGCCGTTTGTTGAATCTGAGCTGCTCCACGGTGCCTTCACTCGTCCTCTCCATCACCGCTACAACTCAGGTGTGATCACATGTTATTTACTTCAAGGTTTTATTTAGCAAAATATCTTTTTATTCTTTTCTAAATGTATCACAGAGGAAGTGTCTGTAGTCATTTTGAGGCTGGTGTTAACAAGACTGTTGTACGCCAGGCCCTGGCTCTCATAGAGCTGTACAGTGCTCCAGAGGGACGATACAAACAGGACGTCTACCTGCTGCCAAAGAAGATGGGCAAGTTCACAGCTTAAGTATCCTAAAACAATTAGGACCATATCTTTATATTCAGGACTGATGAACCCCTGTATGTTTTATCATTTCAGATGAATTTGTAGCCAGTCTTCACCTGCCGACGTTTGACGCTCGCCTCACAGACCTGAGTGATGAACAGGCCAAGTATCTGGGCATCAGCAAACATGGACCCTTCAAACCTAACTACTACAGGTGAGGACAAGTATTACACACAAACAACACACAGATTATATATTGTTTGTGTATTTAACAGATTTTTTTTTTTTAAATAGGTATTAACGCTCTGGAGATAAAGCTGAAAGACTCTTCAGACATGCTGTTGTGGATTATATTTTGAAAAACCCCTCACGGTCCTGCAGACACTGACGCCCTCTACAGTCTGAATCTGACTCAGTATTATCAAGACAGTGGATGAGGACTACAAACCTTTACTTTAATTAACTTTTCTATGCACGTGCGGTCGTATCTGTTTTATGTTTTTTTTCCTTGTTATAAATATTCACAGTTTTCAGACTGTAATCAGTGTAAATTCTTATTGAGTTTAAAATGAAGAGAAACACAAAGTGCCGAATGTTATTCACTCTTCTCCTTTATATAACAATACTATTTCTTAACTGAAGCAACAATCAATATCATATATTTAATTCATCATATTTAAACTATAAGTTGACAGCTCAAGTGATCAACATTGAAATATCTGCTCACATTTGTACATGTAAAATAGTTTCATCCACTATAATCCTGATTTAAATCTAACATCTAAACATGATATTAACCTTAAAAGAAGCCTCTAGTAATGAAGCATGCATAAGATATTATAATAAAAAGCGCAGTTTCTCCCTGTGTCTGTCTCATCATTTAAATATCACAAAATTAGAATTATTGTGTGCAACTCTAAACTGTAGAAAAACAACATTATGAACAATAATTGAAACTCGTGGGTTTTTCAAATGATCTCTGCTCACACTGCATTATTCATACAACCACACAATCCTGTAAATACATGTTATATTCCCACTAAACTCACCACACAGTGACTAAGATGGATCTGCAGCTTAGTCAGAAGCTCTACAAAGACTGCACAGCCGTATACTGTGGGTCAGTGGTTCCCAACCTGAGGGTTAGGACCCCCAGTAGGAGTCACCACAGCCTCATGGAGGGGTCACAAGGACTTGTTGATTTAAGGGTGTGTAAGAAAATGTAAAAAATCATTCAATCATTTATCCAACCTTAATTAATTTCTCAGGAATAGATTGAGGAGTGAACCCTTATTTTCAATGATGCCAAGATTAGACAAAAACAATAAGAAGACAAACATCAAAATAATTTGTCAGTTTGCTAATTAAAAACAGATTCCACAGTTTCATGTAAACTTGATTAATAAACATATTTCTAAAATCTCCCAATGTTATCAGGGAATCCATATTATTAAAGTACATTGTAGTTTGTTCAATAAGTGCAGAGCTGAAACTCTAGACAGTAGGTCTATATTCCCTATATTTCTGGGAAGAAAACTATTTGCAATTTTAAAGTTTAGATTATTATTTAAGATCTAAATTTTTAAGACCTTAACTAAACACCATCGTCCTGCAAAGAAAAAAACAACCAAGCATCAGATAGAATAAAACATTGGATTTGTCATAATAGAAAGGCCTATTAAGTAGTTATGATTGATAAAAATGAAAAAAATACATAATACAGACAGCGAATTGTTTTAAAATCCTTAAAAACTTTATCTGATATAATTTTCACAGGAAATAATCTGCTTAAAATTCACCAAATCTCTCGTTTTACACAAACCTCCTGCAGTTATTGTGCTCACTATTTGGGTTCATTGTACAGTTTATTAGTTGTTCCGTACTGTTCTTGTTATTATTGAATATATTATGTCACTTAGTGAGGGATCATCCATTTACTCAATAATAGAAAAGAGGTCCCTTAAGGAAAAAAGGGTTGGGGACCACCGGGAAACAGTCTACCAAGTTACTATTTGCCACTGGGGCGTAAGACCACACTATCATCTTTGCAGAGACTAGTTTCATAGATAACGATAGACAGATGATAGACTAGTATGATAGATAGGTAGATAGGATACTACAGATTTACAGAAGCGATAGATACAGATTACGAAAGATAGACCGATAGTAGATCACCTAGCCAATCAATATGTTCCATATGTATATTTGCTTTATTTCTGGCAGTAAAGGCTTTACTGTTATCCGTCGTTGTTAATCATACCTTTACGCAGAAATTTTGTGAATGTCTCAGACTTCAAACAGCTCCCCCCCAACTCGAGATAAAAGCTAAATCCAGGATCCGCTGGCAGATGGACGAGGGGTCTCGGCTACGTGCGCCTGTGGTGTGGCTACTGTCCTGTAGAAATCCTGGCAGGATGAAGAAGGTACTCATCCTAGAAGAGATCGCGTGAGACATTTTGTGAATGGTACAGTAGGAAAATAACTGTATCTGTGCAGTTCTGGTCAAGTCGCACTCTCAACAGGTCATTGTTATTGCTGCACAGTT
>NW_023339762.1:19535701-19535951 GCF_004916995.1 Morone saxatilis
CTCTTTCTCCTCCTCCTCCTTCCTTTTTTCTAATAATTGAAAAATATTATTTTACCAATTTACCTCTTTATTTATTTTACCCAATCTTTTCTTACCACCGTGACAATAAATCAAGTCCATAAAATCAGTCCACCAACATTATCCCCTTTGAAATATATTTCTTACAGCTAATTACCATGTGATCAACACAGCACAACCATGTAATTTGAACACTTTCATTTCAGAATCCATCACTAAATTCACTACAAAC
>NW_023339762.1:19535972-19545090 GCF_004916995.1 Morone saxatilis
TGAACTGCATCTTTTTGATAAGTTGCACCTCGTAATTAAAACGAGGGCTTGTGCAGGATCTTCATCGTCATTCAAGGACATAACAACAGTGATCAAACTGAGGTTTCCAGAGGTTTTTAGGGCAAGTGACAGTTTACAGCAATGTGGTTTATCGAACTGACATTTACATTTTTTATTTAACCAATTGCAGTATAGTTATTTTAAGAATTCTGTGTGACAGATTTTTTTTACATTAACACAAAGAAAACCCTCTCTCACACCCTCTACTCCAAAGAACACCTAGAGGTACGTGTACCCCCGTTTAAGAAACTAAATCATCCTAATTTCTCAATAAATTGACATCATGCTGTTGAGATTAGTGTCAAATACCTTTAATGTAACAGACATGTAGCACAATGACACACGACACAAAAGAGCAGCTGAGACACAAACAAATAAACGGCCATTAGTGTAAGAGATTAATGAGGAGATCCGTTGACTTCCACACCCAATCTAATCTAATGACACCACTCATTCCCCTGTATTACCAGTATCCCATAGTCAGAGGGGGGTTAGTGTGTGTGTGTGTGTGTGTGTGTGTGTGCCCTGAGGCAGAGCTGCTGATAATACATTGGTTGGTGATGCATCTGAGAATGACAGCTGGCCAGTGAAGCCCATAGGCTGTTGGACCTGTTTAAAGGCAGTTTTAGTCACTAAGGAAGTTCAGGATTCGGTGTGCGTGTGTGTGTGTGTGTGTGTGTGTGTGTGTGTGCCCTTGCCACCTCCCTGTTAGGGATTCTCCCTAAAGAGCTTTGATGCCTTCCCTACATCACTACACGGGTCTAATCACTCGTACCAGCTGTCAGCATGTTGGCCTCCCTCCTTCCTTTCTCTCTCTCTCTCTCTGCGTCCGCTGGCACCACTTAACCTCACATCCTCTGCAATCGGCCATAATGGACTCTCACAGCGTTCGTACTGAAACATGATGAACATACATCAACCGCTGATCGGTCTGACTGCTCAGTCCCACACAGACACCTGAGGGGATGATGACATGCAGCAAAGGGCCGTAAGTTGGAGACAAACTCAAGCCGCTGTGGTAAGGACACCAGGTGAGCTATCAGGGAACCCCAAAATCCTTTTATTTCAATACGTTTTAGTGTGTAACGTGAAGAGTGTAAACTCCTCCCCTAGATGTTAAAACTCACCAAATTCCCAGAAACAACACTTAAGACGTAACCTCAGTGTCGTCACTGGTAGCTACAGCCATGTAAAGCAATGTAGGTTTGATGAATGCTACTCTAACAGTTCATCATGATGCATTCTCAGAAGCCTCTGTGGGATTTAATGGGTTGACGCAGCACTAACATCATTTAGGATGAACTTTTGCAACTCAGACCTTTCATAACTGAGCGGGATCAGGTTGCACTATACTGCGAACGCCAACACCGAGGATTTACAACTACAGAACGTCAGCTGCAGGTTCCACAGCCAAACACATGAACGACATTGATTTATTGACCGGGGTAGATGATAGTCAACCCAAGTGCTTAATGGCCTGTGTATGGATTTATGGGTTATGGCCCAATGGTCAAAAGTCTCCTTTGGTTCATACCTTCAGTGATCTTCTTGGCCAAGATGACCTCGAGGGGGATACATCTGAGGAAGCAGGCAGGACAAAGAGGATTTACAGACTCTGGGGATGTTCTCTGAACCAGTAGACTTACTGGACTTATGTGGTTTGCTCTGTGTGGTTACTCCTCTCAGAAATGGTCTTGTGTCCTTGAGGAGTTTCTACGGTGTTCTGAGACTGCAAGAACGCTCAGGAGAGGATGGTCAATTTGAACCCCTCACTGCTCCGCCTGCAGTCACTCACACACCCAACAACACCCTCAACCTGCCACCCGTGACCTTTTTTGTAACATCCAGGCTTGTACTGGTGAATAAAATGACTTGGCGTTGCCCTGGCTAACACATGTTCCTACAACATAAAATAATCCTCTTCCTGTGATGTGTCCTGGGATTGCGGCGGGCAGGGTAAAGCTCTCAGTCAGTTGTTGGCAAGTCTAGAACCACTGGATCCTTCCAGCCCACCAGAGTGAGTTCTACCATTGCCAAACACTGTGGGAGAGTGCACCCGTCACAGCCACCAGATCTGTGTGACAAGTAGGGGGTTCGGGTTACAGTGTCTCAGAGATGGGGCACAGGCCTCCATGGTAACCAGGGATATCTGAGAGGCACGGCGCAATTGATCTGATCCATAGCTCATCCTCCCCGTCCCTTCGTCTCCTCTCTCTTATGTTTCTCTCTCACAAAGATAACAGCAAAACACAGGAGGCACCAGAATATTTATGACCAGCTGAGTGTCTGTCTTGTCCTATATTGGCACTACACATGATTGCTCAAACCAGGAGAAACAAAGCAAAAATGTGCTAGTGCCAAAATGGGCAAAGAAGATGGGAAATCTCACTTGGTTAAGACCTTGTCGGCTGGTTTTACATTTTGCATCTCCGAATTAAGCGTCCCAGTCTCTTAAAAGTCATGATACTTACATTTACGTATCACTTTCAACACGAGTCAGAAGTGAATGCTGTCAGATTACTGTAAAAGCTGCAACAACAGAAGGTGAAATTATGCAGATAGAGAGAGAAATGTTCGTATTTTACCCCTTTTATAAGATCACTGCAGTAAATGTAACATCTCTACCTTCATCTCTTATGCACAAAGAAAATAAAATCAGTTAAATAAACTATGAAACACTGTAAAAAAGCCTGTTTAAAGATGTTCAGGAGAATCTCCTCAGATCAGTCATTGTCCCCTTGCGGTGCCACTGGAGCAAAAGAGGTTTTAAAGCAGCTGAGTTTCATGTGGTTCTGTCTCTACTCTGTTTATGGCCCTATGGTAATTCAGCTGATAGTGGCTGGTGGACAGGTGATCTCTACCAGTGCCATACACAGAACAGGAGGAAATATAAGTGTAGTCACACTTTAAAGCTAAAAACAGCCTACACAGAGCTGTCTTAAAAACCTCACTTCCTGTCTGCTGCTTCATGCTCAGGTTCGACTTTCATGTCTGCCTGTAAAAGCTTCAGCTGAGAGTCTTGTCTTTACAGTCCTGAGCAGACTGCATCAGAATCAACGATGTCCTCCTCCTCCAGGATGGGGAGTAAATCCAGCCATGCCATCTGCTGCACAGGCCCTGTAGTGCTTACTCCTCAGTTGACGCTTCAAGAAAATCTTCACTGAAATCAGCGTGTATTTATATCCTTCTAAAAGTTATCATGGGATTATTGTTGGCTTCAGTATTTTGGGACGTTTCTGGCCTCCGTGTGAGAGAGACCTCCTGATGCTGGTGGAGGAGCAGGTCTGCTGCTCAGATTGATTCTGGCTGTAGGGAATGATGCGCTAAGTGATTTTTGAGATGCTCCAAATGGGTCCCAAAGCAGGGCTCATCTTCCCGTTTCCGGGAGAGATCAATAGAGTAAAAGGCTTGAGAGAGAGAGAGAGAGATGGGAGCATAAACAGAAATCTCCTGAAGTTGCTGCGTTTAGTTGCTCTTAATGTCTTTTGCTCTTTATTACTTTGTCTCGTTGTCTGTGGTGATAATTAGTCCACATGACTGATAGATTAAAGGGAACTAAAAGTACATGTGACACTTTATTGATTGTTCAACAGTAGAATATCACTCACCTCCCCAATAAAGTAATTTCCTGTTATAATCAAGGCTGCAGTGGAGGTTTGTGTAATCACCTGAAGTAGTCTGACTCAAAGCATTCCCTCATTTTCAAAGAGAAACTATTATTATTATTTCCATTTGTCATTAATATCTACTTCTTCATTCCCACATTGTTATAACACAATATAAAAAGTAACAGCCTGAGGATCGCACACATTTACTAACGCAGGTTACGCAGGATCTTGCCACGCAAATTGCAAAGGCCTGTGGATTTTATTTAGATACCCATTGATTCTTACCTTATAAATGATCCCATATCCTCACAACAACACTTTAGTTTATAAAAACACAAAAGGAAACGTGTTTGTTGAGCCTCCAAACGCATCCAGCAGGAGAATCTCTTCACAATCAGTCTTTTACTCAAAGTCGAAAAAATAGGATGGACTGGTCTGTAGGAGGAAAGATTACTTTGTTGTCTTTCTTCAGTCCGCTGCTCCACATTGTTTCAGTTTACTCTCCATATCTCCATCTATCCGTCCTTCGCGTCTCCCTGCTTGTTTTGGGGCTGTATGGCAGAGGATTTTAGTGGACAGGTAATTAGTTGGTAAGCATCTTAACCCACTGGCAGTATAGTAATCCACGCCGCCCTCCTCCCTCTCCTTCTGCTGCCTCTATACGCAGGCCTACAGCACACTTCCCCCTGCGCCTTTTACGCACAGGACGAGTACTGCAGTGGCGACGACGAGGAGCTCAGGAAACCCGGTTGAGTGGTAATGTAACGCTGCCCGAATTAATTTGCTAAACTTCAAACATAATCTGACAAATTCTCACAAAAATAAAGCATTAAAGTGAATTGAATCCTCAAATCGCCTGAAATAAAGCAGATTAATGCACACACAGTTATGTATTCTACTTTGAATTACTATAATTAAGATTTAGGAGATGTCAGACGCAAAAAGAACTGGTAAACTCTAACACTTAGCTCCATCTCTGCCCATCCTGTCACATCAACACTTTACACGCTGCATAATAAAACCCTGGTGTTTGCCACCAGGCAGCAGACCTACCAGCATCCACGGGTGTGGCACCCTGCTGCATCCAGGCCCCTGAAGCTCCCGCTCTCTTCCATCCCTGCACAGGGACTAAAAGTTTCTCCGAGTACAGGCCTCCTCTGCTCCTCGTTATATACGGGCACCCAAAGGTCCCTGAAGGGCTCATTTACCTGCTGTCGGTGATTATTAGACAGATTGCAGGTGGAAAAAGAGGCATCATCCTTTCAGCTGATGCGAGCCCGTCGGAGTGGGATCCGACAGGTTTGGGTTACGGCTCTTTCAAAGTTGACGCTGAAATCCACCCGTGCAGCCTTTGTCCTCTCCATACATTATGAAGGAGGCGCAGCCGGCCAGCAGCGTCTCACCGCCCTCTGCACAGCGCGGCTGCTGCTCGCCTTACTACTCACAAATAACTTCATCACCTTCTCTGATATAGTTTAAAAAAACTAAAGTCTTATGAAACTCATCAGTACTAGCTTTATCCTGCAGTTGCTCATCTTAAAAAGTAGCTCCACACTCCAGATAAACCCCCCAAAATGATCTCCCTGCTGTTAAATTACAAATATTTTACCTCAACTATTAATGGCTGCATTGATAACAGGATGTTCAGTATTAAAACATTTTTCTTCTAAAAAATCTCTACATTTTCTTCAAATCTGAGTAAAATATGTGAATAAAATGCATCACTTTCATGCAAGAATCCATTTAAACTGCGTCCAATGGTTGGAAATCTGCGTTAGTGTGTGTGTGTGTGTGTGTGTGTGTTACCTTCCAGTCAAATTAAAACTGATGTTGAAACAAGAAACCTGAAGGAGGCTGCACGGCCACAATGAATATTTCATAAGATCATTATAAGCTACTGTGTGTCTGGTTCTCCAGCGTCTCAACATGCAGGAAGGCCACCTTCATCCATTCACTGATGATCTGATGATCCATATCTGAAACCAGTAAAACCTGTAATAAGTGTAATAAAATGAGAGAATATTCCAAATATGGATTTAAATGGCGTTTAGGCCTTATAAGAATTAAAAAAAAAACAACCATTAATGTGTAAATAAAAACACAAATTCTGCCAGAAAAGGACAAAATAGATGAACATTAGGCAGAATTTACATCACTCTTACAAGAGAGTATGTCCAAACTGTGAGATAACATGTCAAAGTTTGACTTACCATGACCATTTACATTAATTTTAATGATTATTTATGACTTTTCCTTCTTCTGGCTCCCATATTTACTCAGCTCTCACCACTACACGTCTTTTTCTTCACAGCATATATTTAACTGGTCATGGTAGGAAAAGCACAGTAATAACAAGCTCTGTTCAAGTGTCCCAGTAAGTCATGAAAGTGTGACAGTGAGCCGAACAACATGCACAATACCAGGACCCTGAAACTGAAGCAGCTAAATGGAATGCAGCCATCATTCATTTTATCATTTACACCTGTAACAGGTGTAAAACAACCCTTTATCTGCCTTAATATCCAAGAAACATTTAAACAAGACACAAACAGAAAAAGAAACATGAAAAGTCATAATATAAAAACATATTTAACAATAATATTTAATAGGTCTGGGTGTTTTCTATACTTATATGTTTAAAGAATTCTTCAAAAAAATAAAATAAAACGTCAAAACATCCTAAATGAAGGTTTATCTAAAACTTATCTCACTACTGGACTAAACCTCTTAAGAGACAGACGGCTCGGACTGCCATCTAGTGGATGGAGGTAATTATAACACGATATAATCACTCAAATTTCCCCAGAACACCATTTTGCCCGAGCATGAGCTCTTTAAATACATTAAGTGTGTGTGAGACTAGTCCCAACAGTTTCCTGCCTCACCCTCTGAGACCATCGAACACACACACACACACACACACACACACACACATAATAATACTGACATTAAATCATATATTTTTTGTTGTTTATTTCTTTCTTCAAGTTACAAGGGAAGCACATTTATTCATTTTTTGCTTTTAAAAAAATCTGATTTCTGGACTTGTATCCTGACCGTAGGGCTTAAAAGACAAAAATAAAACATTCAAACAAATTATAGGCATCAAATATATGTGTCTCATTAATAAAAAATACATAATACACTGAATCCAGATAATGACAAACAACAAGGCTGGACAGTGGTTTGTTGTGTGTTGCAAATGAAACTGACTGTGACATCATGTAGTCCTAAGACCTACACCAACATAAATTTGGTTACAGAGGCTAATTAGAGCCATTTAACTAGGTTATTTAACAAATACGTTGTTTTTATTTAATGCCAAAAAGCTGTGACATGCTAGTTTTACCAGCCTATGTTAATTCTCAAACGAAGGTAAACTCTTGCAAAACAACACGGAAAGAGATCCTGACATTGTTTCGGGGTTTTTTTTTCTTTAATCATAAAGGGATTATTAATAAAAGTTTATATTCTATTTTTCCTCCAAACAAAGAAGAAACAGCCCACTTTGATGGCGATAAAGCAAATATTCTAATTTGTGTTTCCCTCCAGAAGTAACAGATAATACAAACTGATCTGCAATGCGGTGAGAGCCTCTTACAGACACGTTTCTGCACTAAATCACAGACCAGTGTACCATCATGAAATTTAACAGTAAACTGTCACTACTCTGGTAACGGCCTCCTCCACAGACGCCAACAGGCACATGAATCTTTCCAGGTGTAAAACCAGGACAAAAGCCTTTTTTTTTTTTTTAAATGTCCTCTGAAGGAGAAGAAACCTGTTCCTGAACTTACGTTTGAACTTTTAGGCTTGTAGATCCGTTCTCCAGATTTTGGTCCCACCATTTTTTTTGGAAAAATAACAGGCCATCAACAGCATGAAAAAAAAAGTAAATGTGACGGTGTTGAATGGCTGAAACAAAGAGCACTTCTGTCTGACAATGTAACTTTTACGGACACATTTGCATATAAGAAGGGGGTGCAGGGGAGCAGGGGTGCAACATGTCTTCAGAGGATTTGATTCAAACAAAAAGAGTCATCCCACAGACAAAGATGTATTAATTCTCCTCATCTTTACAGGACAGTTACTCTTTAAACTAGTGTGTTATATAAGTATTAAACCATATATTATGATAGGATTCACCACCCGCAAAAAGATTTTACTATCCCTACGCAAGTCAAACACCTATTATAGTTCAACACAAGCAATAGGCAAAGTTAAGAAGTTCAATAATTCAACAAGGACCTGGATAAACCCCACCGAACCCCGCCCGGCTCACAGGCGTCCTCCCCACATCTACAGCGTTACAGCTCCACAAATTTACTTCTGTGTCATGCCACAATATACAAAGATACTCAGAGAATGACAAACACTTTCCTAAAACGGAGAGGAGGAGGAGGAGGAGGATGGGTGAAGGAGAAGAATCAGGATTATGAACCTTCTCTCCTGATTTCTGCTGAGCATCACGGGTCGGTACAACAAAGGTTATCAATACGCCATGATTCTCCCTGGATTACATTCACACACACACACAGACACTGCGGCGTTGTCATGGTTAATGCATTGGTTGTTTGATAGAGTGTGATGTTGTCAGCAGGTTCGCACAGAGGCCGGTCGCGTCAGAGTCTGTACACGATGAACACACGAACGCACTGTTGTCCTCTGGGTCTTCAGCTCCTCGTAAGCGATGATTGTAACGGCGACTCCTCGGGGGGGGGGGGGGANNTCAAAGGTGACAGGTTAAAGAAAAATGGGTTTCCACTCTCTTTTGAAGTTGAGATCGCTCAGAAATCGTGGATTGTCATCCCGCCGTCCTCTTTCGGTGGGGCAAATATGTCCGATGATGCAGTGAGATGTCAAATAAAGAAAAAAGAAACGACTGAGCGTGTTACGACTCGAGGTGTGGTGAGGTCTGGCTTTGTGGAACTAAATGGGAAACAGTTTTGTGTGGATGTCAGTCCTCTGGTCTCACGGCTCAGCTGGACTGTGAAAGGCTTTGACTGAAGCCACGCTAAAGATCATGGAAATGAATGATGCACTCCTTTCTGATCTAAACAGGCTCTCTGGGGGGGCGAAGAGGAGGGCAATGGGGGTCGGGTGGGTCATGAATTCCTAAATAAGGGTTAATATTCTGCAATATCATACTGCAAATCCTTGTGTAGCAATAAAAATCCTTGTGTCGCTGTAAAAAATTGTCTCGTTTAAATATGAATATAGTACTGAGTTTCTGCTCTTTAGGAAACGACAGTCTGTTGTGAGGTGAAGGGGACAGGATCTCCCCCCTTTCACTATAACTCCATGTCCTGAGCCTCGTCCTCCGAAAAGTCTGACATGGAGCTCTCTGAAGAGGAGTCGCCCCCTCCCTCCTCCTGCTCCTTTAGAGCCTCCTCTGTGGCGTACCTTTGGATGTACTCTGAAAAAGACAAACGAGGAGAGAGAGAGAGAGA
>NW_023339762.1:19545190-19546093 GCF_004916995.1 Morone saxatilis
GTTTCATCACACTTCATCGACATCAGCACACTTAGTTTCCTCAGTTGTCATGGAAACGATTCAGAAATTAATCCATTCAGTACAACTTTTATCATCCTACATACATACACTTCCATGACTACTGAGCAAACTGACTCTGCTCATGAAGATCATCAGACACAAAGTGTGTTTCCATCCACCTGATTTTATGCACATTTTCAATTCTTGCATAAAAAAAAAAACGTTTAAAAGTAGGTTTTTAGACTTGATGTGGAAACAAAGTGCTACGGAAACCGACTTGGTGAATAGATCCTGATGTATATGTGACTTAAACATCACAGAAGCTTCCACTGAAGAGAAGAAAACATCTCAGTGATAAAGAGACTGTAAAGTTATAAATTTTAATCACGGTTTCCAATTTATTTTACAACATCTGAGGTTTGACTAGCGCAAAGAAACACACAGAACCTCCCAACCCTAGACAATCCCAGACAATCATAACACAGAACCCAAAAAGGGAAAAAGAAATCTAAAATACAGAAGAACAATAAGAATAAATAATGATAATAAAAGCAACTCAAGAAAAGGACGAGAAAATAAAGACAATTTAAGAACGATAACAAAAATAAATGTAAATTTACATTAAACAAATAGACTAGTGTTCTTTTAATCACATCATCTATATGCGCCGTCTTCTTCAGGTTAAATGGCACCCGGCTGGGGATGAACCATCTCCTAACATTTGCGTAACAGTAGTGGATAGAAACGTAAAAGTAATTCCAGTTTTTATCTGCAGATATTCTGGAAATGCAGTTATAATTTACTCTACATTTGGATGTTTGTTGGGTTAGGGTCAAAAAGCTACAGAACAATTGTATGAGGAGTTTAGATCATTTTATCGAGTCTGGTCCTTATTAAATAATA
>NW_023339762.1:19546114-19548563 GCF_004916995.1 Morone saxatilis
AGGAGTAAAAACTAACTAATATCTCACATGCACATATGCCTTCTGCATTATTAATACTAATGTTGTCTGTTCTGTGTTTGACTTGTCATGGCGTCTATTGGAAATACAGACTGTATTTTGAAGTTTCATGTCTGACTTCTGTCTTCTGAGGATATTTGGACTGTTTGTTGAATCCTTTTGGCTTAAATAACTACAGTGGCTCTTTGCTCAATCACCTTTGATCTTGTGTTTATAATCCTCCGGCCGGTGCAGGTACATGGCAGCTGCGTCCCCGTTCAGAGGATCGATGGGGTTTGGGTAGGCGAGCAGCTGAGGGAGGAACGACTCAAAGATGTTGGTGAGATCTGGTGGAAGTGTGGAGGAAGATTAGTCAGCAACATTGAACAACAGAGAAATATCTGAGTCATTTCATAACGTGTAGCTACGACATGAGCCACTAGAGGGCTCTCTTGTAATGAAATGTTGAATTCAAACAGCTGTATGGTTGTACTGTTTCCTGGTCAGGCACTTTACCTCTGAAGAGAGTTAAACTGTAAACAGGAACAGATTAACATCTAACGTCTACACAGGGTGCTGAGTACTGAACGTAGGTTACCTGCATTGTGGTTGTGCTCAGAAACCAACAATTGTTCTAATACTGCGTATAAATCAAAGAAAATAAACTTGCTTCATGACGCCTTTGTGCACGTACAGCACAAGCAGCCTGTGTTTACAGCTGCACTGATCAATAATGCAACTACCAGTGATCATTAAATAACTATTTGAAATGGCCGTCAATCTATAATCAACTGTAAAGTAAGGGAGTAAGGCTGAGAACCATGCTGATTATTGATTATTATCTGTTTATCAGTGTCTTCAGAGGCATTCTGGGGATTTTAAAACCATTCTGAGCGTCTGGATATGCCGTCAGCTGCAGTTGAGGACGACCTCTTTTGGGTCTGTCAGCCCAAAACAACTTCTACATACATAATTAAACAAGTACGGGATGTTTTAAGACATAAACACTGATTACATATTGAAACTCGCTATACTCAGTGATGTTGTTTAGGTTTCAGTAACACCTCAACAAAATCACAATGCTACTTCACTCAAGGTTCAAACCGTTAGTCATTTCTAAGATTAGCATCAGTGCTAACTGCTCATCACACCAGTGTCACACCGCCCCCGCAGAACACACAAATACTTATCAGGGTGTTTACATGTAACCATGTCTAAAAACAAACAAAGCTGTGGATCAAAAGCTATCTGAACAACAAATAAACTTCTCTCAGCTGACACAATCTAAGACCCCGATCTAAGATTTTATATTTTAAAAGAAATACACCCTTTTTCTTTAAGACCAGAAGGTATACCAACTGTCTTTGAATACAGTGACGTAATGTTGAGATAACTATCAGTCAGACAACTTGATCAAAGGAACTACGAGTTAACACATCTGTTGCACATAAAGCCTCTCAGACAGAAGTGTGAACCCTGAATCTGGAGCCTATTAATGATCACTTAAACAACAGAAACAAACCCTCCAGGTGAGCGAGTTCACCGCAGCCTCAGCACCTTCTTATCTATCAGCGCTCAATGCATGACCTCAATACAAGCAGCAGTTATCACTAAAATGTAAGCCGATTAAACCGAGATGCTCCGCCCGAAGCTGCACTGAAGAATAAGCTGCTTGCTTTGTGTGTGTGTGTGTGTGTGTGTGTTTATTTTATTGACTATTACTGTCAGTGAGTTTATCCGAGTTACCGGTGAAGCTGACACACACAGACAGCTGCGACCTACCGTAGAGAGCGGTCCATGTCTGGTTAATGACGTCTAAACACACAGTTCCTGACCTGAAACACACAAAAACACCGTTAAACATTTTCCACCAAAGCAGATCGAGGGCTGGTTCGGAGCTGGGGTCTCATCTCCAACAGGTTCTTTGTGTTTTGACGACCACAGAAGCAGCTCTCGGCCGGGGAAACTGGTTCCAGTGCGGCACCGACATGTTGCTGGTCTAGAACCAAGAACCGCTTCCAACAGAGGCTGTGAGCACCGTGTGGCCATGTATTGATTAGCTGTTTAGGGCATAGAGCTTACCAACCTAACATTATCTAGATGGCTAGCTGTTGGTCAACTAACATTACTCAATTACTAAATCACTGTTTTGTTTGTAACTTCAATGTTTACATTCAAGATTAGAAACATTGGTGTTAAAATTTAGTAGCTATGCTTGCTTAAGTAATGTTAGTTGAGCTAGTGTAACCTTGGTAACGAAAGCCAACGCTGGAGACGTACACAGCGACACAATGACGTGGCTCTACGGAGGCTCTCGAGCCTGTGGAAAAGCAAACCGGTTCCTAGAAAGTCCTCACGTTGAACCGACCCTGAACTGGCACTAGGTTCGGTTCGTCTTGGTGACATAAAATCAACAATCAACAATCAGAATCAGAATCAGAATCAAGGCACT
>NW_023339762.1:19548663-19552538 GCF_004916995.1 Morone saxatilis
ACGTGATGTCTATTTCATGCCTGGTAAATACTCAAAGTGCCTTGATTGCTGATGCTGGCATGTGTTTTTTTTATGTTTGGTTAAATTGCTTCGATTGTTCTATTTGAGTGTCTCTGTTTAATGTAGATTGTTGTTGACTGTTGGTATATGTTGTTTCTATGTTTTTATAGAATGCTGTATGTCGGTGCATGTATTCAGCATCAGATAGCACATCTGACAATAAAGCTGACTTGAAGGGTATGCGAGTACAACCGAACACAATCTGCAGAGGTTGTCAAAGCAAAGTGAGTGAAAAAAACCATCAGATGTTCTCAAATCGTTGGAATAATTACTTATATGCTAAACATGAGGGTTTTGCCTCAGACAACATTTACAATTATGAAATAATTTGTATACAAATCTTGCCATAAAGATGAGACTCGACCTCTGTAGAGTGATATCTAGAATACTGTGAGTCTACTTACGCTTCATCAATGTTGGGATGAAAGATTTTATTCATGAATCCTGTCGGGGGGAAAAAAGAAGAAGCAGGTTTTGGTAAGTTAATAAAGAGACTTCAAGGCTTCAACACAACACCTGCAGAAACATTTCATACCTATTGATGGTGATTTGAAGGGGTATTTATCTGGTAGGTCCACTCTGACCTTCCACACACCTCCCTCATACGCCGCTGGAAAGAAAAGATGAATCAATCGATTAAAACACATTTTCACACAAGACAGAATCCAGGATGTTGGAGTCAGCGTTTTAACTCACAGGAAACTTGATGCTGATTAAATTTACACTAAACTGGTGAAATGCTGGTCAGTGAGAGGGAGAATAAATGTCTGTAAATGTCTCTTACTTCCAGGCGGTCCATGGAACTTGACCACAAACTCGTTGAGTCCACTGAGGATGGTGACCTCGTGCTTGCTCTCAATGCTGACAGCTGGTTAAGGAAAAGGCAATGGCAGAAAACAACAAACAACAACAACAACGGGAGCGGCAGAGACATTCAAACAACATCAAACACAAGTTGGACAAAAATGATGCTGCTGTGGCTTTTGACTTTAGGTTAGTGAAACCGTTTCTCCCTCTGTGGGCGAACCTGTCTGGGCAGAGGTCAGACGTGGGATCAATAGCATGAAACGTGGCAGTGAGATCAATAATGCAATGTCAGACAAACAGCAGACAAGAGGTCAGCTTCACAACAACACAACCTCACACTGCAGACACAGGCTGTCAATCGAAGAGATAAACGATCACAGCTTAACTTTCCTGAAACTACAGGAAGAGAGACAGACTTCAACCGTCTACCGGCTATCAAACATTATGTGTAGTCGGCAGAAATGTGCCGCCATCAGCCAGCTGGGTCGTAAGGGAGTTTTGTTTTTTTGCAGGTAACTTCAGCCGGGAGAGAAGATGGAAGGTGACTTGAAGCAGGCGGGGGAGGATGTGTCATAATCACAGTGTGTGGTGACAGCAGAAAGGTTGAGTGTATTCAATCAACGGCTCCGCGAGTCTGACACAATGACAGATGGAGAAAACAGAAAAAAAAAAAACACCCCCCCACAAAAACCTCACGAGGGACTGTCACACCCTGTTTCATCACCCTGTCGTAAATCCTTCTGTCATCTCTCTCACAACGATCTAACCAAGGTAACGTACGGATGCTAATTCAGCCAAACTGCAGGAGAACAAATAATAGTGCCGTAGCGGTCAGGAGGGAAATTAATTGCAAACATCTACCCCGAGAAGAGGTTCGCAAAACCACTAACCAAGAAGACGGAGTAGCTCTAAATGTGATCTGAGGCAACGAGTCCTATAAATAAAATCTGTTATAGACTTCTGCAGTAAAAATGTGCATCTCTCTCTCTCTCTCTCTCTCTTTTATGCCTTTCCCCGTGGGTTATCCATAGAAACCAAAGCATACGCTCACTCAAGAGTAAAGTAACTACACGAGGGAAACGCTGTATTTTTATTTTTTTTATTTATGAGCACTCTCGTATGAAATTTGAGAGAAACAAAGAGTTAATTTGAGCTCTAATTCAACTACACGTTTAAAAGACTGATGTTGTGATGTTTGTAAGAACTGTAAAATAGTCTGAGAGCAGGAGTCAACTGTGCTCTGTCGCACGAAGATCTTTGATTTAAAGCCACTACCTGAAACTATGTTCGGCATCCGCTGTTAAACAGTGATAAAGTGCTGCCGAAACAAGATCCACAACAGCAAGAACTGGTTGATCCCAACATGTCTTTTCCTCAAGTGACTCGCACTGTCTATTATTAGACTTCTCATCCATATTTTATAATAACAGCAGTGAAACGAAACAATAGCTAACAGAAATAAAAATGTCAAACCGTACATGTGTCTCATATTGTTGGTTTAAAGTGATGGTTAATAAACAATTACTTTATAGTATGTTTAATGACCGGTTATTATTAATTAAATAGGGAAATTTAAGGAATAAAGGGCAGAATTAAACTATCAACAGGGAGTCAACACTGATTAATCTTATCAGATTCTAAATGAATGTGTATATTATTATTTTTAAACTGATTGTGTCTCAATCTACAAAAGTGTTCATGTAAAACTCAAACGTTTTAACCTTAATATACTCAATTATAAAGGATCAAAGCTATGCTCACTATGTATCAGTCTGTAGGGCTGCAACAAATGATTATTTTCATTCTCAATGAACTTAAACGTTGAAAAATCCTCATCGCAAAAAGGCGACATCTTCACACTGCTTGTTTTCGTCTGGTCAAAGTTTACGGGGAGGAATAATGCAGCAAATGTCTTGGCCACTGATCAATAAGTTGTCTGTTAAAGATGTTAAAGTGGAAACAACATGTTCGCCCACTCGGCCCCAGTACACTATAAAGCCCTGTCCCCTGCCATGGGACTGGATGTTCCCTGCCCCCCCATCCCCCTAGCCCTGGCTGCATGGGCCCCGCACAGCACGCTTGTTGTTCCTCGATCAGCTGTGTGCTGAAGCCCCGCCTTCTACAGTGTTCCGGATGGTAACAGGCCGACCAATCAGAGAGCAGCATCTCTCTGCAGGACAAAAACAAAACAATTCACCTCACGCTGTCAGAAAATCCCTTTCATGCAAAACTTCAGCGGATAAAATGCAAAATAATTAGCGAGCATATGACATTAGACTGTTAATTATTGCAGCAGTAGAAGTAATTAAAACGTAACATCACTTACACCTCGAGAAAATGCAGTGATGTTATTGAGAAAAAAATAATTATTTATGATTTTTTTTTTCTTTCCTAGCGATAAAAATATACTCCAGCTTCGTAATTAAAAAAAAGAAAAAAAAGGTGGATAAAACTGCCAACCGTTTTGATTATGAATATAAATGAAAACTATAATTAAAAAAAAGCACAAAATGTCAGTACGTGTTGTTTTCCTGCTCTCTTACTGTAATTAACGTAGTTTATCAAAGATCGTCTCTGTTGTGCTTTTTTCTTTTTCAACCCCTATTTGTTCTCCCTTGCTGATAGCATGCTACACCTACTAGCTAGCACAATTAACACAATCACCCTCTTTACCAAAACAAAGAAAAAAAGCGTTTTCAAAAAAGGTTAAACGAGAAGAAAGACAGAAAGAAAGAAAAAAGTCCTCGCTAATCCTTCACATTGTGTTGTCAAGTCCGGTGGGACCACATATTTAATACGAGCTAACCACAGGGCTAACTTTTTTTTTAACCGAGCTAACGGTTGCTAACGGCGACAGATTCCATTGCTGATTCTAGAACGCGACGAGATTCCGCCGCGGATTCTAGAACGCGACGAGAAGAGCCGTTTGCTGTTTTTTTTGTTTTTGTTTTTTTTAATTTAAATTAAACGTGTTGACGGTTAAACGTTAAGTGTGTGTGTGTGTGTGT
>NW_023339762.1:19552638-19575382 GCF_004916995.1 Morone saxatilis
GATATATAAATATATAGATAGATATTTATATACACATACGTGCTAACAGTTACAAGCCATCGGGAACCACAAAATGCTGCTAATTAACCAACATAAGAGAGCTGACAATCATTATGAAACACATCTTTTTGGTTATTCTGGGGCTTGTTTATGTTCTGGGAAGGATACAGTTTCACCACGTCGGTATCCATTCGCCTCTTGCCCGGACTTGGAGACGACATTTTTGTATTCCTTTTTCCAGAAGTGATCTAACGTTAGTGTAAAAAAAAAAAAAAAAGAAAGAAATACTGCGGCGATGAGTCTTTCAGCTCAGCTTCAGGGAACAAAAATACGTACAAAAAGCAATCCGGACTGTATCAACAGTCTTCCCACAATGTCCACAAACAAGATCCTAGCTGCAACATCGCCCACTTTTTCTTTTTTTCTTTTTTGCTTCTCTTCCTCCTCTCAGTGGATCTTCAGTGTTTTCTCCAACCAGCTCTGCCTAGTTGAGTCCTGTCCTGAAGACTGACATCAACCTCCTGCGACCAGAGCGAGCAGAGGAGGGGCTCAGGTATAGAAATACACCGCACAGAGCAGCGCTGGAGCTCGGCTGGAGCTCGGCTGTAGCTGTGGCTGTCTGTGGCCGGCTGTGGTTGTCTGTGTCTGTGGGTAACGAGGCTGGAAGTCCCACATTTAAATGTTAAATGTAACGTTACAGGCTGGAGGGGTAAGGGATTACATGTAACTGGAGATATTTAATTGGGATTACAAAAAGTGGTAACTGTAATCCAAAAAAAGATGTAATGAGATTACAGTTGCAGTTAAAAATTAGTAAAAATTAGTAAATATTAGGATTTATTTTTGCAGGATTACAAAAAAAAGAGTAAAAATATGTAATGAGATTACAGTTACAGTTATAAATTAGGATTAAAAATTAGTTAAAATTAGGATTATTTAGCAGGATTACAAAAAATGGTAACTGTAATCCATTACAGTTACAGAGAAAGATCTACTGAGATTACAGTGACATTTAGTAAAAATGATTATAAAATAATAAAAGACAGAGGATTAGTTAGCAGGATCACAAAGGGTAACTGTAATCAGATTACAGTTACATTTATTAAATATGATTATTTAAAAAATTAAATTTAGGATTATTTTGCAGAATTACAAATGAGACTAAACATATGTAATGAGATTACAGTTATATTTACATTTAGTAAACAGTAGGATGATTTAGCAGGATTACAAAAAATTTGGATTATTTAGCAGGATTACCAAAAAGAATTACAGTTACAGTTGGAAAAAGGTGATTAAAAATGAGTAAAATCAGGATGATTTAGTAGGATTACAAAAAAGGGGGTGACTGTAATCCATTACAGTTACAGAAAAATATGTAAAAGAAAATGTTTGAGGAGTAACAGATTACACGTAAGTGAGTTACATAATCAGGATTACAAACAAAGGTAACTAATTCATTAGTTACATTAGGATACAAAAAGGTAACTGTAACCATTACAGTTACAGAAAAAAGTAATGAGATTACAGTTACATTTAGTAAAAATGTGGATTATTTAGCAGGATTAGTTAAAAAATACAGATTTTGATGCTATAATCTGATTTTTTTTTATTTAATAAAGATGGAAGTCGACATTTAAACATAAAATAAAGTCCTGACTTGTTCTTTTGAAGCTGGTGAAAGAAAAAGAGCTCAAAGATAAAACTGTTTCCTTTCTATATCGTTTATATCTACGTTGAAATCAGCTCATTGGAAAACTGAAACACTTTCAGGCCAAACTTGTGTTTCTCCACAGACACAGTGTCCTAAAGGATGTTTGTTATTAATATTAATGGTTAATGAGTAACTGCGGCCTCTTGTCCCACACTTTAAATCAGGTAAATATTACATTAGTGAAGAAATAACAACAATAATACAACAGTCTGTAATAAATCCTTTCTTTTTGAAGGTTATAATGTTGAATTTAGTTTGAAATTGTTTTAAAGTTGGTTTATTTTTTAAAGGTTTTATCTCCTTTTTCCTTCTTTTCTTAATTAAAATTAAGGGTTTAAAATAAGAAGGTGTACAAAACAATATAAAATTGACTCAACATAGAAGTTAATTTTAATAAAGTACAGGAAGAGGTGAGCTTGTTAGTACATATAAACAATATAAAATAGTATATCATAACATATACAGCTCAGTTTTGCTGGATTCCCTCCTCACAAAGGCCTCTGAGAGTCTCACATGACCTGAGAGTGTGACCTCGTCAGGTCACGTGACCCCCTTTACTCATCATTAGATGACAATAACAGTCCCAAACTCTTTGTTTCGCTCATGTCAACGTCAGAAATCAGCACATTAGAGGTCAGAAACAGTCACGTGGAGTTAAAAGAAGAGCCGAGGATGTGACTAAAACAAAATGTCGCTGGAGCTTCGGTGGCTTTTGAAATGATGTCACCCTTGTTAGCGCCTGTGCAACACATTTCTCCCCCCCTGTACCAAACTGCGTAGACGTGACAAAGATCTCAGTTAATGAAACTATCGTCACACCTCAGTGTAAATCAAGTAATCTGACTCCAAACCTGTACATGTAAAGTCCCTGAACACATCACAGACTCTGATTTAAAGGTGTTACATTGTCTCAAATGAACAAAACCTTTAAAGGCGGGAAATCTGAGCGTGAAGCAAGCAGCAACAGACCAAAAACATAGCTGTAATCCATTACAGTTACAGACGAAAAGGTGTAATGAGATTACAGTTACATTTAGTAAACATTAGGATTATTTAGCAGGATTAAAACACATCAGTTTCTCTTTGAAAATACATGTTTCTGGGCCTCCGGTTAGCTCAGTGGGCAGAGCTGGCGACCCATCTACTGAGGCTGAGTCCTTGCTGCAGTGGCCCAGGGTTCAAATCTGACCTGTGGCCCTTTGCTGTGTGTCGTCCCCTCTTTCTGCCCCCCTTTCCTGTCTGTCTTCAGCTGTCACTGTCCTAAAGGCAATAAAAAGCCCCCCAAAATGCTTAAAAATAATAATAACAACCATAATACAACAGTCTTTTCTTTCATGAAGGTTATAATGTTGAGTTTAGTTGAAATTGTTTTGAAGTTGGTTGATTTTTTTGAAGGTTTTATCTCCTTTTTTCCTCTTTTCTTTACCAAAATTAAGGGTTTAATTAATTTAGTAAACATCAGGATTATTTAGGCAGTTTTCTCTTTAAAAATACACGTTTCTGATGCTAAAAATCTTTTTATGCAGGTTTGAGGAGTAATGGATGACATATAAGTGAGTTACGTAATTGAAGATACAAAAAAAGGTAACTGTAATCCATTACAGCATTACGTTACTAATATTGTGATACCTGGATTACGTTACTGACTATAATTTGTAGCTCAAAATGCCAATGTGTGTGTATATATATATATATACACATGGCATTTTGAGCTATATATGTGTATATTTTCATTATTTTCATTACAATCTAATATACAAGGTTATCTGAGACAGTAACAAAGTAAAAGTTAAAGGGGATTTTTGTATTAATTAACAAAACCGATAAAAAAGTTGGTTAATGCTGTAGATTTCAGAACTTAACAGGGCGCAGTATATCAGAGGCAACGTCATTCAACTGCATTATTATACAGTATATCTAACACAAGCCAGTAAGTTTAGATTTTATGTAATTTAGGATAGGAGAAGTTAAAGTTCAGGGCTCCAAAACCAACTTTTCACCACAAACTCACAGAGGGGGAAACCTCGTTCCACAGCAGCCTGAAGATGTGTCTCTTTTTTTGTTTATCGGCCTTGCAAGCATTGAATTAATTAGTTTGGACGAATCTATCTCTACATAATAACACCTCTTGGTTAAGCCTACCTTACATGGCAGATTTAAACACTCTATTTCAATCTCTTAATGCACAAACAACACAAATATGAGCGTTGTGCAGCTCCCAGCCAGACTAATGACTTTGGATGAGATGGTATCAAGTCCTGACCTCCATGAATCTATGAGTATGGATGGAACAGAAAGTTGCCGACTCGCCTTCCTGTTTAATCTCATTAACACAGCTGCAACTCACTGTTCAAGAACTTCTTACTGTCAGTGACATTTCCTACTCACTGTCACTCAGTGTGCTGAGAGGTTATTTGGAGAGGCAACGTTACATCAACCAACTGAGGCTGAGATTCTTTCTGCGGACAAAATGAGCCGTGTTAACATTTTAAACTTCACTTTTGGGAAAGTAGACCAACATGGATCCTGAGTTGATTGTTTTTTAACAACTGTAGGGTCTTGGACAAGCAGCGAGGGGCCTTGTTTAATGTTTAAACATGATTGTATCACGCACATGGTGAAAGAAACACTCCTGCTGTTAAGTGTTTTTGGTGTGATGTTGTGAGTGTGAACTGCAGAGAAAAACCACAAACAAAAGACAAGCAAAAGAGTGTGTTTGATTACATCTTTCCACGCTTGTTATCTGCGCTAAGGCAGTCACTCATTACAATTAAACTATAGGCTAGTATGTTCATTTTCAAATAGTCTGTGAAGAAAACATCCATAGCAGTTTCTCGTGGCGTTGGTCTGTTTGTTGTGTTTGGCTCTCTCTCGGCCTGTCGCAGTGAGCTTCAAATCCAGATTACCGCTTGTCGGCAGAGCAGCCCCCCGAAGATCTGGGGTAAAGGTTGACTCTTGGTTCACCAGTTGTTTCTCTCGTAGTTACCAAACGGTTGTCCATCGTGTAAGCTGCACAGCAAACCTTTTTTTATGTCTTTCAAGCTGTTGAATTAGTAAGTTTTTAGTAAGATCCTGTGACTTTAAGCTCAGTGGCGCAGAAGTAACTGAGGTTTGATCCCTATATTACACTTTAAGGCCTGTTTAATTAAAGGTATATATCACACCTTGTAAACGTGTGTTTGACAACATCAGATGCAGTCATTATTTTAATTGCAGTTATCGGACAAATAAAAATCAATCTATTAGTGATATTAATGTTTTAGGTCACTTTTTATAGCAAAAATAGCGTTAAAACAACCGAGGAGCTGATAGAACAATGAGAAGAAAATACTTTATGTCTCAAAAAAGAATCCTGTTAAGTATGTATGATTGTTAAAACAATATAAGAAAAACCTGTACTATGGTTGTTAATTCTTTTTTACAGAGAATTGTTTAAAATATTTCTAAAAATATCAGTAAAACTGCAAGTAGCTTGTGTAAAATAAGTGAATTTTTAAGCAGATATTCCTTTGATGAACTTTTTATACAATTTCTCTGCCTTAGTAATTTTAAAAAAAAAAACATTTTTAACAATCATGCAGACTTACTAGGCTTCAAATTCAGTGTTTTCTCTGTCTTTTCTTGTCCCTTAAACACTTGGTCATTGTTCTTTTAGACAATTTACTTTACATTTACTGAACCAAATGCTGAGCTGTGTGTATTTTATTTATGTTTTCTAGCATGCCTTTAACTCAAGAAGGCTGAAAACCACTGCCCTTAAGGAAAAAGATAAATAAAAGATATAACATAAACTTTATTGATCACCACCTGGGGAAATTCACTTGCTACAGCAGCTCCAGATACAACACAACAGATAAGAAAATACACATTAAATAAAAAACAGAACAGAAAAACACTAGATATAATAATAAAAAAAAAGGTGTGTGTGCACTAAATACAGCTATATAGAGCTTTTATACATTTATTATTGATATGATTGGAAGATTAGAAGTAGTGGCATGGTGCACAGAACATACACACACACATACACACACACATACACACACAGCAGTAACTTATATTAGAGAATATAATCAATATATCTATATCTAAATCTGTAAGCTATACTAAGCGATAGGTGTTGACAAAGACAAACAGTGCCCCAACTATCAACACCACCATGCGGCTCTTGAACGCAGCACGGTGAGCTCCCTCTCCTCTGATTGGTCGGCCGGGGGACCAGCTGGCTGTGACGCGGCGGGCAGCAGCAGGTGTGGACGGTCTCCGGTTGTTTTGTCTTTTTGTTTTGGTGCGATCGCTCGGGGCTCACAGGCTCACATGCCTCTACGTTTGTCCACACCGAAGCGGGTCGTTAATTGCGCGGGTTCGAGTCCCCTTCCCTGCGGTCCCCTGTCGAGATGTCGTCCGCCGAACAGCTCAATAAGTTTGAGAAACTGTCGTGGAGGCCCTTCATCCGCGACTCAGGTCTGTAAACAACAAAAATAATACAACAAATAATAACAACACACAACGCTCCTGCGAGTGCAAGCAGCGTGGTGCAGACAGTAAAGCAAACAGAGGGTCAAAGGTTAATGTAGGTCGCGTTGTTCGTCGCTGATGTTGGGTTTTGTTTCTGGGTGTTTTTGTTGCACACAGGCCAGGAGCGAGCTAATGTTGCTACGGAAGCCAGCAGACATTAGTGAGTGAGTGAGTGAACAGCCCCCGGGGGGAGGGGGGGCATCTGCAGGCACTGCTGTGGGGGTTGTTTTCTTTAAATAAGGGGGGAAGTGTTAGAGAGAGAGAAAGAGATAAAGAGAGGTTAACATCAGCTGCTTCACTGAAACATCCAATACTTGGTGATAAAAGTTGATTTATGTATGTGCTGCGCAGTAAGGCATCACTGTTTCCCTCAGTGACTAATTATTAATACATTAAAGTCATAATTACAGTTACTCCCTTTAAAACAATAATAAGTTACAACCCCTGATACTAATATTCATTGTTTTGTAATGGTGGAGGAAGCTAGATTGCTTATATTCAAACAAAACTGTGGAATCAGGGGCACAAAAGTAAAATAATTGGTAGTGTAGATAATTACTGTGGGCAGGGAGTAATGAGTAAAGTAGTAATATTACTTATGACAAGAGTAATGAGTAATAAATTACATTTTCAACCAAACAAAATGTTGTGCCAAGACAGAAACAGCTGATATAAACTCCCAACCAGAGACTCTCTTCTCCTGCAGATTTACCATCAGTCCACCTCCTGAAACACTTTAACATTAACTGTACACATTCCTGTCTGACAGGGTCCAAGAAGCGAGCACGGTGGCTTCAGGCTCGGCGCATCTTCTCCCCTTCCTGCCCCAGCCTGCGGATTCCCAACAGGTTCCTGAGAGAAGGTGGTGAAACTCCGCGACATCAGATAAACTAGACTTCTTCCGTAAAACGCAGTCAATCTGTAAAGCTGTAAAGCAGTAAACACTCTTTGACGTTCAGTATTTTATGTAAACGATGTCCTTTTGCATCTACATCAGGGTCTAAACAATTCTTTGTCTTGAATGCTCCACAGGACACTGCGTCCCCCCCGCCCGGAGCGGACACCGCTGTGTTGCGGACAGTGCCAACCTGTACGTGTTTGGAGGCTACAACCCAGACTTTGAGGAGGCCGGCGGGTCGGAGAACGAAGACTACCCTCTTTTCAGGGAGCTGTGGCGGTTTCATTTCGCCACAGCCACCTGGCAGCAGGTCCGCACAGAGGGTTACATGCCCACAGAGCTGGCCTCGATGTCGGGTACGGACTCATGTGCTGCCCTTCATTTTAATCAGAATTATTTCTGCACACACACTCGCTTAGAACCAGCTACTGGTCTCTAAAGGTTGCAGCGAACGTTTGTATGACTGAGGCCCTGTTTTGTTTGCCCTTGTGCACATTTGCATGCAGGTGACTCATTACACTATACCTGCCAGTGGTTTCACACGATCCCATTGATCGACAGGTGGCAGTAATGCACCATCAAAGCCATTACGAAGGCAAGCTGGCTTTTAATAATGTTGTATGTGGACGCAAAAGGGTTCAGCACTCTTGAGATAGAGCTCAAGACAACGAGTGTCACTGATTGTAAACACAGGGCGCCTTTTAATGCCCTCAACCTGAGCTGACTGACACACTGCAAGCAAAAGGTGTGTTTACATGCACTTAAGTAAACAGATTACAGTCAGGCTTTTTGTTGCAGTAACCTAATTTTCTGAGTGATTTAAAGATCCCGTGTGTAACGTTTAAGAGGATCTATTGGCATAAATATAATAATCATTGGTATGTTTTAGTTCATATAATCACCTCTTTGTCTTTTTTAAGTAGTGAGTATGTGCGATTACCATCAACTGTTGACTTTCAGTCCCACCGTCTACACACATGCATCACCCTCATGCTCCTGCCTTGCATTTGCATCTTGTGCATGCTGGTAGAAAGTAGAGCCTCGACCAGTGTGGGGTTTTTAAGGCTGATAGTGATTTTAGAGGGGGAAAATTCACCAATTACCAATATGGCAGCTGTTATAGTTCATTTTTCAGCTGGAATGAAAATAGACCTTTTCTGTTCATCTCTGCTTTCTTTAACAAAGAACTTTATTAAAGAATATGTAAGTTAAATATTCTTTAACATGTTAAATAATTTACCATTTACATTGTTATTTAATTCTAGTTGACACTGCAGAGAGAACTTCCTCTCTCTCTCTCTCTCTTACTCTGTGCTGTATTGTAAATCACAGCGCACTCTGTTGGATAAACTTGGCAGTGACACCAAAACAACATTCCTCCAAACATTGCTCTATGGTGCCAAAAGTGGTCCAAAATTCACAGAGGACTTTTAATACAGATTCTTTTTTTTTATCCATCTCATGTATTGTGTTTTTGAGATTTGAAGCAACCTCATCAGGGATAGTAAAGAGGATCTTAAACTCTAGTAGAGACCGATTGTCTCCGTCTCTTTCAGCTGTTTTACACGGTAACAACCTGCTTGTGTTTGGCGGCACTGGGATCCCGTTTGGCGAAAACAACGGCAATGATGTCCATGTTTGTAACGTTCAGTACAAACGATGGAACCTGCTCAACTGCAAAGGGAAGAAACCCAACAAGATCTACGGGCAGGTAACGGTGTTTGTCTCTATAGATGGTTCACATAAATAGATAAAGTCCATCATTTATTTATAACTCTCATTGCACCGACAACACCTCTATCACCGTTCTTCATTTGCAGGCGATGGTCATCATAAATGGCTACCTCTACGTGTTTGGAGGGACAACAGGCTACCTTTACAGCACCGACCTGCACAGGCTGGACCTGAGCAGCAGAGAGTGGACCCACCTCAAACCCAACAACGCACCCTCAGATCTGCCTGAGGAGAGGTCAGAAACCTGACATGGTTTTATAAACTAGAGTATGTTTGACCTATTGGTGAATATTCATTAGAAAAGACTGAAAATAAATGTATGATTTTACAGGTACAGACATGAACTAGCTCATGACGGACAGAGAATATACATTTTAGGAGGTGGCACTTCCTGGATGTCGTATCCGCTGGACAAGGTGAGAGGAATGAACCAACAGACTAAATTTGACTGACAGAAGATGTCTTACTTCTTCATTTTATCTATTTTAATATTATTTATCTTCATCAGATTCACGCATATAACTTGGAGACAAATTACTGGGAGGAAATCGTCACAAAACCTCATGAAAGAATAGGTTTGTGATTCATGTTTTACCTTTTTTTTGTATTTGCTGAGTTAAGAATTTAAAGACCACACACTGAATTTACTTTGTCATTATTGTGACAGGATATCCTGCCGCCCGCCGGTGTCACAGCTGTGTGCAGGTCAAAGACGGTAAGGAGTATTTCACACAGCATTATCTGGACTCGCCGGTCTAAAATGTTTATCTTTATATGATCTCTCTTGCTGCTTTCAGAGGTGTTTATATGTGGGGGTTATAATGGAGAGCTGATCCTATCCGACCTGTGGAAGATCAACCTGCAGACTTTTCAGTGGACCAAGCTGCCTGCTGTCATGCCAGAACCAGCCTACTTTCACTGTGCTGCAGTCACTCCGGTTAGTCAAGTATCATCATGTCAACATCTAACTTGGTCAGCCGATTTCTCTTCTGAACTGTGTGAGAAAATAAATTAATAAAAAATTGTTTTATTTGCTTTTGTAGGGCTACAGCGAATCATTATTTTCATCATCAGTTAATCTAACAATTTGTTTTTGTCTAATACCTGATTAATTGTGTAGTTTAAATAATGACAGAAAGTAGGGTGACATCTTTAAATGTCAACAGAAGCCAAAGATACAAAATTTACCTAAAATGGAAAAACAGAAAATCCTTATATTGGTGTGAAACCAAAAATTCTATAATAATGTCATGATTGATGATCAATTTTATCTTTATGTCGCTTAGTTGTTGCAGCGCTTAATTTCTGCAGTAGTTCAGTCCATAAAGGACTTGGCTTGAGAACCGGTTCAAGTCCAGCATGGACCATAGTATGGAGTGTGGACTGGTAGCTGGAGTGGTGCCAGTGCTCAGGAGGTGAACTGGAACTGCCCTTGAGCAAGGCACCAAACCCCTAACTGCTCCTGGGGCGCCGCTTAGTGGCAGCCCTCCACTCCATCTCTCCACGTGTGTGTGTGCTGTGTGTGTGCTGTGTGTGTGTGTGTGAGAATAAATGAATAAAGTTAATGTTCTTCTCCTTCAGGCTGGCTGTATGTACGTCCACGGCGGTGTCGTGAACATGTCCGGGAATAGGAGGACTGGCTCTTTGTACAAAGTGTGGTTGGTGGTGCCCAGCCTGCTGGAACTCACATGGGAGAAACTGCTGAAAACTTTCCCTCACGTAGCCCAACTGTCCACCCTTCAGCTGCTCAGCCTGGGAATGACGCACACACTAATTCAGCGGCTCAAATAGACGGAAAGATACGGAGACCGAAGGATGTGGTACAGTATGTGAATCAACATCACTGACTCTAAAATCACTGTTACCTTTGCAAGAAAAAGCTGTTGAAACTACAAAGAAAAGTCTGAGGATGTCGGATGGTTATGAAATAACTTTGAATGCCTTTTTGTCTTATGTAAATGTGTGTGCTTTTTTTTTTTTTTTTTTTTAAGACAAATGCATAGTGCAGTGTTTTTGCATTTCTCTGTATGTGAATGTGTCAGATTTCCACTTCCTGGTACTTGCTCTTGTCATTTTGGGTCCACTATGCAGTGCACTCCTCTTTTTTATTTGTGTTTTCTTACCACACATCACTGTCTTGTGCAGCACGAGGAATGAATTGTTTAATCGTTCTTGACGCCACTTCTTGAAAGGAAAAATGAATGTTGCTTGTGCTAGTGTAATTGTAGCTTCAGACAGGCTGAGATCAGTTTGTTCCACACTGCTGCCATCTTTGACACATGTTCACTCAGCTGCTGCTACACCCACTGTGACACAGGATAGATAAGAAATGCTGACGTAAACTTAACTTTTCATCTAGACATCTCTCTGTAAAGAGGCACACTGCTGATGAAGACGAACACGTTGTAACTGTGATATCTCTTAACTGTCTTAATTAGGTCAATTATTTAAGGAATCATGTTTTTTGCCTCAAGGACTTTCCGACTGCATGCTGATACGGAGCTGTGATTACAACTCTACCAGTCAAATTAGAAAGAAAATGTTCCCTTCACTGGTCACATTAGGCCTTGTGATCAGATCTTTCAAACATCTGAGACATGGCGTCACTGTGAATCTTTTTGTGCCTCTTTTTAATTAATTTATACACCCGTAGCTCCACAGTGATTCTCAAGCCTTTTTATTTCTTCATTTGGTGCCTTCTGAATGTCCAAACTGTCACACGCATATTGCACATTATATAAATTAGTCTTTAAGGTTTTTATTTGGTTATTGCTCTCCGAACTGTGTACGTGTAACCCCTGGTGCTTTCCACTTGAACCTTTTGTTACAGAACCTTTCTGCTCATGTTTAATCAGGAGATGCCGCTTGCAGCTGAAGATCTGTCCACCCCACCCCTACCTATTTATTTTAATCACTGTGCTGCTGTTTTCATTTCATTACAAAACTTTGAATTGTTGCAGAACGTGTTGCTACAGCTTTCTTTTTTCACCTGCGTTAATTGTTCCCACTTGAAGCCTAAACTCCATTTTAACCTTTTTATACTGTAACATAGACTGCAATATTATTATTATTATTATTTTAACTATTTTTCTTGTTTTTCTAGAGAAAGTAGTGCTGTAGTACATGGTGTAAGTGGCATGGGAATTGTGTAACAAGGTAGAGTATGTAAGGCATACTCAGGATGTTAAATACTGTGATCAGACTCTGTTGAGCTCTATCATTCGCCAAAATCTCACTTTTGTGAAACCCGACAACCCGACTTGGATGAAAACAAACCCTTTGCCGTTACAGTGGACTATAAATCTAAAATCCTGTGGTAATTCTCCCAGCTGCTTGTATCGAGTCACACGTTTGCTTGTGTTTTTTGTCAACCTCTATATCTTGAATTTGAATATCGAGTATCTGCAGAAATTTCTTTTTTTTACATGTTCACTGTAAACTAATATTAAGCTAATTCATCTAAAACTTCTTGTATCATAATGCCCATCTTCACAGTCAAAACTCCACTTCAGTAACTTATGTTTGACATGTTCTGGCCTTATTTATATCTCATTGTGAAGCAACAGTCTGCTTCAGTATGTGCTCGGACTCTGTAAATGTACGGCCTTGCTTAAGATTGAGATGTTTTATATTTGCATCATTTTTGATGTTAAAATGATCTCTTTTGCATGTCGGTATGGTGTGCATGTCACTTTACATCTTCTTTTGGGAGAAAAGGTGAATGTCTCCTCAAAGGCAATTATGGCTGTAATGTACATTATGTTTTGTAATTCCTGTCTGTACAAACAATAAAAACACAGGCAGCCAGTTTTTTCAAAATGTTGTGACAGATGTTATTGTTATTGCTAAGCATAGTTAACCATGCAATATCATTTATATCATTAACTGTAACAGACATGTCCCGTTTTAACACTATGGAGTTAAAGTATACAAATTTATTACAACAGTACCTTTTAAAACAAAATAGCATTAGTTCACATACTTTACATTATAATATCAATTTGCATGTACGACAGTTTACAAAGAACATAAGTTATGAGACAGTTAGGTAGCTTATAAGCTACGTTTTATAGTAGAAGTATCTACCTGAGATTAAAAGTTCAGTTTTGTCATTTGTATAACTTAGGAAATAAATGAATAATAAAAAGGCCGATGTCAGGATTCACACATGATCATTAAGTCATAATACTGTCAGGATAAAATCTCATCAACAGAGATTAATTGTGGTCCTCCGGGCTTAAAAAAGGCCTGAAAAGTGTCACAGTCAGCAGCCTGCTGGAGATGGAGCGAAGTAATACATAGCGAGTAGAATAAGGTAGACGACCACCAGGGCTGTACCTGAAAGGAAAGAGACAGGAAGTAACACTGAATATAAGATTGATCATTTAAGATTTAAAGATCCCTAATGTTTAAAGATGATACTGCATTAGCATGTATCAATTCTTAAACAAAACAAACTATATTAACTATATGGCAGTCCATAACAGGGAACAGTAATTTAGATGCACCCAGAGCAGGTTTACTGAGTTATGTGAATAACTTTCCTGAATAAAACTCCCAGGATCATTGACTGATATAAAAAAAGATATATTGAGGTAATTCAGCAAAGTTATCCAGAGAAATGACATGAATAATCTAAAAACAGACATGAATAGATACTTTTAAATGCAGTAAACTACAACATTTACCTAACAAGTAAACCAAATGTTAACTGATGGATAGCGTTCAAAGCATAATAAGGAATGCAGTGTGTAGGGTTTAGTGGCATCTCGCAGTGAAGTGGCAGATTGCAACTAACTGAACACTGCTCGCACCCTGGGAATGAGAGCGGGCTGTGAAGTGTGTGGAGAAGCTGTTAAAGTTCCTGTCTACAACCAGTGTTTGATTGTACGCTCTGGGCTACTGTAGAAACATGGCGGACTCCATGGAAGTTAACTTGTGGAGTCTGTAGATAAAAACCTCTCGTTCTAAAGTAACAAAAACATATATTTAGACTCATTATACACTAATGAAAACACACCTATGAATATTATATTCTATTTCTGCCAATAGATCCTCCGAAACGTTACACACTGGACCTTTAAATCTTTAAAAAACGTGTCTTTCCTCCCTTTTCATATCTTATGTTTCACAAGCACATCAATAGGTAAAGTCGGGTTAAAACACTCTAAACTTACCCTGAAAATAATCAGACTTTCCGTCCATGAAGATATAGTTGACAAGAATCACACTGAAGAAACTGGCCCACAGGTGCAAGTCACTGAATAACAGCACAAATCCCACATCCTATCCGAAACAGAGATGATGTTTGATTACAGAAACTACAAAAACAGTAGGTCTTTATATGAATGAATCAATGATCAAAATAAAGAAAGGAGGCGTCTTACATAGAAGGCATTAAAAAAGACCAGTATTGGAATCTGTAGCATGCAGACCTGAACTGCGATACAGATTCCCACTTCCAAGCTGAGAAAGAGAAAGAAATCATTTAAAATACAGATATCACTTTTAAACAGTAACTTTTTTAATAAAAGACAGGATTTACCTCAGACTGATGTTGTTTTGGAGTGCAAACTGGATCCCATTAACAATCTCTGGGATCTCGGGTACCATAGCGAGAACTGTAACTCCAATGAAATACTGGAGAAAGAAATACAAACATTAACACCACCGGAGGAAAACAACTAAATAAAAAGCTGCAAAAGACGCATGCCCTGACCTGAGAGATGTTGGGCTGGTTTAGTATGGGCTGGATGTTCTCTGTGACGAGATCGGCACAGGCAGACGTGAGCACGGTGGCCATGATGAGGATGACCATAGATCTCCACCGTGACCAGTGGACCACTGCTCCGTGGTGGCCAGTCACTGCAGACACAAACAAAGACATTATGGTGTGATATGTCAGTATTAGAGAACTGTGCCCTCACTGCATAAAAAAAAAACAAGATACAGATGCATCATGAGAGGGAGATTCCTACCCTGTTCTTCTCCAACATGAATGTCATAAATATGGGAGTGCGTCTTCAGTGTGAATATCAGACCAATGATGTAGGCGATTGGCAAGAGGGCAGACACCGTGTACACCAGTGGCCTGACGACAGGAACGAACACAATGAACGAGAGGAAGGAAAAATAAAGAGGATGTAACAGCTTACTGAATTCTTTCAGAAACTTGAAAGACCATATGGTGACGTTTGCAGGTTTTAGCTCTGGTTTATTATCAGGGTTTCTTTTCCAGGACTTTTTCTTGACAATACACGACAGCACTTACAGGAAACTCCAAGTTGGCACACTTTCTGTTCTCACCACAGCCGTTTCCGAACTGACTACAGTTTTCCTCTAACCATAATAACAATTTGACCACAGGACAGGCTACAATACAATTTATATTTTCCAGGATTAGTCTCTAACTTTCCAGGTTTTCCAGGACCCGTGGTGCCAAACACTCCTATCCTCATCTCCTCTTGAATTTGTTTCAAAATCAACTTCAAGAAAAAAGTGTTAAACTCCTTGTTGACTTTTGTTGAAAATTATACCAAGAAGAAAGATAACAAGCAAATGTGGACATTGATGAACGTTAACTCTTGACCTCTGCTAACAGCATAGTGATAGTAGAGCAACTTAAAAATAAAGAAACATAGGCTGTGTTGTTGTATGTAATAGATTACATTATCTCAATGTTTCAGGTTTCTGAAAGTGATTTGTATGCTGCAATGAATGTAAATAAAATGGATCCACACCTACAATCAAAGCCTAATACATGCAACACCACCAATATAGTCTAATATCTTACAGTTGGTATATAAAAAATATAAAATATATAATATCTTACTCAACATGGTTGTGGAACAATGTACCGTTATTCTGTTGGGGAAAACAAACAAACACATTACACATAATACAGCGTATGTAAGTCATATACTGTTATTGTTATAATGAGACTCAAAGGTTTAGCTAATGATGCTGACCAGATCGTAGTGACAGTTGTGGCAGACGAACGGCCCGCTGCTGTTGCTCGTGCTATTTCCTCCAGTGGAGTTGGTGCAGGCATCGCACACCAGATTTCCATAAGCTTTGGAGAACAGCGTGGGGGCAAACACACCTGCAATTGACAGTCAAGCAAATGAATCAGTGTAGAACATTTTGGTAAGGCTTTTATATCGCTGTGGATTTCTGCTTCGGCAGACAGAAATAGAGTTTAGAAAACACCTGAGCAGCTGTTTCTGTTGCTGTTGAGACTGATACATTTGGAGGTGAATGTTTAAATTATATACATTACCTTGGGCATTGAGATCATCTCATAACAAGTCATTTTTTATTGGTCTGATCAGGTAACTTTCTGTTCTCCACACAATTACTCTTCTGATGGTGTCCAAAAAAACTAGAGCTGCAAAATAATAACATTATAATAAAGGCCCTGGCCTAAAAATCTTGTTCTCCAGATGTAAGAAAACAGGTTTGTTTTGGTGCTACAGACCCAAACAAATGTCACATCATCAACAAAATTATCATTCCAACTAATCACAAATCATATCACAATCGCAATATCTGTCAAAATAATTGCAATAGGGTTTTATTACCATATCAAACCTACCAAAAAGATTAATCCACACAGTATTTAGGAATGGAAATATTTATCTACTGGAGATTAGTGTGACACAATTATGTTAAACGTTTAGAATTTATTTGAGCTAACATATGGAAACTGCAGCTGCAAAGAAAACAAATGTAGCTGTAAGTTTTGTTAACTGCAGGTGGCGCAAGCCTCACATACTTAAAGCAACTACTTTTCTGCTTTTAGGAGGCAAAAATGACATGTTTGCATCTGGAGGTCTTCACTGCTGCTTCCTGCTAGTTTCCTGCTGATAATGTCAAACATCTGAGCCCGTCTGAGAATAACCAATCAGCTTCTACCAAAGTGCCGCTGACTAAATGTGAAAGGATGAGTTTGTGAGGAAGTTAGGAGCCCTTCATTCACTCAAGTACAGCTAGAAAAAAGAAAAATGTTTCCTATTTCTATATGATAAAGAGTCGTGTAGCTTCATTTGTCATACAGCACATATGTGTTGGTACTTGCCTCCTACAGAGATGAAAAGCAACGGAGAGCTCACTCCCGTAGAGCGACTGTTGAATGTTTGCTCACTGTGTCTCAGCCCTCCGATTATCATGCAGACGCCCTGAGAAAAAGTAAATACGTGTTATATTACTGTTGTGTTTGCACATGTCTCCATTGTGATGTAACAGAGTCACTGACGCAGGTTTGCTCACAGGGATGAAGAGGATGCATCCGAGCAGCGTGCCAGTCAGCGCTGCTTTAACAACCTCCTGCAGACACGGGTTGGCTGCCTGGTGACCTCTGACCAGGGCCGTGATGTAAAAGGTCAACTCTGTGATGGAGCCGAAGCTGGCGTTCACCACTGCACCCACAGCAAAGTTACTCTGGGCTGAGATACTGCAAATGATCGACAGTTAACACCACAAGCACTTTGTAATACAATCTGTCACTATTTCAACCAGTCCCTCCAGGAAGTTGTGATGCTGTGATCGATTAATCATTTAAGTTTCCTGCGCAGAACGTTGAGCCAAACGTCACCAAACTTGCTTCCTAATTGTGAAGTTGGAGACGATGCAGAGACGTGTAAATGCATTTACCCTCATAATACTGACCCTTAATGGTAAAGTTACTCTAAACAGGACGGTTTTATTCTCACAGGAGGTGCCTTTGATTTTTCATGAATCATACAAGAAGAAAAATCTTTCTCCCACAATTTCATTGCAAAAAAAAAAAAAAAAAAAAAATTGTAAAAACAATTTAGGCTGCAAGAATCCCCCCCAAAAAAGCCTGTGAAATCCTGGAGGGACTGTTTAACATTTTTGGTACACAAGATGTACAGTGCAACGTCAAATTCAATTAATTTTACTAAAAGTCACTGTACAGGTGTTGTTTTAAGGTAATGAAAGCAGCTCACCTGGCAATGCCCATACCAATATAATAAGACAGAGGTATGATGGAGCCGATTGCTATGGCGAACTTCACCTCAGAGCTGGCGTATTGGTTTTCTCTGTCAATATATCCGATTACCAAGGCAATTATTACTAGAGGGAGGAGGTCTGAGATGGGGGTCAAGGATAACAACAGGTCTTCATACAAACACACTGACACACGCACACTTCATATATGCTGGTAAAGGATACTGACGGCAAACACATTGATCCCATCAACAGTGTACTTGTAATAGTACAGGTTTACAGCGTGGTAGCAGCACAGCAGAGCTCTGGTCTCATAGCCTTGATGCTAAAGGTCAAGTAAAAAAATTAAGAATAAAGCATAAAACCAACACTGAATAATGCCTCCAGGTGTATGTGCTGTCGATAATCAATATTAAATCTCTCCCGTGCCATTCTCTGTGAGCAGGTGGAGACAGAGACATCCTCAGGAGCCAAGAGGAGAATGACGCCAAGAGTCCGTGCATTCATTTTGGAAACGGGGATAGTGAAGACCAGGATCCAGGAGAAGAAGCAGGCCAGGGAGTGTATGACCACCAGAGGAGGATATCCCAGCAGCAGCCACACATAGGTGGAGAAACGATGCTACACAACAAAAGCACCACTCGGAGAAATTAGTTATATATACAGTAAAAAAGGTGCTTGTGTATTGTAAATTGTAAGTGTGGAAAGTTACCCAGTAGGGAGTGCGCAGAGGTCGTCCTAGCGGCTCTGGGATTGGCACCTCTGTGGGTGAAGGCAGCAGAACTGGTGAGTTATCGTCGGTCCCGTCTATGTTACAATCACAGTCTGGTGCTTGCTCACAACATCTCCTCAAAGTATTTCCAATCTGGACAAACACACAACCAGAGGAAAGTGTTATTTCTGGCTCATTAGAACACAAACTTTATATGTAATCCAGTTTAATTATAAACTAACAATTATTTAATCATCTATTAATCTGTCTGATATTCTCCCCATCACAATTTCCCCAAGGTTATCTGACCAACAAGCTCAAACCCAAAGATATCCCATTTACAGTGCTATAAAACAAATAAAAGCAGCAAATCTGCACATTTTAGAACAGATATGCATATTTGGCATTTATGCTTGATAAATAACTCAAATCTTGTCAAAACTACACCACAAAAGCAAATCAAATATGCGATTAAATAATAGATGGCAAAAAAAAAAAAGTATGAGAAATTAAAAATGGAAACTAGTGTAGAAGTTTGTTCAAAGAGAATAAAGTGGGTATATCCATAATTAGGTAGACTCTTACAAGACATCTATATCTTTAAATCCTTCACACATACAATGAATAGCATCAGATATGCCACTTTATTGATTGCAGCAGTTACAATTATCCAGTGCTACTCTGATTGTCAACTGGCAGCAGCCTTGTTATACACTTAAGCTGCTATTTGGTTTCAAGAGGACTGTGAGTCGAAATGTATAGGCGTAAAGCCCATTTTTGAAGTGCATGCTTTGATATTTTTGGGTTATAACTTATTGATCACAAAGCAAAATACAAGTATGACCTCTCCTCTTTTATGGTCTCATGATATGTTCTCAGATCACCTGTTTTTTGATACCTGCTTCTGCTTCTACTGGCACTTCTGTTCCCTCTACTGAAAGACGTTTGCTGACCTTTGGCTACACAACAAAAGTTCCTAAATGTGCAGTTTTTTGTATGCCATAGGTAGGATTTAAAACCTTGAGAAACCAGTCAAAGAAGGCAAAAAAAACACAACAGAAACAGATTTTAACCCGAGCACCAAAGACGAACTCTGGAAACCTCACATTTCATGACATTCATCCAGCGGGTTTCTGGTTCAACACTTGGTTGACGTATAATAATGCCAACAGGAGTGACACAAAGTCATCAGGGTCACAATTGTGTATCATTTAGGGACAAAAATTTATATTTATCTTCATATTACCATGACAATAACATAACATAACATAACATACATGGAATCCCTTTACCTTACATTTATTTAATAAACACAAATTTAGTGCATCACAGATGGACACCTCATCTCTTTCGTGTGAGGGATACAACTGGAAAGCCAAGCCTTCAGCCATGGTGACAGGGTTAGGATTTTAGAATAACTGGAAAGATGCAGGCTCCCCCTTGTCCCTTTGTTCAAAATAAATCAGGAAATTAATATAGGACTCCATGCTGGAGAGCTACATGCCTTTTTTTAAGTCGAGCCATGTGAGGATGAAGATTATCCTGAAGTGTTTTGTATTGTGATACGCGATAATATACATCGTCCCATCCCTAGTATTCTCTGTATAATCTATAAATATATCTCCAAGTGGGAGAATATACAAATATACAGAAGAGGGCATAAAATTGACCTAAACAGAAATGCATGAACTACCTCAGTGTAACAGGACACATAGTCTGTAACCTGTCCTTAACATAAAACTCATTCTTACAACAGAAACAACAAATCTCACCAATGTATTGCACTGATGAGTTGCAGCATACGTACTGTGAAGTGTTGCACACTTGTGGTGTTATTTAGAAAAAGCAATACCTCTGCTTTCATGACCACAAGTCAGTGAGAGACTATGAGGAAACTACAAGATTCAAAGAGCATCTTCCTCATTTCAGTTTGTAGAAAACAGATAAAGTGACAGCATCACAAACATCTACTGAACCCACACAGTACCTCGTGGATTGACTTGCCAAATGGCCACAGGAAGTAACTCGACAATTTCCAGCAAAGTCTGCCTGAAGAGTGAGAGAAAACAAACATGAATGAGGTATCTGATCAGTAGTAAACAATATCATTACTCTCTGCTGATCGGTTCACTTACCGTACACTGCACCAGCGATAGTGACAAACATAAGTATGCCGACCAAGAAATATGCCAGAGAGACCCACCAGCCGAAGAAGAACACATACGCTACATTTCCACATGTGATAAGACGACCTGACACCAAGAAGACAAAATCTTTAGTGAAAGTTAGTGAAAGTTTTCCCTATATATATATATATATGTGGGATAATGCAGATTTATTATAACTTGCATCTTATTTTTGTAGTTTTAGCCATTTCTTTCAGTCAGTAATATTATACTTTATACACCAAGTTCATTACTGAGATCTGGGAACACAGATGGGGCAAGAAACACGCTGTTAGAGGATCATAACAGCTTTTAAACAAATAACCAGGTTAGCCAAACTTCTTTGGAAGAGAAAAGGTGCACAGTAAAACCTTTTCTCTCGTTCCTCGCCCCCTCAGATATTGTTGTCGCGTTCCCAGATCTCAGTTTGTGTGATCACTAGTGTTATCCTAAGAAATAATGGCCACATCTACAAAATCAAGGCTCCGGTTGTCATAAACCTGAATTATGTTTCAACAAGAGGCAACTATAACCTTTACCTGAATGTGGTTTAATGACGTTCAGTTCAGAGTAGAGCTCCTTCACAACCTCTGACCTGACTTCAAGCGGACGCTCTGTCACATGGCTCTTCCATTTTCTAAATCCGAACTGAGACAAACACACAAACAGTTTGAGGGATAAGCCACTTTTGATTTGTGTAGGGAAACATTTTCCTTTAGACTCTCTTTACCCTGTAGTTGTTGACCAGTTTGTTGGCTTCTACTTCGTTCTCTGCTTTGATGGTTCTCTTGCTTTGGATCTCCACCCAGCCTTCGTCGCAGGTCGGACCTTAAATGACAACCGACACAAACGTCTGAAGACACATCGGCACTGTTGTTTAAATAAAATCTAAATAAGTTGCGTAAACGGTACTCACATGTGTGTGCAGCTATGCATTTTGTTGTTGTGCACAGTGCAGGACATACGGGGTGATGTGACAATGGCGTGTCTGTTGAATTAGGTTGTGGACCTCCACACGGTCGGTCCTGGGTCTGTTCATGATTGTGACCCGCCTGGGGATCAGGCTCCCATGAAGGATCTGCAACACCGAGCAAGAAGTAAGCAAGCAGACGAAATATTGGTCAACGTGATGATAGAATTATTACAGGAAATACAGCAGTTCTTTAATTAAAATTACAGTATTTACTGAAACTATTGTGTACTACTGAAATACAGATCTAAAGGTTACTGTATTTGTGAAGAAGCCAGACAGTCACATTTCAATATCTGTGGTCATGGCAGTGGGAATAGCATATAATGATATTATCGGGTACTTAAAATGATTTTATTATCTAATATAAATACAGTTTTATGTATTGTTTTGGTAAAGCAGTGAATGTACAATCACTTTCGGATGTTATTAGCACAGAAATAAGCAGATAACATGTTGCCTAAACCTGTGATTTGAGTCCTTTAGTCAACTTTATGAAATTAATTTTACTAGGGCAGTTTTAAAGTTTTATTTACAGCAACTTTTCATTCAAACACTTACTCCAGAGTCCAGACATGTATATACATAAACTTCACGCTGAATTATAATGTGTGTCTGATATGGTTTTTCACAAAAATCCACATCACACTAATGAAACTTGCATATTGATCCACAACTGGCTTCTAAATGAGACTTAAAACAACATCAGATATCTTAGAAATCTGCCACACAAGACACGTCTTTGTCCTTCGAACAACGTCCGCGTGCACTGACGACTTGACGCTGGTCCGTATCTGTTACTCACTGCTGTTCTCTCTTCACAGAGTCCGAAAGGCTGAGTCACGTTACTGGTTGTAAAAAAGATTTAGCAGCATTAGTTTATTACGCTACTCATTACTTTATTATTACCTAGATTTAAATGGGAATAAAAGGCAGTAAATGTGTGAATTCAGAACACCATTCGTGGTGTCTTCCCTCTTCAAACTCTTCCAGATTCACCAGTTTTTTTAGACTTTATATCAGGTATGTTTGCTGCCATGGAGGGAGAGAGAAATTCTGCACT
>NW_023339762.1:19575482-19578410 GCF_004916995.1 Morone saxatilis
CCCTCAAACGCCGCAGGTCTCTCCACAGTATCCTCAATACCCTCAAACGCCACAGGTCCAACCTCCTCCACCACTGCCTTACCAATACACCTCCAGTGAGCCAAATCAGCCTGCTTACCATAGCTGTGAGGTGACAGCAGGCCAGAGAGTCCCATGTGGAGGCCCTGATATTTCTGCTGTTGCATGTGAAGCGATTGGCTGCTGCTTTGATGGCCAACAGTGTTACTTTGGAAAAGCAGGTGGGTTTTTGATGACGCAGTTATTGTTTGCCAAAGAGGGAATAGGGTTGCAAATAATGTAGCTTTTGTCTCCTGTATGATGGCACAGCTGTATCCTAAGTAAACCCTCAAATAGTTTCTCAAATGACTGTGGACTTGTTACATTGTCTTTGGTCGATAATATCAGATCTTTTAACCCTCCAATGCCTGTTTTTGTGCCACCAGTGACCGTCCAGTGCACCAAGGATGCCCAGTTCATTGTGGTAGTGGCCAAAGATGCGACTCTGCCCAACATTGACCTTGAGTCAATCTTACTGTTGGGACAAGGTTTTGGCTGTACATATATCGACTCTAATTCAGAATTTGCCATCTACCAGTTTCCTGTAACTGCCTGTGGCTCTATTGTTATGGTAAGACCTTGATTGTTTTCTATTTTACAACCAATAAAGACAACTTTAAATTAATTAATTTTTTTCACCTTTTGTAGGAGGAGGCTGGTGATATAATCTACAAAAACAGGATTACCTCCACATTCGAAATTGGTACTTCTGCTACTGGAGTCATTACCAGGGACAGCCAGTATGAGTAGGTTATCCTCTTCTTAAAGATGTTTGTAGTGTCAAGACAAAAGTTCTGACCTAGAAACTTAATGCTAGTTGTCTTTTTCAGCTTGCTCTTCCAGTGTAGATACAGCGGAACCTCTGTTGAAACTTCGGTTGTAGAGGTGTTACCATTAGATAATCCTCCTCTACCAGTTTCTGCTCTGGGACCCATCACAGTACAACTGAGGTTGGCTAACGGACAATGCAGTACAAAGGGTTGTAATGAAGGTAAGTGTATGTTAGCCTGGCAGCAGATGATTTCATAATGTTGACTGTCTACCGACTAACTAGGATCTCTACTCTCACAGTGGATGCAGCCTATACCTCTTACTATACGGATGCAGATTATCCTGTAACCAAAGTACTGAGGGACCCTGTGTACGTGGAGGTTCAACTCCTTGAAAAGACAGATCCATCACTTGTCCTGACTCTTGGTCGCTGTTGGACAACCACAAGCCCTGACCCTCACAGTCTGCCCCAGTGGGACATTCTGATAGACGGGTAACTAGAACACCAATTTAGTCACACCCCTGTCAAGTCTACTCACTAGTAATAGTGAATAAAGAAATGAATGCTATGATAATATTGACTTTTAAATTCTTTTTAATTTCAATGTCATTGCCTTAACCTAATTTGCTCTCCTTCCAGGTGTCCATACAAGGATGATCGCTACTTGTCCGCAGTGGTTCCTGTTGATTACTCCTCTCCTCTTCTGGAATTCCCGAGCCACTACAGCCGATTCATTTTCAAAATGTTTACCTTTGTGGACCCCAATTCACTGGAACCCCTGAGGGAACAGGTATATATCCACTGATGAGAAACTGCTGCAGCAAAATATATTTTTGCATTACTCTGCCAACATTGCTTATTCCTTGTCCAGGTGTACATTCACTGCAGTACATCTGTTTGTGCTGCTGCACCGGGTAGCAACTGTGGACCATCATGCCAAAGACAAAGTAAGAGATGAATTTATAATCTACATAATTCAGGAGCAATATACACTTGAATCTGACCATGTTTGTGTGTCCATCTGCAGAGAGAGATGTCGAGGCTGTGAACCAGGAGACATCTGGGCCAAAGCTGGTGGCTTCTGTTGGACCTGTGGTCATGGTCGCACCGGAGCAGTAAACAGCACAGTGCCAAGCTCAAGAATTTGGTTGAGAACATATAGTAATAGAATATAAACATTAACATGGTTCAGTATTAGTGGTAAAACAAAATTACCATGTACAGTACGTATTTGTAGCGATTGTGAAAAGACAAGTAAAGAGCCAACGATGTGCTGCAGGAAGTTTGCATTCAATAAAACTAACTGTGATATGCTCATCTTATAAAGAACACCTTTTTAATTTAATACAATTTGGTTGACATTGTGTCAGCCAAGTGCCGATTTAACTTATGTCTGGGGCTGTATGAAGTGGCTACGTTTTATTGGATTACATTATATTAAAAGTGCTTATGTTATTTTTTTTGTTAGCCCTCATTTATGTGAACACAATATTAGAAACATTTCTCAACATAATTAAATTCAGCACAATACCGTAACTAACCACAGCAAAAACAATAACCACATAGTTAAATTAACTCCTGTCTGTCATTTTTTTTCTCTCAACAACAACAAAAAAAACATTACATTATAGTATTGGATTGGACTGCACAGGAGTACCTTATTATTGGAAAATCAGGGGTATTCCAAAATGCAATTAAAAGATTAAAAAGCAGTTGTTCAAACCCACAGAAGATACAACAGATGGGCCGAAACTGTAGTGTATGGGATTTTTTTCCAGAATTTCTGACATTCCAATAAACATGGACTTTTGGTACTAATACTGAGTTTTGTTTATTGAAATATTTCCAAAAATAATAAAAGATGTAACTACAAGAATTTGTGATTTTTGTCAAACTACTACTGTAAATTACTGTAACTACTTGTTATTTTGGACCTAACTGACCTGGCATGAGATTTAAATCCTTAAACTGAAATATTTTTACATCTCACCAGGGTGTATAGACAGTATTTGATGATCTTTCCCTGAAGTCAGCTAGGGCTGAGGTGGAATCTGTGTTTGTGGAGCTCTCTGGTGTCTTTGGTGGAAAAAATGTTATAG
>NW_023339762.1:19578435-19584769 GCF_004916995.1 Morone saxatilis
CTTTCCGAAGAGAACAACTCAAGTGTGCGAGGTGAATGACCTTTTACATCTAGAGCTCACACCATATCTTCTAAATTTAGAATCTTTGACTTGCTCATAATTCTTTGTGCATCTTTTTCTTATTTTGGTTTAGTTTTATTAGAACTTTGATTAAAGATACGCGAGATATAGGAAAAGTGCATCCTGACAATATAATAACAAAACCCAGATTCATTCTTCAAGTTGTTTGTTAAGATGTTTATGTCACGGAATCCCCGGCCGGTGGATGCGGGTTTGTTTGTGTTTGTCTATGGTTCGTGTTGGGTCTTGTTGTGTCTTTCGTGTTTCTGCGTGTTTTGTGCCACTCTCCTGGCAGTGTGGGGTGGGGGGCGTCCCTGCACTACTCACACAGTGGCTAGGCATCACCACACCTTCTCTCATCTACCATCTGCAGTACTTAAGGAGCAGCCACCTCCACATCGCTGCTGGATGTTGGAAGTATAGTGGTAGTCTACCACTTTTCAGCAGAATTCACATGTTGCCATCTAGCCCCTGTTTCCGCCTGCTGAGCCATTCAGCTTACCTCTGTTCTTTTGTCCTCCTACCTAACCGTCTCTGCCTCAAGGAATCAGTCTCCAGCTAATGCGCCTCCTGTACAGTGTGTGATCCCACCCTCAAAGCCTGCCAGCCAGCCACCTCTCTGGATCACCCCCACCTCTGGACTCCCACCCTCTTACCTGCCAGTCCCCCTTTTTTCACAAATTCATCTTGTGTCAAATAAACTGTTAACACTCAAACTTTGCGATCTGCTTCTGGTTCCCTCAGAATCCTGACATTGTTATCATCAAAGTTGCTGAATTTTCTTTTACTCTTGTAGATTTTAGTTGAATAAGTGGGGAAAGTAACTACAATAAAGAAATATGAGAAATATCTGTATTTAATGTATCTAAATTATTTTAAAGAGGTTTAATTTAAAATCTCCTAAAATATAACAAGTTTATCCTCCTTGTTTACAAATCAAGAGAATCCACAAGACCTTTTCCATTAAAATCCTTGACGGTAGAAGTCAGTGGCGATAAATAACACCGCAACTATGAACATTAATTCTAATCTGTGCAAAAATAAAGAAATAAATAAAATAAAATATTTGTCAGCAAACACACAAAGTAGTACAGTGATTGAGGACCCTTTAAGCAATATAGTAGTACCACTTTGTAAAATACAATACAAAAGTCCTGCATTTAAATTTGTACTTTTACTAGTAAAAGTACAGAGTATTAGCAGCAAATTGAAGGTAAAATTGTCAAAAATAAAATAGCTAATTATAAAGAAGGCCTCCTTTGTGGGTTAATGTGTAAAAGAGTGGGTAATTTAATCCTTTAGCTTCATATTTACTGGCTTATAATATATTATCTGTAATGTAAGATATTTATCTGTGGAGCGTGTAGAAATATGCTGCTGTAGCACAAAATAGAAACACTTCAAATATAAATGCACCACTGAGCAAATTTACTTAATTTCCAGTTACTCTCCACCTCAGATACTGTGTAGGGTAGTGAAGGAAGGATCTCATTGTTTCTTTGATTACTAACTTTCTGTGGAGAAGCTCCATGATTTGTTCTGACGGGTCATGTCACATGACCACTACAATCAGTCTGTGTTGTTCAGTCTAGGGAGAGTTGTTTAAAGTCACAAGTTCAAACTGAGATGTGTAACTATGTAGAAATAACGCGTATAATATAAAAAAGTATAATAATAATAATGTGAATTTTATTTTACCGTGGATTTTCTCTTTAATAACATGGATCAGATTAGCTGTAATGCTAAAGAGGTATAATCACTGCCATTTTAAAGACTCTGTACGTTCAATGAGCACACCTTTGAGTTAAGATTAAATTATGTTTTGCTAAAGTGAAGTTTATCACTGGAGAGTTGGTGAGAAGGAAGCTGTAATCCCAACTGTGAACACTATTACAATCCTATGGTTGCAGCCGCGAACCCCAAACATGAAACATTGACGACAAAAGGTGAATGAGCTATTTATTTTGGGAAAGTTGACAGCAAAAATACAGCTAGAAATTGCCATTTTTATAGATATATGCTCATCAAGGATACTATCCATGTCAAATAAAGAGCTAAAACATAAACAAATAAAACAAGAAGTGTGGACTCCCAAGTTCAGCTCCTCAAAGGAATTACAGTAATCTAACCAACTATGAAGACATGGATAACAGATTCTACACGGTTACTGTTACATATGAGTAAAACTAAGTGAAGGAGGTTATTAGTTTGCATCATGTGGATAATAGCAATCTTAGAACAGAAGAGATCATCGTTTGCACACATTAAATCATTCTAATAATTTGTCTACAAAATAAAATATAAGTGCTAGTGGTAAATCTTTTTCTGTGTTATATTCAGATTTTAAACAATAAAGACTGGTTAATAAAGACATCACACTATCATCATTATTACCTACGTCAGTGTATGGCAGTGATAACTAGATAATAAAAGACTCATCATGTTATCTACTACAATAATTATACTGTATAGAGTCAGATCTAAAAGTCTTTCTAGATTTACAAATATATTTATGCTGACATGAACCTTTGCAGTCTTGCAGTGGATTTAAAGATCTCTGTTTAGGAAACTGCAAAACACATAGACAGACCTAGTTTGGGCTGAAGTGCATATTATGGCAAACTTTGTTGAAGATTCAGAGGAAAGATCAATAAGGGTTTCTATTGTGCACTACCAAAATAAACATTTGGTAACAAATAAAGCCTGAGGTCACAAAGACCTTTAATAAAGGTTGTTGTGACCCAAATGTTGGACTTGTCAATAAATACTTTGTGACATGATCTGATAGGACATGTATTCCATCCCCATGACCCACCCATACAACTGATCTTGTGAACTTACTAAATGGCTTATCCAGCTGAATAATGTTAAAAAAAAACAAAAAAAACATTACATAATACACCCCTTGAAGTGGCAACCTATTTGCCACTCTGGCAGGACATACATTTTCTGTACTCGTGCTTGTCGTAAGGCAATAAACTCCAAAGAAAATCCAAGAAGGAAACCGATGTAAAAAGGAAGAATGCTGCGATTTATTCTCAAAATATAATCCACTTTGAACAAAAATAAAAGTTTCCAAGCAAAATCCTGTGTATCCGGTCTGTCAGCTCAAACTAATTGACAGTAAAAACATTAAGATGAAACAAAATATCAGTTATGATTAATCCTTATAAATTAAAGCAAAATAGATATTAACTAATTAGGCACAAAATGCAAACATAAGCCTCATGTTCTCCATGGCTCTAACACCCCTGGAGCTTTTAACTGGCTATTGAAAGGATAGGAAGCTGTGATTGGTTGTGATTTGGCCTCAGAGGCAGGGTTTCAAGTCTAGTCACATATAAATGTGGCAGCACACTAAAGGTGCGCACTTGGGGGCTCTTCAGGTCAAACTGCTGTTGACCATGGCAAAGTGCTGCTAGGATGCTTCATTGGGACAGAGGTAGGAGCTCAGATGACAAAGGGATCTCCACCAAACCACAGGTTTCTCCACTGTAACCTCAATACCCTCCAACGCCACAGGCCCGACCTCCTACACCGCCTGATTGATTGAGATTATGAGAAGTGTATAATGTCTAAAGAGCCAAAAGTGTACTGTAGTCAAATCTGTAGCTTTTAAAAATATTGGCTTTGATGTGATGTGAATACTTTGATTATGTTTGTGAATACTATATCTTTTTCATGGTCGACTATTGGCAGTAATATTTAACTTGTGTTTTTTTTTTTTAAATGATGCTTTTAAAGTAAAATAAACCTTTCAAGAAATATTGATAGTGAATGAGAAACTTTTCCATTTTACCTAAATGTCTTAGTGTGACCTCAGAGAAGCTGATCTCATAAAATGTATGTAATCAATACTGTATCTGAGTCACCTTGATCAACAGACATACCCATTATTTATCAGACTTACAGTTTTAATGAAATCCAACCATCCTAGGATAAAGCTTTATCATGTGAGGGGTTGTAAAGGGGCTATATCCTTATTTTTTTAAGTTAAATGTAAGTTCTACTCTTCTGTTTTCAGTTTTACTTGTATTTAATATTTGAATTATGTATGAATGTAACAATGGTGCTTCGCTATTTCAGTATTCTATATACACGATCTCAAAGATGTTATCCACTGTGCACATCTATATTTATTTTAATGGTTAATTAAAACTTTTTGGGGTAGAAAATAACTTCTTTCCTGACTGATGCCTGATGCCGAGCTTGTTTGTGTAGTTTTATATTTACAGATCAGAGCATCACGGTTATATAGTTAATGAACTAAAGGGCATGATAACATCTCTACGGTAGACAACCAGGATACACAGAGAGATATACAGTAAAAAAAACTATAACTAACTACAACACAAAACTAAAGCTAGTCGCCTTAAACAATAAAAAAAGATCTTCTACAAAATATACATATTTTGTTTATTTATTAAACACATAATATATTTACTAATGCACCGACAGTTTTAACATTAGGACCGCTTTAGTCTTAAGGTTTATATACACTAAATGTTCTCCAACACAATACATAGACAATCTTCAGCATGTTTTATTTAAAACAAGTCCTGAATATATTATTGCCACGTTTCAATAAATTCTCATCAAACAGCAAACTTCCAAACATTCTGCAACACTGATAAAAGCTTTGAAACCTTTGTTTTCATACAAGGCTTGAATGTCATTTTATACTACAGGTAGATTTACAGAAATGTTTAATTAAATGTCTTAACGTCATCTTAAAAATGATCAAGTCCAGCCATCAGAAAACACAGTGGCCCCTGTGGAATATGGAAAAGCATTATTTGAGAACTAATCATTAATACCATTATAAAGCTGTTGTGTCCTAAAGTGGCAGCTTTATTTTTTTCCCCCCCAAGGACAAATGTTACATATCTCACAGAGAGTGACCTTTACCAACACGTCACAGTAACTATCAAAATATAGATTTAGTCAAAAAAAAGTGTAATGTATAAAATCAAATCAAAATATACTCTGACTTTTTTATATTATGACAAAGTATTTTAGCAATAAATCTGATTCTGTATCAAAAGCACTAGTTAGTTGCCTTCCAGTGATCTTGAGAATACAACCACCAGAGGGCGACTTCAGAGGAAAACTGTCACAGAAGTTCAGTGAAATATTCAGCAAGTGTTTGAGATAGATTACATTGGACTGTTTAAATCACAACTGTAATCAGACATTTGCGCATCAGGAAGGTGATTTTATAACACTTTACACATTTTCTGACCAACGTTTCTCAGTCGCCAGTGAAATACCTCCAAGAAACATAACTCCTCGTCAGTTATAGATTGTCTCGCGGGTAGAAGTTTAAGTGCATTTACTTCTCTCTTTGACACTGTTGTGACAAATAATGTTAACAGCTGTCACAGCATAAAAACAGTGTTGTGGCTTATTACCAAAAATGAAACATGGACATTTTATTTGAACAATTTCAGGCACGTGTGATAATATTTTGGTGAGTTTTACTTTAAGCAACATAGCAGAAGAGTCTTTGTTAGTTCTTGCTTTGCAGGGTCCTTGAATGTAGGTTTACCAATAAAAATAACTAAAGAAAAAAAAAAAAAAACCCTCACCAAAATGTGTACACTAAACCTTTTTGAGTCCTGTGTTGCTCTTTTCTTGCTCACGAATGTAAAAAAAAAAAACAACAGGCAAACACGTCGAGCCATACATCTCATCTGCGTGCGTTCACGCTCTTCCTCTTCTCCGCCGTCAGTCAGACTTGTCTTTCTTTTTGGCTCCTCCTACGGGAACTTTGCTGACCACCGCAGAGCCGACAGCAGTCACTCCTCCGGCTACGGCACACACGCCTCCTTTAACCAGCCCCACTCCGATCCCAGGCACAGCGGCTACAGAGCAGACGGCAGTCTTGGTGAGGTCCAGACTCTTTCCTCCTATCCAGGTCACGCCGCCCACCGTCGCTCCTAAAGCTCCCTTGGTGGCGCCGTACAAACCCCCCGCCAACCTGCCCAACATGCCCGGCTGCGTCTGTGGGTGGTCCTTGTTGTTGTCTGGTTTAAAAACAACAAGAGCAACGTTTAAAGATTCAATATGTGTCACTGCCAAATAACAAAGAATAAGACAGGGTTCCCACTCTTTTCCTGGACATTTTCCAGGAGTTTTTTTCTTGACAATACAGGACAGTTCTTGCTCATTTATCTGTGGTTCATTACAGGTAGGTGTTTAGCATTCATGACTGGTCTCACCAAGCTGTGGTCTCCGGTGAACTGACAATATTTTACTACAGTTTTCTTCTAAT
>NW_023339762.1:19584786-19585222 GCF_004916995.1 Morone saxatilis
ACAGTTAAAATCAAGTAGAAGTGATTTTATTTTTAACTTACCCCACCAACAGTCAAGTTTCAAACTAAATAAGCTCCTTGGTTTAAGCTAAAATACAATTACATAACATAGATTGTTTCCTAGATCTAGGTCACTTTAGTCTATTTCCAAGACAACAAGAGCAACATTTTAAGATTCAATGTCACTGCCAAATAACACACAATAAGACTGGAAAACTAGTCCCTAAGTTTCCAGGTTTTCCAGGACATGTGGGAATCCTGTAAGAGGACAAAAAATACTCCAAACTAGGGCTGCAATTACTGATTATTTACACGATCAATTAACATAATAATTTACTAAATTCGAATATTGTTTGGTCTATAAACATCAGACAATAGGAATGATTTCATTAGTGTATAATCACCTGAATATAGGAATTGTTTTTGCAAGCGGTGTT
>NW_023339762.1:19585279-19585495 GCF_004916995.1 Morone saxatilis
GTCCTTTAAATAACTATATTTAGTAAACTAAAATTCTCACATTTAAGGAGCTGGACCCGTAAAATGTGGCATTTTTCTTGAAAGATTACTTTATTAATGTAATATCAAAATAGTTGCCCATTATTTTTTTGCAGACTGACTTATGAACATCCTGCATCCTCACAGTGGACTCACTTCAATCACTTTTTTTAAAATCAAACAAATAGTCAAGAAATT
>NW_023339762.1:19585595-19592226 GCF_004916995.1 Morone saxatilis
AAAGATTCAGTGTCTAACATTTAGGAAGATCTACTTTTTTTAATCTACAGACGCTGTGGGTCGACCTTTCATGGATGCAGCCATGTTGAACCACCTTGTTTCTACAGTAGCTCAGAAAGGACAAACCAAACACTGGCTCTAGATGCGGCCTTACGTGAGTTTGCCACCGTAGTTTCTCCTACGCACTTCACAGCCTCGTTCCCAGGTCATCAAATACTGATGCGAGCGGTGTTCAGTTAGTAACTTCCCCGCTTGATGCCACTAAATCCTACACACTGGTCCTTTAAAATGTCTTTTGGTAAACAACAACTCTGCCTCATGGGAACGCCAATCTGAACATATTAAGTTAACCATTATAGTAGCTGATTACTGCAGAAATAAATCATCTTTATGTACAATACAGCATCCTTATTTCTATATAATCTGTCCCACGACGCCACAGCACCCAGTACATCCCACCCACGCTGACTAAGACTGTTTAAATTCAACCAAACTTATATTATTTATCTTAAATTGCACATGTACAGTTTAGTTTTTTAGTCAAGCTGCCTAAAATATTTTTTTAAATTGCACATTGCATATAGTGTATATATTTTTCAGTTATAGTTTGATATTTCTATTATAATTTGTAATATTCTTCATTGTGATAAGAATGTATTTGTACACTTTGTACTTTGTACTCTTTTTATTGCACTATATTCCCCAATGCTGCTGTGTGTCACTAGAATTTCTCCTACGGGGGATTAATAAAAGGTACATCTTATCTTATCGAGTTCTTTGACTAAAAAACAATTATAAACTAAAACCCTTCACATTGGCGTGAATAAACATTAATTTCTCACTGCCAAATGCACATTTAGCAACTAAAACTTACCTGAAGTTACTGTCTCATTGTTGAGGTATGCGGTCACGTCCTCAGGCTCCTGCTCTGCCTGACTCATCTCTCTGGAAAGACAAATAAATGACACAATAACCATAAGAGACACACAATAAACACAGATATATAAGGGTATATTCAGACAGTCATTAATGCTTCTACCTGAAACAGTTTGTCCTCTCCTGGCGCCCCTAATGTAGTTTCTGTTATGATGTAAACCTTGTCCTAGATCTGTGTCTGTGCTTGTTGTTGCACAGTTTATTCCTGTTAAAGAGGGCAACTGCAGAAACAAGTAATGGACTTTTCGTGACAAGGCTGCATACCATGTGTTATTAAAAGTCTTCCGAACAGACAAAATGTTTATTATAAAGTGTCAGTCGAGCTTTAACTGAATGTCAACAGGAATGGGGCTGTAGTAAGCACACAGTTTACTAAAGAAAATAACAGGAGCTTGCTTTGGGTGTGCTGCAGATCCTAAAACAAGGCAGACCAGTTCACAGTCTGCCAGAGCTGCACAACAAGTTGTAATAATAGACAATAACAAGAGTTTATACACTTTCAAAACTGTTGAAACACAAAATGTTTAATGTTGAAGCAGCATTAATGTCTTCTGGACTTTTAACATTTGCTGGCAGGTTAAAAGAATGACCTCCATATTCCCCAAAGCAGACTTTTAAGTAACCTCACTTAAGGCCTCATCAATGATGTGTTCAAAAGTTATAAAAATATGCCCACACAAAGGCGTTATTCAGCCATTAAGCACCATGTTACTTCACAGTACGTGTTTGCCAGCTGTGGTGACATTTATCGGATGGGCAAACAACATTATCACCCCGTGTATCCTGGTACAGTTTCACATTAAATAGGAGTAGTTAAAGCTAAAGGCTAACTCAACCTGTATGTTTTCGTAACGGCTGACGCTTACGTAAACTATACGTTAACGTAAAGGCACGTTAAAAGGCAGTTAAAACGAGACTTTTTTTTTTTAAAAGTTAAAAGATTCGTGTACATTTTAACGCTAACTTGTCGAAGCTGTCGGTTAACCCAATAAAAAGGCAGAAATGTTTGGACTTTGGAGCCCTTGTGTGGTTGTTTTAGCCTTTAGACGCCATAAATTGGGCTAACGTTTGCCTTTTTTGACGATGTTTCTAACGTTAGATGAGACATACATGCATACAGACACGTCATCGCCGACGCACAGAACCCTCACGTCAACGGTTTCCAACGGTTATCGGCGGTTTATAAGTAATTCGGCCCAAACCGTCCGACTAACGGTCGAGGGAGTTTGAAGCTAGTAGACCAACATGGCTCACTTTTTATCCTAACTTAACGCTTTGTTTCTGTACAACTCCTCACGGCCGACACTCAAACTGATCCCCAACCAGCTAATTTAGCACTTACCTCGATATTTTTTTCTTTCTAACGTTAGCTAAAACTGATCCAGTGCAATGTGCGGGACTTAAGTCAAAAAAACTGACCCCAGATAAGGTTCAGGTTCCGCGGGCCTGTGAGGATGTACGGTTAATAGTGAGCTGGTGCTGCTGCTGGTGAAGCTGACTTGTGTTTGTCTGTCTGATATTTTTTTGGGAGGAGGATCTCTGGTCTCTCCACCCATTAAAAACACACAGAGGTACATACTGTCCGCAGGCTGGAGCTCCAGCTGCTGGCTGCGTTTACTAGACATAAAAAAAACAACAGCCAACATGTTAAAAAAAGTAGTTGTTACAGCCTGGATATAATACGAGTGTCGTTCAGTGTTTTAATGCACTCTTTGGCGCACACATACATGGAGAATTTTCAAATTAAAATATATATATATATATTTTTTTATATATGTTTTGGTGATAAATTTAAGCACAAAAGTATCGTTTGCTGTTTGGGTAAGTTAGACCTCTGTTGGGGACATATATTATTATTTAATAGTTTATTTTGTGCGGACTGTAACTTTGGCGGGAGAGAATACTGATAAAAACAACTTCCGCCCCTCGAAGCGGAAGTGAGGTGTTTCCTCTTTGTTTCACGCCAAAGATCGTCTCTGTTAGAAAGAGATGTCACATCCTAGTGGATAAAAAAAACTGCACACCTGAATCAAATACCTATAAAAAAGTAGATTAGAGCCACTTATGAAAACTGTATCTGAGTTCTGAGTTTAAGGTCAAATAAATAAATCAAGTTTTCTGAGATTAAAGGCAACAACACTGGCTTGGATGTTGCTAGGGTACCAACTGTTGTTGCCATGGCGAAGAGCTGCAGTGTATTTTGTATTTCTGTTTTAAGGTAAATTAAGAACCTGAATTAATAAAAACCTGGGTAAAAAAAAAAACATCAGCATGACTGTAACCATTGGTGACCATTATCAGAATAAAAGGCTTACTTTCTGTGCAGGTAAAACGTTTTGTGTGGTTTGTGAGTTTTGTATATGTGACTTTATAGTGTTTTGCACTATTGTTGCTGTCCTCTGAGTTAGATACAAGTTTCATATTGATTCATTTTGATGGAACAAACTTCCTATTTTTCACACGCATACACTCAGCTGCCAGTTTAGTAGGTGAGTAGTACTTAGTTAAAATTAGCTAAAACTAAGTCCTGATACATCCTACAGAGTCCAGTTTTTATTGTATATATGTTTTATTGTTTAAGAGATGACAGTAGACTAAATGACAGAAACATCTCTCTGTAAAAAGCAATACAACAGCATCACAAACTGCAGCTTCCAAACTGACCACAGAGTTGAATCTATACCTTTCTAGCTAATAAACTGGTGTATTTGTTTTTAAATCCACAGTTCCCATTTATAATTTTAATAGACCTTTTCATGGAAGATACTTTGACACGTCATAGTAGGTGAAGCACTGTGGTTAAAATCCGCTCAGTAGTCTAAACCGACTTTACTACAGCTGGATCCCGCTGATAATGCTGAACTTTGTTTCTCATCTAAAAAAAGAATAATAACTGTTCTTTATTTAAAAAAGAAATGGTCTCTCTGTTGTTGAATGTAGTTTCCTACTGAAACAACCTCTGTTCAGACCTGGACTGGAAGAAAATATGGAGTCTAATTAAGGTCAAGGAAGTGACTTTTAAAATAATTTATAATGTTTTATGCCTTCAAGTTAATATATATATATATATATATATAAAGGACATTATTGTAACATTCTTATTTTGTCAACTGGCTCCAGAAGATTTATGTAATTTATTTTGGTCTTGTCTTCATTCTTGTTCTTTTTGGAGAGATATTTGTGATTTTATTTCTCAATATACTGATTCTGAATTAACCCTTTCATATGAAAATGTATTGTTTGACTTCTTTTCTTACTCTCCTACCAAAACAATTAATATAATCAAATTTAAGACAGCCTCATGGTGGTTTATTGTAGTCATCTGTGACTTGTATTTCCGTCTTATCGTCCTGGAACAACGAACACAATGGAAATAAATTATTTTTCTAACTTTTTTTTGTGTTACCCTCGACACGTATGCATGTATTTGTCGCAATGTTTGACGTTTATTTGTAAGGTTAAATAAATCAAATCAACATGATCCCACTTCTTGCAAAAATATTCATAAATCAAAATGTTGCAATCATGAAATCATCTTTTTTAAAATCGTTTTTATTAAATTGTTTGAAGAATGAAATCAAGAAATACAACCGTAAATTAATTAATTTACCCTAAACAACATTTTCGTTAACTAATATACTAAATATATAATGTTTACCTGCTGTTAGTCAATAAAATAAACAAACAAATAAATAAAAGAAACCGGAAACCACGTGACTCCAGCTCTGTTTCCCGCCTGTATTCGTAATGACTGATTTAGTTTTTGGAAACAGCCGCAGAGTGACAGCTCTCTCTTCTTAAAACTCACAGTCTGGGCTGCGTGCAGATAAAGTTCCTGTTTGAGAAGAAGCACACACTTTTCCTGACCCCGACTGTGGATTATAAACCAAAGTTTGGTGCTGGAGAAGCTTTTATATTCCCGGGTTTGGATCCGAAACATCCCGAGTCGTCGCCGTCTGTTCAGCATTGGAAAGACCCTCAGTGTGGGAAGACAGGTAGCCTCACTAATGACAGTGATAGCATGGCTTTAATGTTGTTATTATTTATTATTATTATTAATTAAAGAGGAGGGGGATGTCCACTTTTTAACAGCATTTTCATTTCCTGCAGAGTGATGCTGCATTAGCACACATACATATGTTAAAGGAGGGTTTCAAGTGTTTGTTATTATTGTTTTACTCAATATTAACATCCACATTAGTGTGATTAATTCATTAAAAAAATGTTAAGGCCATCCTCAGGAAGTCTGTTTACCTCACAGGACATCACTAAGTCTGTTCTTCTTTAATTAAAGCTGCAGTAAGTGACTTTAATAAAAATATGTTTTTGTCCTGTTTGCTGTAACTTTCACTGCATCCTGACAGTAATTCATCAAACAGATAATCTGACAGACAATCCGGCTGCTCCTAATGGTATTAATAAGAATTCAGCCTGGATGAAAACAACCAATCAGAGCTCAGAAAGATTGCTAATTGTTGTTATGAGTCTCTTTTGATGACCTTTCACAGATTATCTGTCTCATGTACTACTGTCAGGATATAGTGATATAAGTTTCAGCACATATGAGAAGTAATTTCCATAAAACTTACCTACTGCACCTTTAAAAGCTTGTTGTTACTTAACTTGGATGTCTGAGATTCCCTGTGCATGTTCAGAGTTTCACATTAGGACATTTAGCTGCTGAATGGGGAAGGAAGCTCTTTTGTGCTCACGAGGACATCTCAACTGTTAGCCAGCTATTATCCAATATGCAACTTACACAAGTGTGACGTTAAAACTTAATAACGTGTGTCTGATATGTGTTTTCCACAACAACAAAAAAAGGTTTTATTTCCACATTAAAATCTTTTAAAAGTTATCTACTCCTTCTAGCTCATTAAAACTTCCAGAATCTGTAAATATACACGTTTTGATCATTTTTCTACTTCTTACTGAAGTCCATTCTCGGTGTTTGTGCACTGGTGGCTTCAAGTTTCTACATCACACCTGTATTGTATCTGTTTGTGATGTCACAAATTATGCTCTTAGGCCCCGCCCCCTTTAAAAATCTTCATCAATGAGCTGAGAGAAACTCTTCCAGCACATTAATGTAAATACATCCTTCTAGTGTCAGACATCATTCAAACATCACACTGTAGCAACAAGAAGAGAAAGATTGTTGACTTATGGAGACATATTGTGTCTTGTGTTGCGATAGAAAGGGTTATATACTATTCTTAACACGGTAAACTTCCAAAAAACAAACCATATTAGACACCATTTATTATCCTAATTTAGAGTATTTTATGTTTAAAATATGTCTGTAGAGGATCTTTGATATAAATGGATCCAGTAATGTTTGAATTCAATACATGAATCTGCACATATAGTAAAGTTATGGTCTTTTTAAATGAGTTGTTTGATCTGATCATGAGATTTCTTACTCCGTCTAATCTGCACAGTGAACACAATGTGTTTTATAATGATATACAAAAGAGAACAAACTCCAAATCAAATATCAAAACAATATTTAACTTTCTGGTCATTAACAGGAGTATTTGTAACTCGAACATCACCATGTTGTGCAGTCTGATTTCTTGTGATATCTGAAGACCGATGGCTGCATATTGACTGTGTGTGTGTGTGTGTGTGTGTGTGTGTGTGTGTGTGTGTGTGTGTGTGTGCTGTTTTTCACATGTAATGACAGTTAACGTCC
>NW_023339762.1:19592326-19615849 GCF_004916995.1 Morone saxatilis
ACACAAACACACACATACATACACGCATGCCTCACTCTACAAGAATTCTCACAAAACATGCAACGTATAAGGTTTGCCTTAACAGCTTGTAGAGTAATTTCATTTGCTTCATTTGTTAGTGCCCGCACTCGGAACATTAGGTATTTAACCACATTACTGCATAATTATATCACCTGAAACAATTACTGACTGACTTAATTATAGTGATTTCAGGATTTACCTGCTTGGCCACAGAGCAAATGTTTGGTAGTTATACGGTTTGTTCAATTACTCAGAATAACGTGTCATTGTGAACGACTCTGACTGGCACATTTGAAGGTTGCTATCCAAGAAAAACACAGTACATGTACAAACTATTTTAGTAAAAGTCGTGCTTTTAAAATCCTGCTTTGAACACAAGTATTATCAGCTAAATGGAATATATTCATCAAAGTAAGAGTATGGTTTTGCAGTAAAATATCCGCTCTTAGTGTTGTATTATTCTATATGACATTATTAGATTCTTTATACTGATACTGATGCAGTCTTTTACTGTGGAGGAACTACTGCAAAACTGTTTCTATTGATGGTTAAAACTATTTATATGGTAAAATATGGATTAAAATGGATGGATTACCATAATAGTAGAAAAAGTTCTACCATATTTATTACAATAAAGTTCTGGCAACCACAACTTTTTTTAACGTAAAAAGAATGTGTTTTTTACATTGCATCCTCAGGGTCGGGCCCTTCTATAGGCTAACATGTTACATCTGAAGGGTTGTGAAATGATTAATCAGAGAGGAAAGAAGAAAAAGCTATAGAGGGAGTAGATAAGAGGGAGTATGTATATATAAATTCTGCTACGCAAATTTATAGGATTTTTTTCTGTAATCTTTGCTTTTTCTTATTGAGATGAAACCATGTCAGACGTTTAGAGGGAGTTTCTAACAAAATCTGAAACATGACAGGGGCCTCAGAGAGAGGCAAGAGACAAACACATAGAAAAGGAATCAAATGCAGCTGAGAAGTAGAAGTGTAAAGTGCATCAGACAGCACTTGAGTAAATGTACTTAGTTATGTTCCACCACTGGTCAGCACTGCAGTTGGTAGGGTTACTTTAAAAATGTAATCCGATACAGTTACTAGTTACCTGTTAAAAAACGTAACTTATTATCATTACTTATTATTTTCCATTACTTTTGGGTTATATGCAAGACAAAAAGAAAATAAATATCAGTATGTTATCAACGTCTTTGATTGTCACCTTCTTATGAGTTCATAGATATCAGATGCTTGCTCTCCTTTATGAGATACAGCCAATTTCTTAAACTTGTGTGTGCAACTTTTATTTATATGGAATATATAGATAGGACCCTGAAGCATGTGTGTACTGAAAATAATGGAAATTCCTCACTTTAATTGCTTATTCAAGAACATTTTCTACCATTTTATGCACAAACCATGTGTCCTAAGACTTAATATAGTATGATAAGACACCTCACTTTTCATTGAAATTGAAAAATTCAGTTGCAGGCACAAATGAGTTAATAAAATGAATTAATCTGCAGATTAACTGATAATCGGGCTGCACAATTAATCCAAATGTTATCGAAATTGCAATATGGCCAAGAGGTGACGGTAAAATGTGTGACAAACAGCGTTATAATGAAGTACTGTAGTTCTTATTCAATAACAACACTTTTGTTTGGTACAGACACACAAAAACTTCTCATAATCATAATTTTAAGTTTTTTATTCCAGTGAAAATTCAATTTGTGATGCAAAAATGACCAAATATATAATATATAATATCTGTCAAATTTATCTCAATATGATGTTTTTACCATATTGTGCAGCCCTAATTGATAATGAATGAGTGTTTAGTTGCAGCCTTTAATGAACTGTACAACCTTTTTATTACATTACTGTTGCTTCTTTTACTGTATGTCACTAAGTATTAAGAGTAGAGGTTCAATAACACTGTCCGTGGTTCCCTCGCAGGCTCCTCGTGGTCGCACAAATAACATCACATCCCCTTTTTTTATTGGCAGATTGGTGTTTTCATTTAGGGCCGTTACGTCCTCTGAGGAGTAACAGGGACAAGAGTCATTAGTTAGCCATCGACCCACCGGGCAAAATTAGCTCTCCGCCGCCCTCCTCTCCCTCCGTGTGCACAAACAATATATTAACACAAATTAGGACTCGCTGCTTTGTGTCAATTGAGAGTGCAACAAAGATGCTACACAGAGTGATATGTCATTAGTGAGCAGGTGGGGACGGAGGACTGAGAGCTGTTGCCTCTCCAGCTAAGTAATGAAGAGGTTTCCATGGCGACCGGTTTGCTGCCCGTCACCATCCTTGTGTCGGGGGGGGCAGCAGAGATCAAAGTCGGCTGTCCTCCAGTTCTGCTGTAAGTGGAGGGTTAAATGCTGGAGGTTTGTGTGTGTGTGTGTGTGTGGGGGGGGGAAAGACCCTCATTAAAGTTAACCAAAGCTCCTTTAAGACACAGCTGACATGTTACTCCAGAGATGTTTTTAACACTCAACTCCTCTAGAAAAAAACCCATAACACTGTCTACAGGTCCAGACTGCCGCTGGAGACGAGTGAGGATCTGGTTTTTGATGGATTTATTTCAGTTTAGTGAAGAGTTTTTAAGGTTTATATCACCGGACCACAAAATGCCGACAGTATTGTTTAGTACTACACATATTTAGGAACATTTTACATAATGAGGAATGTAAACTGGATTAACTGGATCACTGTGTTTTAGCTATTTAGAGGAATTTAATTTAAATTCTAATTTAGTTATCAGAACTGCCTTTAAGCAGACCTGATTGTTGTTTTGTATTGTATTTGATATTTTAATTTAAAAAAAGAGACAGAAAAAATTAGATAAGTCAATTGGCGGAAATTAATCGACAACAATTTTGATAATTGGTTTATTATTAAGTCGTTTATCAAAGGGAAAATTGCAATAAATACCTGGTTCCTGTTTCTCAAATGTTTCTTTCCCTTTTGTTCAGTTTTATTTTAAAGAGATTATCTTCTAGGAAAAACAAGTTTTACAGACATTTTAAAAATAAATGACTTATAATTAATATATAAGGAACATATTTGTTAGTTGCAGCCTTAGTTCAGAAGAAACTCAAGTTAATTCTAGTCAAGAAGCTAAATTAAGCTTTTGTTGTTGTGCTTGAGGAGCCTTTTTCACAGCAGACACATCAACTATATTGTTTGAGCAATTAATGTGTGTGATGTTTAGCTTAAAGACGATAATGGAGCCTAAAAGTCTAATCAACCAGCTCCAATAAGAAAACCAGTGATCGCAGTAACCAACAAACATTTTCACCAGAGTGAGGTTTGAATCTCAGATCAGCTTTTAACAAAAAATAACGTATTTTTTGTTTCCAGTCTAATTAACCAAACACAACCCACCTGTGTGAGCTGGAAAGATGTGAATCAAACCAGATTTAAAACACACCTGAGCCTCTATGACATTATTACATTTTTAATAATTGAGTAATTAAAAAAAAACCTGCATCCACGTGTTCGCTGACACAAATTTTAGCCATCAGGTTGAATTTTAAGATAAGATAAAATAGACTTTATTGATCCCACACTTGTTACAGCAGCTCCAGACACAACACAACAGATAATGAGCCAAAAGATGCTTCTGTTGTGGTTTTTTTGTTGTTGTTGTTCCGACACAAACATTTTTCCTGCTGCTCTCTGCTTGTGTTTGGCTTTTGGTCCTTAGCCTCTTGAGTTTTTAAAGGGATTATCCATTAGCCTGACTTTTTGGGTGGTAACGGTGAGCAGCGAGGTGTGCCCAGTGTTTTGTAGGACCGTCCTAATGAGATAACTGTAACCCTCATATGAGCAGCTACACTGCTGGTGGTCCCGGTACTGGGACACACTGGGACACACTGGGCTCAGCTTTTTGACTGTGGAGAGCTGCGAGAACAAGCAGTGTGAAAGGCCAAGCAAAAGTGAGGGGGTTGAGGGAGGGGGGGTGCTCTCAAATCCTTTTTAAGCCTTTTGTCATTTATACAGGGATTTATTTGTCATTAAAGAATTATAACAGCATTTGTGGCACAATTAGGTCTTTATCAGATAAAAAAAGTGGACGTTTTAAAAAAACTACAAGGTAGTTTGATTTAAAAAAAAAAAAGAAATGTCACTTTGTTCACCTGTGCATGGGATTTAAAATAATCTTAACTTGTTTCAGGTTGTTGTTGAGTAGAGCTGCAAGATATGATGAAAAAACATCATATTTATTTACGATAAGTGGGATTGATTGTTGCTGCATCACAATTTAAATTTTTACTTTACTTTTTAAAATCATGATAATGTGGCATTTCTTGTGGTTTGTACCAAACTTACATCTGGAGAACAGGATTCATAGGACAGGGAATCTCTGCAGCACAACAGTGCTTCATTATAATGTTGTTTTGTCACACATTTTACCTTTTTTAATAAAAAAAATTGCGATTCAGATATTGTAATTTTTATTAATTAAGCAGCCCTGTTGCTGAGGTGTCCCTTTGCTGCTCTGTTCTGACTGGTTGTAACCTGTTTGACCTAAAATGTGACATGTTCAAGTTCCTCCTCTCTCTTAAGAAGATTACTTTATTGTCAATGTACACAAGGTACTTGAAGTTTCTCTTTTCACATCTCCCTCCTAGTTACACATATACAGTTTCCCCACATGTATTCAGTACATCAGAGGGTCGCCTGCAGTGCAGTGACTTTGGAGTGCCTTGCTCAAGAGCTGTTAAGCAGAGCTTGTCTTTCCAGTATATGTGATACCACTCCCCAGATCACAGCTGGAATACATCCTCCTGTTGGTGCTGGGGATCAAACCAGTGACCTTTTCTTTTTAACATTTTCCCCCAACTTTAATTGAGTAAATCCTTAATAACCACCTGATGCGTGCTTTGCATCCACGTCAGGTTACTTCTGTAATTAATTTCAGGTTAACCAGTTGCAAGTGTAACTTTTCCCCACATGTGATTAGAGGAGAGTTTGATCGTTTTTAGGTTCTGCTGCCACATCGCACCATCTGTGTGAGACCTTAATAACTGGGCTGGTGATTTATTGCCTGTACTCAGCAGTGTCTTTTTGAGAGGAGCACAGACAAAAGCAGAGACCCTCGCCCTCCTGCTGTTTTTAATAGTTCTTTTAGGATGTGTAGGGGGGACAAAAACAAAGTAGTAATGTGGGGGCTTCAGCCTTTTTTAAGGAGGCAAAGTGAAAGACGATTGAGTCCTAAAAGGAAAGTAGATTTTTAATGTGGTTGGTCTACAAATTACACCATTTACATCCATTTACATCCATTTTTAGCTTGATAATATGTCATTTTCTTTAACTTTTAATGTTTTCAATTAAAGAAAAGCTTTGAGACTGCATCGTCCAATAACTTCATATTCCAAAGGCTGCAGTTTTTTCCAGCCATGTTGCTCCTCTGTAAGCCTTCGGTGACCCCTCTCCTCCTCTCCCATCCCCTCCGGAGGGCGATAAGGTGCTGCTGGAGAAAAAAAAAAACAAGCTTGTCTTATCTCCCTGCTGCCCTCTGAAGCAGTCATGTTTTATGGGTTGTAGCTCTTTTGTCTCCTTGTTCGCTGCCTCTCCCTGATCACTCACACTCATCCCTCATGGAAGTTGTTTGAAGGCCTAGAATAGCTTTGGAAAAGAAGCCCCCCACCTCCTCCTCCTCTCTCCTACTCCTCTGTTCACTCTTTATTGAATCCCGCCTCCGTATCATTTATCTCTGCACCCCCCCTTTGCCCCCTTTTTCCTCAGTTTGAGGGGGCCGTTAGGGGGCATCCTCTTTTCTCTCCCAGCTGGGTTTGTTGACACACAGTCAATCTACGGTTCCCTTTCACCTCTGCCACCCCTCTTTTTAACTCTCTCCCCCCCACCCCTCTACTCTATCCTCCGCTTTCCCTGAACAGTAAAGCTGCCACAGCTGTGGACTGTATTAGCATAGCTGTTGAAGAGCAGAGGGGAGGGGAGGGGGGTTGCTAAATATATTGCAGCCATTACCTTTTGTTCAACAGTTGACAGTTTTAAAACATTTTCGTTTCTCTGTGTGCAAAGGGACTGAAGAGAAAAGGACGATGATTTCAGTGTAACAGCTTTTTAAATATGGGACACAGAAGATGGAGGGAGAGGAGGACGAGCAAGTGGAAATCAAAACAAGTCAATGTCTAATTAGTGCAGTTAAGGGGGAAAAAGAGATTTAAAAAATGTCAGACAATAAACAAGCAATCATCATATTTTCCATTTTGTGCAATTAATAAATAAATAAAACCTTGTTGTTTTCAGGTCTGACATAAAAATGTCATTTAGGCAAATCTTGCGTTGAGCTGATAGCACAGAGGAAAGGAAGCGTGTATTAATGCTTATTAACAGTGATTGATGTTTCATTTAGGCTGAATGATTTGTTATTGTTCTCGCTGTCAACAGGTGCTGGAATGAACAGGTCCAGGTCCAGCTGGGATAAAAAAGCCCCCCAGCCTCCAGTCACCAGGATAACTCGCAGCTCCAGGCACACCGACCCCACAGAGACCCAGGACTCTGGCCCGGGTCCGTATGGAAAACAACGAAAGAAGCAGACGGACTCTGCGTTGGCCCAGAACCTCAGTCAGATGAGTGTGAGTGGACAGGACGGTCTGAGGTGAGGACACATTACAGGACATGTTTGATATTGACTTTATTTTTAGAGGGGAATAAACATGAGAACCGGTTCCTGAATTGGGCCAAGAGGGGTGTTCAGCACAACCCTAACCCCCTAACCACAACATTATCAGTGCTGTTTTCTCAACGTTAAGCTAGATTTACTACACCCTGGCTCTGCTGGCACGGTCTAAACGTAACCAACCAAACCAACGAAGGCAATGAACACCAGCCAGTCAGTCTTGGCAGAACACTGGTTGGAAAAAAAAAGTATTACACAGGTGTTTAGGGGTGCATACCTAGACTAATCAGTAGGGTACTCATGTGGACAAAAATCAGAAGTGCCAATGAATAGCAGCCCATTTTAGGCACTGATTAAAATATCCTGATCCCATATGGGGCAATCTCAGACATGATTACTTGCTGTTATTGATGGAAAGAAACGTTTCCTGTTCAGATGTAATATGTTAATTCCTTCAATAACTACCTCAGGTTCTGTATAAGCAGCAACACTGGCTGTTTGAGGAGGATTTGGGGGGAAAAAGAGCAGAATTTAATTTAACTTGTCTGTAAAAAGACCTGACAGTTAGGACACGAGGAGGATGAGGATGTCTGCCTTTAACTTACCAAAATGTAAAATAAATACAGAATAAAACTAATATTGTACATAAATATTTATTACAAAGTGTGGCCTCCTGCTCTTATGTATGTTTTCATGTGTCTTTTCTTGGCCTTTTCCCCCCAGTAAAGGAAAGATGTCCACAGGCAGCAGTGACCCTGTGCAGGCTGGTCAGTCCGGGTCCAGATCTGATCAGGGCAGTCCCTCAGCGGGTGCTGCCAAGTCATCATCCCGGGGCGGTCTGGCCTCTGTGGCTCGGCTGGTGAAGCTAGGCCGCTGTAAGAACATAGTGGTGGTGGCCGGAGCAGGAATCAGCACAGCCAGCGGTATCCCAGACTTCAGGTTGGTGTCTCTCTACCTCATCTATATCGTTCTCTTTACTATTATATCCCTATTTTCTTTTATCGTTCTTGGTTCTGTTTTACTCTAAACCTGAAGTGTAAACGTGCTCAGTGGATATAGAAACTGTCCAGGAGCAGATTAGCTCTGGTTTCCTTTTGCTTGAGGGTTTCAAAAGAGATATTAAGGTACTTTCTTTTAGCTGCTCTTTGATGAAAACATCACCATAATATCCCGAAACGTACATGTACAAAATGTCTGTACTCTTTCAGAACTCCAGGAACAGGTCTTTATGCCAATGTGGAGAAGTACAACATCCCTTACCCAGAAGCTATTTTCAACATTGACTACTTCTCCAACGACCCGCAGCCTTTCTTCTCCCTGGCCAAGGCTCTGTATCCTGGCAGCCACCGGCCCAACTACATACACTACTTCATCCGCATGCTCCATCACAAAGGCCTGCTTCTCCGAATGTACACCCAGAACATTGACGGACTGGAGAAAGGTGAGTGAGAGCTTAAAGAGAACAAACAACAGCTGGAAATGGATCTTTTAATCAAACTGTAACTCAAACTGAGATTATCTGAAAGGTTGTTTTTTTTATTTACAAACTTTACACCTTAAAATGCAAATGCAATGCATACCCATCACTTAATTACTTATCTACAAGCAGTGAAAGGTCTCTCACATCCAAACAATAATAAAAGATGTTTGATGACATCGTGAAATGGCACGTCTCAGGGTTTATTGTTCAGGAGGTTTCTAACGGGAGCCGAATTATCCGCAGAGGTCTCGTCCTCTCCAAAACAAGCGGACCCGCTGGTTAAAACCAGAATAAAGCAGTTTCACCTTAAAAGTCAGTGTTTCTCCGATGCTGTCCGGCAGACAAAGGATGCTCCGAATTGGTTGCAAGCTGAGCTACTACTAACGTTAGCTCAGCTTGTATCTCTGAGAACTTTAGATCCAGACATCTGATTACTAAAATCCTTCGTCTAGTTCAAATATATGGTAAAAAACACNNATGCTGAGTTTTGCTTATTTTAGCCAAAAAAGTCTGTATACTTTCATTCTGACTTGTTTGGAGATTAAACTCTTAATTTCCATGAAGCCATTGGTTTCTATTAATGTTTGTGCTCAGAAAATCAACTTTTCTTCTTTATTTTAGTTTAGTTTTCATCACTTGGTTACGCAGCTGCCAGCAGGGAAAGATTATAAAAGCTCTTCTTGTTTAAGGATGGATTCATGGATTTTGTCAATACATGGGTTTTATAGGACAGAGACAATATACAACATTGTACAATGTACAGTATGTCCATGAACGCACCACCAAGAGACATACTGGATGTGTGTAACCAGTAGTAGTATACTGACACTTGTTTGCTTTTACAATATTTAACTACGTTATTCACAGTTTGTGGCATCCCAGACGACAAACTTGTGGAAGCGCACGGTAGTTTTGCCACAGCTTCCTGTCACCTGTGCTACACTGCGTACCCTGCTGAGGAGGCTAAGGTATGTCTGACCCCAGTAGTCAAAAACTATTCAAACTTAAAACAGTAATTCACTGCATTTAATGCCAGAGTAACACTTCTTTTCTTCTCGTTTCACAGCACGCCATAATGAATGACAACGTCCCCATATGCTCATTCTGCGCCGCGACAGTCAAACCTGATGTTGTGTTTTTTGGAGAGGACCTCCCTCAGAAGTATTTCCTCCACACTAAAGACTTCCCCAAAGCAGACCTGCTAATCATTATGGGCACGTCTTTACAGGTAAACATTTAATTAATATGTATTCATTACTACATGTTGTGAGCAGGTAAACCCTGAGCTCAGTTACATCTGAACAAATATTCCCTGTTTCAGATTGAGCCTTTTGCCAGCCTGGTGAACACGGTGCGCTCCACGGTGCCACGTCTCCTCCTGAACCGACACGCCGTGGGTCCCTTTGAGAAGGTCCCGCTGCGGAGAGGAGACCACATGGAGCTGGGCGACCTGGAGGAGACAGTGCGGAGGTTTGCAGAAATGCTCAGCTGGAACGATGAGATTGAAGAGCTGATGAGGAGTCAGGAAAAAATGGTGGGTTTCATCCTTTAGGCCTTCTTGCAGCGAATGTGTGTCTGTTTGGGTTCTTTATTAAACAAATAGAAAAAGAGTAGGGATATTATACATATAAACTGAAGCCAGTATGGCAGCTTTGGCTCCTCCATCCTCTTTGTCTCTTCTTCGCAACTCTCTCTCTAACATCCTAAGAAGCAAGGAGAGAAGTTAGCATAATATAAAGCACCCCTAGTCTTGATCCCCAAATGATGCTGATTCAGGTGACATTACTTGAGGTAATTTATCAGATTTCATGCCACAATATTCAACTATAAATCTCTCTGGGCTCTATTTTAAAGGTCCAGTGTGTAACATTTAGGAATATCTATTGTCAGAAATAGAATATAATATTCATAGGTATGTTTTTATGTGTGTAATCACCTGAATATAGGGATCAGTGTGTTTTTGTTACCTTAGAAGGAGCTGTTTTTATCTACAGACACAGCATCACCTGCCACTGGCTGTAGATGGAGCCTTTCGAGGTTTTCAGACATTTCGCGGCCACCATAGTTTATCTCACACACTTCACAGCCCATCGTGAAATACAGACACAAGTTAACGATGCTACTGAATCCAACACACTGGTCCTTTTTAAAACACTTTCTGACTGTGGCAATAACTTCCCTCTGGCAGAGCGTCCCTGCATTGATCAGCAGCCCTCCGTCAGTGAGCGGACAGACACTGTGCCCGGGCAGAAGAGCTCCAGAGCCTCCAGGCAGGATGGAGACCTCGAGGTCCAGACCAGGAGCTCAAAGAGCAGCCAGCAGCGGCAGCGAGGAGACTGACTCAGAGACGGACAGCAAGAGCAACGCATCGTCCAGCCTGAGCAACTGACACTGCATATGTTTCACAAACAACAGCACTGGAAAGGTTTGAGAGTTACTCACACTAAGACTGTTCTCCTGTTAACTGTGTGTGTACACGTTACCGTTCAGCTGGTTATTTTCTGCTAGTGGCCAAATGGTCCTCTTACCTCTTCATCCCAGTGTGTCATGTTCATGTGTAAATCAAGAAATGACATCAAATGCAGTTTAAAAGCACATTTAAAGCACTTATTATAGAGGGAGGGTCCATCCAGAACACTAGTAAATAAATGAGTCCTGAAACAAGGGTTCTTGTTAATGTTTTATATTAGCACACACTGTATTTTAAACAATATTTAATAAAAGTATTGTGTATTTTGCATCTTTTCTGTCTTTTTATTATGTAGTATAGGTTCAAAAATGACAACTATTTGTATTCTCCATTTTATTAATGTTTCAGTGAAAGCTTCTCTACATAAAATAAGTGTGGCGCTATTTACAGTATGTAAAGAATCTGCAAAAAAAGAACAAACATATTCCCATAACATATTCTTTCTACACGGAGAAGTGATCAACATGCATTTTAGATTTTTTGACTGATTGTGAAGGAAAAAGCACATTAGAAACAAACTCTGGTCCACAGATGCCTGACAAATTAAAGGGGAAAACCTGAAGAAATGAGTAGAGGAACATAACGGAAGTATTAACATTTGTTTGCACTGAAGTTGTTCTTGAGGCTTCTGGAGGTCAAACGCCTCACTAAGACACTTAATTGTTGCTTTTTCCCTTTAAATTGTGACGCACCTGCAAAGTCTGACCTTTCGTGGCTTTACGTCACATGATTCAGGAGGCGACTCACAAAGTTGAGTCAGCTCTTTTTTGTGTGTGAGGCCAAGTCGAAATAATTTATCTTTTTTATCTGACTTATTGTGTGTGAGTGTGGTGTGTGTGTGTGTGGCAGTAAGTGGTGATTCACAGGTCAGGTGAATAGTGTGCTCATGATTACTGAATATCAAAACAAGTCAACGGTCATCAATTCCTGTATTAATGACACATGTTCTCTGGTTAATATTCACTTTGTCTGGATTTACACAACAAATGTATCTGTAATCCAGAGCAGGGTTTCAGTTCAGGAGCTAAACCGTACACAACCATGCAGCTGATTTTCAGAACTGCCACCTTGATTAAATTGTACCAACATAAAAGGAATATTATTCAGTTTATACATACACTAAACTTGTGGATTTATATAAAATAAGCAAAAATTTCAATCTAGAAAAAAAAAAAAAAAAGGAATTCACATCACAGAACGGATTTAACATCATGCAGATTTTGGCAAAAGTAACATGGATTAAAAACAATCGTTGCAGTTTACACATTTCTTTGTCAACAAGAGGCAGAAACAATCTGTTTACTATAATCCACCACAGGAAAATGTTGCATCTTTCCATTTAAAGTCTCAATTTTAAGCGAAAAGAAGTTGTCTTCTTTTCCAAAAAAACATATTTCAGTGGCACGACAGTAAGCCAACAAGCCCTGAATCTAGAAAGTTTCCTTGCCGACCGACTGTGTATGAGTGTGCAACATTGATGATCATTACCTCACCACATATACTCACTGTGAGCTGCAAGTTAAAACTGCCCACAATGACACCGTCTGATTTCTTAATATACATCAAACCTGTGGTCCTTACCGGACAGGCCCCATGAAACCAGGGACTCTGTGCACTGTTAACAGTTTTCAATGATAACATGTTTAAATATGTGTGTGTGTAATGTGTACTTAAATAATCTAGAAATAATAAAAAGAGTGGACAAAATCATCAGGTAGCAGGAAAAAATAAAAAAGAGAAACTTATAAAAAGTGAAAAACAAAAGCACAGGTGAAGGAATGATTATTCAGACCTAATTACACTTTTAAACAACAGTTCTTTCAGTGACATTCACACAATCCAGCAAAAATTATATTATCTCTATTTTCTCAACTTAGGGAGCAATGAAAATAAATGATTAAAAAGGTGCAACAGTAACCACGGAGGCCTCCGATTCATTGTGCTGCCAGTCTTTCTGCCACACATCAAAGTCAGCTGCGAACAGAGCCTCAAAAGTTTCCTGTGACAAGTTTAAGCTGTGTCCCCGTTCGGGGCCGGACATTTCTAGACTGAATACGTCATAATGGGCTGACGAGGTCTGTCCCCCTTCAAACAATACTCTGAATGAGGCCAAGAAAGCTATTTTCTTCTTAGAGACGACCAGTGACTCAGTATCCCAAAATCCTTTGCACATCGGTCAATTGTTGAGTGATGTGTTCAGGCGACTGTTTGTGAATTGGTAAAATTGTGAATTCTTGCTTGTCATATTTACCAGATTTTGTATTTGCATTTAATATACGTCTATATATTTATATATTTAAAAAAAACATGATAATTTACACAGCTAATTTTAAGTAACAGATGGCTGACATAAACATACAGATAAATAGAAGTTATATGGATACATTTACTTTTAACTCGATACACTATTTGCCAGTTGTACTGCATTTGTTACAAGATAACTGGTATCACAAAACGTGTCCCAGTTACAACCATTTAAAACGTCCAGTGTGTAACGTTTAGAAGAGGATCTATTGGCATAAATTTAATATAATATTCATAGGTGGAGCCCGCCTTGTTTGAACCGCATGTTTCTACAGGTAGGCAGAACGGACAACCAAACACTGGCTCTAGAGGGCCTTTTGTGGTTTTTGCAGCCACTGCAGTTTACCTACTTGGTCTACACTCTTTAAACTTTGTCGACCAATTTTGTGCGATTTCCTGGTGATACAAGTTGAAAAACTGAGCCTAAATTCCACCATTAGTTTGGGTTTGAGTAGTCTCGACAATAGATCCACAAATGTTTCTGATATCTGCCAATCCATTTAAGTTAACAGAGTGATTCATTGGGAGATATCAGTGCAGTGTGTGGATCTTCTGACTGACTTCTACTCTATACTCTTTCTGTGACAGTAAACTCTTATTTTAGGGGCAGAGACACAGGTTCAGCCTCGCTCCTCTGGAGGACCCACCTTTGTGGGCGTCGTCCTCCATCCAGCCGTTGAAATGGGACACAGCTTTAGACGTGTTGGGGCCCCGGTCAGCTCAGCCTGGAACACGTGGGCCTAGATGTGCAGTGCACTAGTCAGAGTCTGATTCTGAGTTGTCCTCAGGTGGATCACAGAGCGTCTCCTCAAGAGGTGCTAACGTCCCGTCAGGCCTGACCCCCATTGGCCGGATTACGTTCTGCCTGTGGACACAAAGAAAAACCATCAGAGACGCTTAACTTGCTAGATGGAGAGGGGGTTTGATAGGAAGGTTTCCAAACTGCGAAACACATCAATGGACATGTCTTCATGTATATTTTAAAAGTAAACAAACTTTGTAGACAAAACCCAACTCAGGAGCCTTTGTATTCACTGACAGTCTAAAGAGGGCTTTCACTGGTACATCTTTACTCTCTTACATCCAGAGCTCGAGGACCCTCACTCAACAACCCCCTTCTCCCCCCCCCTTCATGGACACTCGCCCCTGTCTGGCCATCCTCTCTCCCTCTCTGCCCTCCTCTCCTGTGGCAGTTTAATTACAGGATCAGCGCTCAGACTAATCTCCTCAAAGCCACGGCTGCCCCTTCATCCTAATCCAATTATACCTGCACTGTGTGTCACCACTCCCTCTAAGATGATTTATCAGAGAATTATCCATCAAAGATTTAAAAAGAGACCCATTTGCATTCATTTGAAAGAGATTCAAATATAAATGGATGTAATTCCTACTGATTCCTGCAATTAAACTGAACTTAGCTATGGACATCTAGAGGTTAAGTTCTTTTAAATAGGAGACGGAGAAGACCTTTGATGTGGTAAAATCTAAAAATATTGTGGCGTCTCTTCAGTGATAAAATCTGCAGAGAGGCACCACCAGGCCACGGCCTGACATCACGGGTCAAAGTCAGCAGGTACAATGAGGGCGAACAAGACAAAAACAAACAGGTAACATCCTCTTTCCCCAATTAGAGCAGCAACAACAACAAAAAAAGCCTCCTCTCTTCAGCAGTGACTGGGGGTCTGGCAGATGTAAGAGGGGCTGGTGGGTGGGGATGCAAAATATGTGCTAATTGGAGGACCAGTTAAGCAGTTAGGGGAGCACATTCTTGCCGGGCTCTGAGCGATCTCCTTAGAGCCTGTACTGAGGAAGCACCTCTCCGTCGTCATCGCATCCCCTTAACCGAGGAAGAGAAGAAAGAGGGTGCAGCCTCGGAAAGGAATCTTCCTCTTCTGGCAGCACGTGCCTCATTACAGCTCAGCGCCTCCCCCCCCCTCCCCCACCCACACTCCCAATTTGGCTGAACAATGACAAGGTCAGCTTTTCTTATGTCTGCACATTTGTTCGCCCGTGTGTCTTCCTCCTCGTCCACGTTCCACCCAAATTGCTTTGTCCAGTGGTGCCTCTCTCTCAGTCCACTCCCTGTCTGGTCAATGACTGACTCCTCAGAATGAGGAGAATAAAAGTCAGGACACACGTGTTATTAAAAACCTGAATGTGACACATAAAAGGAGCCGGGACCGACGAGCGGGCTGTGTGCGCCAATTAGGTGATAATTAACGGAGCAGTGGTAATGATGGTGCAGTGGCGTGCCGGCAGCTCCCATTTACTCCAGCTGAATGCTGCGGTGTGCTGGAAGTCCAGACCTAATTGAAGCTGCAGCTAACGGCAAGAGATTCTTCCTTTGATGAATGGGTTGGCAGGGAGCGAGCTCACTGTTACCTTTGTACGGGCCTGACTAATGTTAGCCTCAGCTCACTAAATAAAGGTCAACACAAATACAGCATGACTCTTTGCAGAGGAAACAATAAATAATATGAATAATTTGACCGAGGGGAAGCAACAGTTGTTCAAACGGGAAAAGTTTTGTCATCTTAGTCGAGCTGTCGCAAAAGAAACACAATTCATTATTTGTCAAAGGATTCTGTAGCATATAATGTTTGTTTTGTTTGTTTGTTTCTTAGTTGGCTTTCTTTTGAATTTTCCAAATACAGTATCAAAACTCTGTCAGCTGATTTGAATGAAACTTGGTGGAGAGTCGGGCCATGGGTCCTGGAACATTTTTGTGCAGATCTAGTATTTCTTAACTTATCTAAACACTTTCACCATTTTACTCAAGAACGACAGCCCTTATCTGAATGAAAAAAATCAGACTCAACGCTTCTAAGTGAATCTCTGTGGTTTGAAAGTACAAACAGGTAAGCAGGAGGCTTTCCTGTTTGTACTTTCAAATATCTGCTTTATTTTACAGTTTCATTCAGCTGTGTAGGAGTTAAGTTACTAATGAAAACCCAACACTTCCTCATTGTGCTGCTTCATAATAAAAGCATTCAAATAAAATAAATGGGTACTTTTATAAAGAAGAATTTATAAGAAATGAAACCAATGTAATATTACTAAACTAAACTGAAAGGATGCAGTCCTTTGAAGAGTTATTTCTAGTTCAGTATATTTACCTTGACAACTTGTCAAACATATTCACAAGTTTCTGGGCTTCGTACTCCTTCTGCTCATCTGTCATCTCTTCGATTGGGTTCGGCATCGGCTCCTCCACGTGACCGGTGATCGGGTTGATGCTGGAACAAGCAGACGAGCAAGTTTAACACACAGCTGCAAAGGTTCACACAGTACCGATGCATACACATTACTGTGCTGAACAAGGTCTGTGCAGAGTACTCACAAGGGTTTGGCAGATTTGTATTCCTCTGTGTCTGAGTCTTCATCTTCGGAGTACTGAGTCTCTCCTCTCCCTCCCGCGAGAAGTCCTCGAGCCACCAGGAGTCCTGCTGCATTTCCATATCCTGTGTACTTCAAAAGGTTGTCCACTACAAGACGACACAGGAGACACACAATGTGAAGTTACATATACATACAGCAACGTGGACATAACACCTGTTCTTTCATTCTCATATTTCCTCATCTGATGTTCCTCCTATGACCCAACCACCGCCGCCCCTCCACACTCACCGCTTTCTTTGCAGAGGACAAAGAGAAACTCTGCCGCCGTCTGCTTCACACCCATGTCAACGTGTGTCATAAGGCGAACCAACTTATTTCTGACGGTGGTGCCGATCTCTGGCCTGATCTTCACATCTTTCAGTGGGGGAAGTACCTAAAGATGCAGAGATTATGAAGTTTATTGTTTTATAAAAAAGGCATTTAAAATCTGGTTAGGATCCCGGTGAGATTTCAGTATTTACTCAGACCCTTCAGCAGGAGAGATGCTTGCTACTGTACCTGAGCTTTGATATATCTGCGGATCTCCCTGTGTTGTCTGGATCCTTCAGTCAAAAGGCTGAGCACCGGAGTCAAACCTTCTTTGTAGTTGGAGCCCTGCTTGGAGTGAAACAAGCCACAGACACTTCACAAGCTAGAACAATGGATAGACTTTAAACAGTAGTACATTTGTGGGTAATATAAAGGATAACGAGGTAAAGACAGAATGAGTGGTTAAGAAACTGAATTAGGAATCAAACAATATGTTTTCTGTAGTGCCAATACAGATACTGATTATTAGTAATCAAGGAAATTGATACTTTGACTTTGATAATTGTCAAAAAGTGTCAAATTTTTAGAGTAACCAGTGGTGAAGTGTAACTAAGAACGTTTACTCAATTTTACGCTACATTATACTACCACTGTACTTACTTCTATATTTTGGAGGCAAATATTGAACTTTTTACTCAATTACATTAACTTTAGTTACTTTACAGATTGTTAATACCAAAAATAAATCAAGTAATAAACAATCGTGTATTATTATAGATTAAGCTAGCCAGAATTAACAAAGTAATTAAATTAATTAAGACATTAATGCATCAATAATTATATAATAATATATTATTTTGATCATTCTGCACTTTTACTTTTTGTACTTTAAGTATAATCTGATGCAAATGTAAATAAAATCCTGCAAAAAAATAACTTTACTACTTATAACCTCTACTATTATTTATTATTATTTTTAAATATTAGTCGTAATGCAATGTATGCATCTAAATTTACATGAAAGCTCAAAATCTTTGTTATGTCCTGTAGTGTAAATTTACTCCACTTGTATCACTTATTACACACACACACACACACACACACAGAGTACTATAATATATATTTCAACATTCTTATGTCCACTTTTTAGGACATATTCAAGTTTCATTATTAACTATCAACAGCACATAAACAGATATAGTGGATAAGTAATCAGTTCTCTCTGTATTCGCTGCAGAGGATGAACTTTACCTTGTCGATCCTTTTCTCCATGAAGTCTAGTAACATCTGCACTGCATCCATGTTTTTCCCACCATATTGTTCCTCTCCTCCCTGAACAGGCACGTCGATTAGCACGTCCAGGCAGGACACAGGCAGGTTATTCAGCAGGTTGACGGCATGGCTGGGGACATAAAAGTATTTCTTAATGACGTAGATCTTTGCAAAATCTTGACATTCAACAGTAGAGTTTTTAAAATGGACACCTAAAATCCTCTGAGATGAGACTGCCAAAGGGTCAGTGGGGTTAAGGAGGTGAAAGTCTAAAAATGAGATTTAAGAAGTGAAGAAAATGAGAAATAGATGAAAGCTTTGGAACAAAAGCTTTGAAAAAGATTAAAGCTTTGGAGCATTTAGCCTGAGGGAAGTTGTTCCAAAGTCAAGGCGCCCTTGTGGCAAAGGACCAGTCACCTCTTGTTTTTAATCTACATTTTGGAACAGCTGATGGGTCGCTGCCAGATGACCTCAGGCTGCGATCTGGCTCACCTGGGGTAAAAGGAGCTTTCAAGTTAAGAATCATTTCATCTAACTCCCATCTGTGACACACTATTTATATCTTTGTTGTCAAGACAGCAATATACAGGAAATATACGTTTTATAGTGAGAGACAGAGATATTTACGTTGCTCATCACATTTTTGTTGAGTTTTATCTATTTAGTGTGTTTATTTATATTACTACTGTCTGAGAAGACCTGCAATGGTCAATTAGAGACAAATAATGAGAAAGATTTTGGAGGAGAGAGGACCCTCTGAAATTATAAAGTTGAAAACATAAAAAGCTGATGTCTGGGTTAGCTGTTCAGCGCAGATAAAAGGAAAAGCTTGTTGATTATAGTGAAACTGCCAACAATAAATATCGCAGGTCCGATGCTCATAACTCTCATAAAATGTTGTGTAGAAAAAAAAAAATCGTAGTAATATTGTGTGCTAGTGTGTAGTGTAATCTTGTACAATAATAATAATAATAATAATAATAATAATAATAATAATAATAATAGCAATACACAAAATTATACATACTTCACGCTGTTGAAAATGGCACTTAAACAATTACAGTTTTCACTAAGAAGCAGCATATATATTATTGCATTTACATGGGGCAATCTGTGCTCTTGGGGACTTCTGAAATGCTATACACCATCCGGTTTTTAAACGTATATTTAGGCAGGCGGGCACAGCTGAACCTTCAGCCATGGTGACAGGATTAGGATTTTAGAATGACTGGAAAGATAAATCAGGAAATCAATATATGACTGTAGCCTGGCGAGCTAGACAGCTTTTTTGAAGTCAAGCCATGTAAGGATATTCACAGTTATCATTATCACAATACATTTATCTTAGTGTTTTTTTTAAATCACAATATATGATACTATTATATATTGTCCCATCCCTAACTGTGGGGATGTTTTGTGAAATGTCTTCTTATTTTAGTGACGCACACCAATTTTATTTATTAAACACCTTGAAACTGCTTACATTTGGAAACAATTCTTGTAAATATGATCAACCAACTTGTTTATTATATTAAAAACAACTTTACCCGTTTACCCAATATGTTCTGTCACATACTCACACTAAAGTTACGCCCGTCAATGGGCCAAACTACCATGACCAGTGCAGCCAACGACTTGACAAGTCAATTGAAACATCAGTCACTTATACAGGACGCTGTTTAAATTTGAGTCTATAGGCACGGATTCCTGGCATTCCTGCATTTAATTACCATGAGAAGCAGATACTGCTGTAGTATTACGACAGCTAAGAGCATTTAGACGACGAAACAACCAAACAAGGCCCCAAAGAAACATCTCTGTTTGGCTTGAAGTGTTTTTTTCCCCACAACACGGCTGTCCTATCGGTCTTAATCTGTCTCTCTTACAGCTGCTCAGTGAACACTCTTGTCCAGAGGGGTGCTTATATGCAAATCACAGTGACTCCACTGTGACCATGGATGCAAGTTAATTTGCTCAGTGGCAGAAGCACTTTGCCCGTCTGTGTGCTTTTCTATGCAAATCAGTCTCGAACGAAGTTTGAAAAGCAGCATTCTAGTAAAACACACAACCACCAAATACACAGACGAGGAGACATTTATGTACGGTAAGCTATGAGACAGAGAGGCATCATGCGAGTGGGCCTTGTCATGCTGGTTTTGTATTCTTTCTCAGGTTGCAAACTTCACAGCACCTTCATTCAGTGTTCAGTTTACTAAGAGATTAATCTATGAAGAGCAGCGAGGGACACACTTTCCCACCTGTGTGCTTCCTCTGTTTTCTCCTCCGTCTCCGTCTTCAGCATCAACAGATGACGCAGGGTGGCAGCGATGAGTCGGAACTGATGGTCGTCCTCCTATCAAATCAAAAGATGTTCAAGACGGTTTTATTGTTCAGGGGTAAAGCAAAAACAGTAAAGGTAATAATAAAACTTGAGCTACAAGGACGGGGAAGACTGGAAGCAAAAGGTCCTTCTGCAAAAAAAAGCTGCCTTAAAATTCAACGAGGCATCACAACCAGACTACAGCACAAAAGAGGGAGAGCAAAGAGATTAAAAGAGGTCAAAATAGGAGGAGGAAGAGGAGGTTTGGATTTCTACGTCACCAAAGAGGAGAGCAGGGTCAAACTTGAGCCTAAGAACTACATTTGGTGTCATCAGGACTTACGCTGTGTTAGCTGCAGCCTTTGACGTCACGTGTCCCTTTTTGGCCGAAATTGCATGAAATGTGGCAAGCATGTTTTAAATACCGCCAAGTTTGACAGTGATAACTATATCATAACGACATCAATCACAGTCACATATGTAATGGACACATGGTAAACGCATACGTACCTACAGCATTTAATTCACAGGATAAGATGATACAGGTGTGTGTGTGTGTCTTCTGTGTGTGCAGCCTATGAAAGAGAGCTAGTGTGGCACATAAAAGTGATATTTGTGTAAAGAGGCCTTTTTTTAAAATTGAACACATTTGTCACCGTAAGAAAGTGTAAATAATATAATTAATGATATCATGTTGGTTCGCTGACCGGGTTTACTGGGAAACTTGAAAAGAACAGAGCCATTGTTAATGTTATTAGTAACACCTGAGCTTTTCCTACGACGACAAGTCAAAATAGACTCGTTCGAGGTGAAAGTGGACGAGATCAGCGTTCATAGAATATACAAGAAGTCACATAAATATTTACATGCTGTTAGAGCCATCTGTAAGCTGAGACTTATAGCCTACAATCGCATTAAATATTGTAATCACGCAGAAAAATGTGATTTTCTTTTAGGGCGCCTGGCTCTAAAAACTGCAGCCGCCTTGATCTCGTGAGGTCGGTGTTGCCCATCACGTATGCTTGACATCAGAGCAAGTTGGCTTTAAAGTCGGGAACAAATCTAACTGGCACGCATTGTGCACCGGTGATCGATTCCCGCAGGCCTGGCTCAGCTCGAAAGGAGCCTAGTGTCTACTGCGTAAAGGCCTACGCTGGACTGGATATCAGTGACTGATCTGATTTACATGTGAAACACGATGGTCAATACACCACTTGAGTTAAATGTGAAAGTAAAAAGAGAGAAGGCCATTTTTGGTGAGTGCAACATGACTCTGATGTCTGCAGTTTCCAATTAACTGTTTTTCTAACAGGGCTGGGAGAGTTCAGTGGTGGACAGACACTTTTTTTTGATTGACTGATTCTCAAAAGTTCTGTAAGTGCATCCTTAAATTAAGTGTCAGTAATAACATTAATGTTGGCTGTGCTTTCAACCTGAACACCTATTCACAATGACTCCACTACACACCTGATAGTGATTTTGTATTATGTGTGTTTTTCTTTCTGATTCATGAACTGAATCTTGAATTACAGTGTTTTCACATTCAAGAATGAGTTGAGGGTCTTCCTCAGAAAGACGTCCACACGACAAATGGTTAGTGATGGATATAAGTTGGTTGTTGTGGGGGTCAGATGCATGACGTTTCTGGTCCAAGAGAGTCTAATCTATAATCTTTATGGTCATGCATACCGGACCTGCTCTGAACCACGAGTCAGACAACAAACCCAAACAACTCCTGTGCAATAAGAACTGTAACATTACGCACTCTTAAACTAACAACACTCACCTTACCACCAGCGTAAGACAGCGTGAGGTTGAACAAGGCTTTCAGTGCTTCCATTGCTCGCTCATTGTCCTCCGCAGGCAAGGTCAGGGCCTGTGGATCCGGACGGGCAGCTTCATAGGGACCGACCCAGCGCACATCCAAGGTGTGCTCCAGAACCTCCGACAGCAGCCTCGCAGCATGCCAATCTCTCCTCAGAACGCCTCTCACGTCGGGCCTCAGGGCAGACAGCAGGAAGAGAAGGCGCAGTGTGAACAGGCCCACCTCGTGGTGCCACGTGCGGGCCTTACGCAGGCTGGCACACAGGCCGTGAGCCAGCTGCACGTCTACACTAACCTGCTGAGCTGCCGGACTGTTGTACACCACATTGCACAGGCACTTCAAGGCTTCCACCACCACCCTCTCCTCCTCCTCCGACAGGGCGTCTTCCTCCGAGCTTTTCTCGTTGTCAACCCCTTCCTCTCCGGCACGCAGCCTCGCCATCCCTCCCAGGATCAGCATGCCCTCCCTGGTGGCTACGGGTGCGAGGACGCGCTTGTCTCTGGACAGGATGCGGAGTGTCTCCAGACACGTCTTCTGACAGCTGGGTTGCACCTGCCTCCCCAGTACGGTCAGCACACTCTGACACAGCTTCTGGAAAATGACACAGAGTGAAAAAGCGCTGTAGATCACAACCACCCACGATATCACATGTCATATAATAAACTACCAGGACTTACACTCCGCAGGGTTTCCTCCTTTGGCTCAAAAGCAAAGGTGTGACTGTTCTGAAACAGATAAGATGTTCATTGATTCACTGAGTGACACCAAACAGCTCAGACACACATTAGACATGTTTTAGAGCAAATAAAACCTCTTATATTTGAGATATAAGCATATAAACATAAATCTCAGACCTTCAGGGAAGTAGCATACGTTTGCTAATACTGCTAATACAATTAACAAATAACGTTATCAACACGCAGTTTGCCTCAAAAACACATCTTTTTTCTCTCTCTGTGACATGTTTAACGAGGCCACATTAGATATCTCCTACCAGCACCAACATCTCAGCTCATATAAAGTCTAGAGAACAACTTAAAGTGAGCTCTGAAGCTACCTAGCTCTGTAGCTAACGTTAGCATCGTTTTGTTTTGGTTGAGGTAAAGAAAATAAATATATATATATATAAATATAAAACTCACCTCTCGATTAAACTGCTGCAGGAGCTGCTCGACGTCCTCTTCGTTGGCGGCGTCAAGCTGCGACAGCATGTTGTTTAAATCCATGGTGGATATTTGGAGAGAAACGGATGGGTGGCTTGTTTTTACTGACGGGAGCCGATGAGGGCTACTAGCTGGCCGGCTAGCTCAGTGTGTGTGTGTGTGTGTGTTGTGTTGTGTGTGTGTGTGTGAGTGGTGTGTGTGTGGTGTGTGTGTGTGTTACAGTCTGTTGCTGTCAACAGGGAAACTCCCCTGACTGTCTCTTTACAGTCTGTACATAAACTGCATCATATAAAAACACTAATATACTTTTTATAACTCTGCAGAGTTATTGTGGTTTTTTAATTTTAGTTTTTTTAATT
>NW_023339762.1:19615949-19616137 GCF_004916995.1 Morone saxatilis
TAGTTTTTTTAAGTACACAATATTGTTTTATCTATAATAGAATAGAATATTATAACTATAATAACCTTGTTCCAGACATAAGCCATGTGCTTTGGGGGTTAGTATGAAAAATCTCAGATAAATAAGGGAAAGCTGAATTATTTAGTTCATATGCAGGTATATAAGCCTGAACACCTGTCAGTTTTATA
>NW_023339762.1:19616251-19618488 GCF_004916995.1 Morone saxatilis
TTTTCCTCTCTGGCTCATAAGTGTTCATAGACTATTATAAGATGTCCTGTTTGAGTTTTGGTTGCACTGTTGCAATGAGTATTGAAAATGTTTGCCTACATATTCTTTGACGTTTCCATCTGTTCCATCTCTCTTACTGAGAAATTAATGAACGTGATTGCTTTCATTTGTTTATATCATGTTAAACCTGGTGTTACTGAGTCAACAATGCTGGTAAAAAAACAGACTATGTGTCCTATAAAAAGATATTTATGAATGAAAACATAAAAATATAGGTTAACGTATGACTGGAGTGTTGCATCACAGAAATAAAATGTTGTTATTTCAGGTTTTATGAAGAAGGGGATAGATTCTTCAGATTATTTTGAAACGTCTTATTGTTATATAGATTAAAGAAAATAACAAAATAACAAAGCCTTTCTGGAGCCAGTTACAGTTTGTGACTGCAGAAAAAATCTCCTAGTGAATCAGTGCCACTTTTCATTAAATGGGATCAGGGTATTTATATATTGTTTCCGTGTGGAGTATATTTGTATATTTTCTCTTTATCTGTGCAATCTTCCTTGAACAGTCCAAAGACATGCACATAAACTGGAGAATCTATAAAGAATAGAAAGTGAAGATGTGTTTTCCACCTAACAAATGTTCCCACAGGTCAGTTTCCCTTCATGAACCCTAAACAGAAATGTTTTAGGTAATAGGTGTATTAATTTAATTTTAATCTTATTCAAAGACATCTTTTCATTTTCATACACTAAGTATAAGAAAAATACTTGAATCAGTGTGTTATGGGCTTAATTTAAAGCACATAACTATTTAAAAAGATTAAAAAAGGAGGTACGTGTTATAACTGTGTGAGCAGTGTTTATAAGGAGTAGTTTGGAGATGTCTGACAGAGCTGACAGTGATGTGCACTCCCAGGCTCACCAACCTTTATCTGAAATCTTCAGCGGATATTGATATTGACACTCAGGTCAGGTGATTAAATCACAATCGTGGGTCGCAATTTTTTTTTTTAACAGGTTTTCTGTATTCAAAGTCTCGGCTGTGAGTCGTGCAGGGAGACACTGAGAGACACAACACAGAGGATCTATGTTCCAATAAACACAAACCTCGGCAGGGGTCAGAGGTCAAAGGTTACGGGACTGAGGTGCAATGACCCCGGCACAGCAGGACATTCTCTCTATAGAAATGTAATTCTTTCTGCAGTGTGGCCCTTGTGCTACCGGCCCAGCCCCCCACGGTGTTGTCACCACATGAGGAGAGAAGTAAAAAGACGACTACAGAAAATGTTTTTCCTTCTCCAACAACAAAATGTAAACTGGAAGTCTGAGGGAAAGCTAAGATGGGATGAAGAATTTAGAAAAGACAAAACACGTGTCAGTAGTTATAAAGTCAACATATAAGGCTAATTAGTGACCCTAATTATATTAAAGACTTTCTTCTTATAGTCACACATAGAAAGATTAAGACTTAAGAGATCAATGTAATTCAAGACTTTGCTCTAGTTCTGATATTGATGATTATTAAATTGACATTTCTGTGCATTATTTGATGGACTTTAACACAGAAAATAATAAATAAATAAAGAGCTGAAAAAAAGAAGAAAATTTGACAAACATGACTCACTGTTTTAAATTTGTGAAATTATTTATGTGGCAACATTTCCCCCACATACACATCAGTTTCAACTGTGATAGTTTAACAGTCACCACAGACGGTTTCCAGTGCTTTTATTTACAGAAAAGTGGCTAGACTTCATGTTACTGTACACTTTGATATTTTCCCTTTTTATAAATACCCATAGGGTAATAGGTCCTCAGTAGCTTTGAGTGCATTATAAAACACACAACCCTAGGTTAATGCGTCTTTTACTAACCATACAAAACAGAGAACAAAGTACCAATTGTAACATAGAAAATAAAACATACGCCATGTTACAAAGTTACAGAAAATACATACTATATATATATATATATATTGTCACAGGAAAACAGCAAAAAAGATTGCGACAGAATACACTCGCACAGTTGTTGTCACAGCATTCAATCATTGAAAAAAACTATCCGAGATAAAGACACACTGATCAAGGTCTTTGAAGAGTTTATACGGCGTTGTACGTTTTGTCTTTGTGCCACTGTATTTACGGTGTCCCAAAAAAGAACGTTAAGGCAGTACAGTTCATCCACATCCTGCAGCAAACAAATCTGCCGCAGCGAGCCCAGTGACAAGATGCC
>NW_023339762.1:19618647-19618912 GCF_004916995.1 Morone saxatilis
GTACATTCCTTAAAACAAAGGCACAGGTTGGCAGCAGCATTGCACTCTTAAAAATGATTTTGCTGCAAGTTTTGACAATCTATATGATTTGAATTGATAGTTTCTTTGCTCCAGCAGTGAGCAAAAAACATCAATTGTTGAATAAATTTCATTAAACTTCCGCACAAATTACACCACAATCATCAGAGCGATTGACGTAATGAGTCTTTTCAATTTGTCAGTACATCCACACCATGATTCCTATTACCTTGCATTGGTACTCTCC
>NW_023339762.1:19618982-19624314 GCF_004916995.1 Morone saxatilis
CATCCACCAGTCTGGCAGGCCTGGAGCTTGTACACAGCGGTCTGAAGCGGTGCCTACAGGCTATTTCGCCCAGCCTGTGGTGGCCTCTCCGTTGATGTAGGCAAAGCCGGGGAAATGCTGCGAGTGTTCGTACTCTGAGTTCCTGCGTGGGCCCAGGGGAGAGTACATGTCCCCAGAAGTGGCATAGCGGGATGAATGCATAGGTGGGCTGGTGTAACAGGTGTTAGCTGGCGACACATCTGGCCACCGGGTGCCGACAGGTGCAGGGTGTAACCGGGGAGTGCTCCCCATCAAGCAAGGCTCCATTCGAGACATCTGACCGTTGAGCTGATACTGTGGAAGAGGAGAAGGCGAGGAAAGACGTTACGGTGATGCAGCAATAAAAGCATAAAATATACAGTCAAGAGCTTCGCATCTCCAACTTTATACACCACATTCTTCCCAGAAAATATTAGACTTTCCAAGTACCACCATCATGACTGAGGTTACAATACAGTAGTGTAGGCCGACCTTAAGATTGATCTTTGCTGACTGTGGTTGAAACCGTAGTGGAACCGGTTCAAGGACCAGAGTTAAATTGGTTAAAATGCGGTACTCCTGGTCCACACTTCTCTTCCCAAGATTTCCCATTTGGAGCCACGATTACAGTGTTTTTGAACCATTAATTTTACCTCAGATTACTATCTTTCCTTTATAGTTTAGCTTGTGATTAATCATGTATGTATGAATGCGTTACATGTGTGCATTAACTTGACTATGTAGCAGGTTGATGCAAAACTTATTTTAAATTATATTTCAACTAGTCTCACTATTTTTATTCGTTCATTTATCGTTCATATTCATTAAATTCATTTATATTTCAGAGATTCCTCTGCATACCACCAGTGGTACTCATATAACAGTTTTAGACCTTAGCTTAGCAAAAATGCTAAACACAGCAAGCTTGGCTCTGGCACATAAACCCCATGAAACATTGTTGGCACATTTTGCTGCAACTTTCTGAGCTGAAAAATGAAGCCAACGCTGAAGCGCCTAAAACTGCAGTTCCTTTACTTTACAGCAGCAATAAACAGCCTGGTACAAAAACTTTTAAACCTTTATTAATGGTTAAAGTTGTGCATAATTAAGTGTGGCCACTTTGAGTGACAGGTGGGTGACGTCACAGGAACCCCAGCTCCACCCACGCTCCATGTCTGTGCCCATTTTGGCATTCAGGACTCAGGACTGCCAAGATGGCGACGGCTGGAGCCACCACACTTCACAACAGCTCTTCAGAAACCTGTGGGTGAGTTTTATACATTCTATATATGGGAGTCAATCTTATTATCTAACTGTTGGCAAAAATGTCAGAAACAAACTGGTGGAGAAATACTGAATCCTTTATTTACTTATTGGCCTAAATTTAGTCAGATTTTACATATTGAGTAAAAGAAATACTCATACAAACAGTTCAGCATCATAAAATCCGACCACGAGTAACTTTTAATTGTAAATGTTTACAGAGTATCCTCAAATAGCTATAAACCTGCTCATATCACAATTGATGCTGTGTAAGCGCAGTAGGGTGTGAACTGACCCTGCCAATGGTAATTTCCTGTCAGGGGAAATTGCTTCACAAGTTGTACCACAGTCAAAACAGATCTAGAACAGAAAATTAAGCCACTTAAGAAAATTATACATCAGCAAAAAAGGAGTTTTCCCATGTTATTTTTGTTGCCTATGGTGACTGAACCCAAACAGCTCAGACTAAATCTGCCTGTTGATAAGAATATTTTGGACAGATGGGGATCCGACAAAGTTTTCTGGTCGTCTAAGCTCCCCCCCTAACCTCTCACACAGACAAAGCGAAGGCATTGTGCCCGATTTAAGCTCAGACAGGCTTAAAAAAAAAAGTGGAAGTAGGACCCTTTTCCCTTTTCTCACTAAATATAAACACAACAGTCGATTCCATTATAAGGGAGCACGGCATGGAAAAAGACAGTCAGTGCAGGTCAGAGAGCAGAACAGACGGCTCAGCTGCCTCTTGTTCACAAGCAGAAAAGAGACCATTGAATAACAATATTTTAATAAACGCCCCATTGCCCTGCTCTGTGGCTACTGGCTTGAACAGATGAAGAGACTATTGAGAGCTGGAAAGAGGAGTAACAGAGATGGGCCCCTCTTGGCCCCGGCCAAGCCACCTTTCACTGTCTGCTTCCGCTGTGTGGAGAGGGTGATTCGGGACTTTTAGAAACACTGCGACCGCTGAGGTCCAGCTGATCTCCTCCCACCATAAAGGCAGCGGAGGCTGGAGGGCCCTTGACAGGAAATTACCATCAAAAGAGTTAACTCACACCAGTCGCTACACGAGCTGTAACATCAGCGACTCCATCTCATCCTAATAACCTTTTTTTCTTTTCTTCTCATGTTTAAATTCAGTCTTGGGACGCCCTAGTGGCTCGCCTGGTGGAGCGTGAGTACTGGCGCTGGGTCATTGCCGCAGAGGCCCAGGTTCGATTCCAGCATGTGGTTCTTCGCTGCATGGTTATTCCTCCACTTCCTCTCCTCCATTTCCTGTCTATTTTCAGCCACCCCTCCCAAATAAAGGTGTAAAAAGCCCAATCTTCAGTCTTCCATTACTCTCTTGAAAGGACAGTTTACATTTTAAAAGACCAGACTGATGATATCCACCCACTTGTACCACTGCTGCTGTGCTCAGTGTACTAACCAGTGCCTCAACTTAAAGTCATTTGTTTGACTTAACTTTCAGTTTGCAGATTAGTTCATCCCGCGCACCTGATACCATTATCTTGGGTCGCCTCAGTCTCAATGAATCTCTTGGCCTTACAGTCCGTATTTGTCCTGCCGATGAGATTAACACTGGAAACTTTCTCATAACCACTGCATTTCTTTAACCCTCTCCTGTTTTTGTTTCTGTCTCCTATAATGCATGTGTCTCTCTCTCTCTATCTAGTTTTCTCCTCTCTCTCACTCAGGCTCCTCTCTGTTGGACCACTGGCACACCCATCTAGATGTTTGGATCTGTGATCGTCGTCCGCAACAGTGTCTCCTCTCCTCTCTCCCTAGTATTGCATGTGTTTTCAGTTTGTTTGTCATCTCTCCTGTCTGTGTGAATGCTGTGCTGTCTTTTCTGGGTTTGTGTGGTCTGTCCTCCATTGGCGTCACTTGAAGTGTGTCAATGTCCTCCTGAATCCACACTTGTCACCTATGTTTTATAAATCTACATATATTTGTATTTCTGTCAACATAATTTGATATTTTATTCTATCCTGTGGTCTGTTCTCTTCCAGATCTGGAGAGGTGGTCCCCACCTACCAGAAATTCTGTCATGAAAATTTGTATGTAATGTGATTTTTCTTGTTTGTTCTGTACACTCATCATCTATTGAATGTCTGCCCATCCTGGGAGAGGGATCCCTCCTCTGTAGCTTCCATGTTTTCCCTGTTAAAAGGTTTATTTGGGGGAGTTCTCCTTACCCGAGCGAGGGTCTAATGACAAAGGACGTTGTACAGATTGTTAAGTCCACTGAGGAAAATTGTGATTTGTGATTTTCAGCTATGTGAATAAAATTGAACTTAGCTAGTTTAGACATACACACACTCATACTCACATTACTGCAAACATCACATCCATTTTGTTTTTATTAATGTGAGTTTCATTTCACTTTTATTTACATACTCTACTACAGGTACATCTTTGAGGTACTTGCACTTTACTTTTACAGTTTTATTTATTTTTATCTTCTTAGAGTAACAACAGGCTATGTATCTAAATACAGAAGCATATCCCATACTGTATATTATCTATCTGGCAAAACTTGAGTCTTAGTTCCCTAAATGTAAATGTTTAAGTTTTAGTTATTTATAAATTAATCTATGCCTACATCAATTTCCATTAAGGATTTAAAAGGATTAAAATATATTTATATTTATTTTAAATGATATTCAACCACCAGTTCTTGGGTGACTGCCACTGACCTGTGCAGACGACCGATGGTAGGCGGAGTAGTGGAGGGGGGCTGGGATCGCCGGGTCATGGGCCAGACTGGGATACTGGCTCTGGATGGAGTGAGGATGCTGGTTGGCGTAGCTGCCATAGTTGTAGCTACCAGTATACCTAGAACAAGGTAAGCTAAATTAATTCAAGAAGTCCAAAACTAAAATGTTTCCAAAATGCCTTGAAAAAAAGTTTTTAATACTAAAAATCATAATTACCCATGCTCCTCTCTGTGGGTGTAGACTGGCATCCGGTGGGTGGAGGATGGAGGTGGGGCTGGAGCGCTGCTCCTCATACAGGACAGCTGCTGTCCGGCCTCTGGAGTGGAGCCGCCTGCTGTTGTCACTGTGTATGTAAGGGACCAGGTATATGACTGAACAGCGCCTGGTAGACACATATATGGACACAGAAACAAATGTGTTGGCGCAGAGGAAGTATGTGCGGTGAGACATCCGTTTATTTAGGATATCTGTGTGTGACTGTCTCACCTGTGGTGGAGGTGACTCCGGTGTACTCTGGAGACACGGCAGCTGTTGGGGAGCTGGCCGAGGAGACGCCCACCGAGTGGACTGACCGAGCAGGAGAGAAGGATCCTGGAGACGGGGAGGTGGGGGTGGTTTCTGTCAGCGTGAATTCCTCCTCTCTCTCTGCTGAAAGTGTCAAGAGGGGACAAATCGTTAGACAAATCAATACAACAGGGATCTCTTGTGAAATAAAATTTGCAGTTACTTTGAGGGAGTTAAACTCTCTGTGAGTCAAGTAAAATTCATTTATAAGGGGCTTTTTTTGTGCAAACTGTAGTTTATAGACTTGCATGGACTGGAAAGAGGCTTCAAATGTTTTTATAAAATAATTTAGATGTACAGCAGGTACAATCTTTGCACTGCACTTTGTATGATGATGAAGTTAATTAATATGACTATTAATGAGCTGGAATAATAAAATCTTAGCTACCTCAGTAGAGCAAGAGATCAGCATTTCTTGCTAATGACCCCATCTTATGCTCCCAGAATTCTCATGACTTCAATAGTTTGAGGTTTCAAGTTGTAAAGTAAATATACTTTTTATACTTTGTTTACTTGAGAGCACTGAGGGAGAGTCACCAGTAATTAACGATAATCTTCATGAATCGTTAATCAGCTGATTATTTTCACAATGAATCTGTTTGGTGCATAAAATGTAAGAAAAACATCTAAGTGATGTCTTCAATTTGCTTATTTTGTCTGACTGACAGTACAAAACCAAAGCTATTTAGTTAATTATCACATAAAGCAAAGAAAGGCAACAATTCAAATGTTTTTGGTTTTTGTGTGAAAAAGCGCTTAAATGACAAAAA
>NW_023339762.1:19624414-19660074 GCF_004916995.1 Morone saxatilis
TTTAAGTAAAATATTATTTTATTTAATTTTTAATTAATTTTTGAAAAAATACTGGACAAACAGGACATTTTATGGCAGGAATGTCATCTAATTATTGATTAATTAAGGGTGGATGTGTATTTTATGGCTATGGGTTGGTTATGGCAGTGCGGATAGCAGGCAAACACATAATCATCAACATGAGGGTGGATCAGGTGGAAGGACCCTGAGGAGCGACCGGCGCGCGAGACTTTAATAAGGGCGAAGACGAGTGTTATTTGTACGCAGGGTGGAGCCAGACTTTAAAACATTTGGGCTTGAGCTAGGGGGAGGGGCGGTCAGGGGCCGTGTCCCTGGAGATTCGCTTCCCATTTACAGTAGAGATATATGTTTTGTCAAGGCAGCTGACATTAATTGCTTGAGAATACTGTCTGTCATTCTGCAAAAACAGATATTCTTGCACAAAAGAAGAAATCCATCCATTCAGCCTTCATCCTATTCTGTATCTAATTGTTCTTCAACTGTCTTCAAGGATTTTCAACCCTGTAACCTAAAAAGAGGCAAAAATAGTCTGATGTTTTTATTTTGAAGTTACATGACATAGGTAGGGTAGGAATTTGTGAACAGCATTACTAATCTTGAAACCTATATATGCCCCCTTTCTGCTCCGCCTCCGTTCGTACCTTGGAGGTTATTAGGAGTTATTGTGTGTTAAAAAGTAATTAATGTAGTAACAGAGACTGAGTTGGCTGGAAAAAAGAGCCCCCAACAGGATATCCATGTTGTTGGATAGGACATAAATGATGATGACCATTAAGACCGAAGCATCCGAGTGACGACATCACATCCTGCAGACTGACAGGGGGGCTGCTGTTATTAAAAAGAAGCGAGTTTGATTTTTTTCCGTGTACCGAGGCAGTGCCAGAAATATGGCAGCAGACCCCCGAGGTCGCACGGAAGAAGAAGACCGTGGCATGTGAAGGAGTGTCACAATTGTGTCATTGTGCGGGTCGCTGCCGCCGTCGTGCGCATAATAAACACTATTCAAGGGAGCAGGGTGTAATACTGACCGGTCATAAAATGGAAAAGACAGGCAAACACATCGGGAGAGGGGAGGGGCGGCTTTTGTTAATTAGCTGTTTGTGCACAGAGACCTGCTTTATCAAACCACTGCAACCAGCTGTGTCTTTGATATTCACAGACAGACCCAAAGGACACAAGTAGAGGAAAGAGAAGCCATTTTCTTTTCTTTTCTTTTTTACAACTCTTCACTTATTGCAAACCTTGATTGTGCAAACAAGCTGTTAAAGCAGCCATTTTAGTTGTTTCTCCCCTTATTTTAGACTTGAGATTCATACAGTAGAGGAATGTACACCGACTTTGGCCATCAGTGGTGATGTATAAACTGTATATATGTATAATTATAAGACTTGTGAACTTGTCTGAACAGATCTTTTACTGGCACATTTTACATGGAAATCCCTGAATCAGAGATTATTTTTATGTATAACGAAGGATGATCTATAGGTGTTTAGAACAAATCTTAAGTACAAATTATTACAAATATTGCCTCATGATGCACTAAATCCTGCCTTAAGTGAAGCAGACCTTTGTGTGCACAGTTACATTCAGGTAGACTACCATCAGCTAAAGCTATAGACACTATATAAATAGGCAGGTTCAATGTTCTCCTTGAAGAAGAAGAACTTTCAATGTTTTATTGCTCGTCATATGGTGATTTAAGGGCAACACTTTATAGTAAAATGTCAATTTCTGATCGATGATTATAAAAAGTTGTTTTTAGGAAGGGAGCCTTTATTGTGGCAGATTATTTTATTTGTAGAACCTGCAACAGAAGAAAACGCTCTTTGTAAGAGCAATGTAAGAAGTTATGTTATTGTCTGACAAATATTTTAACACTGCAACTGTATTTTTGGAAGTCAGAGTTGGGGTGCTGAGAGAAAATCAGTCGATATAAAGTCTCATATTAAATGCTAAATGCATGACATTCACATTTCTTGCATTAATTTGAATGGTGAGAATAATTTATAGCCTATTTAATAGTTATTAACAACTATTTACACAAAAAAAACATTTTTGTGGATAAGAGGATGTTTCCTTTTATGAACAAATGTTTTTCATTATGCCAGATTTTAGGGGGTCCCCCTAAACGCCAATGCTTATTAGTCTGTGTGGTAGGGGGCTCGTGCATGACACAATAAACAAACTTTTCTGCACAGTCACGAAGCACCGTCAAATTATGCGTGTATTTCCTGTCTGTTGCATTAACTAATGATGACAAAGCTCACCAAAGCTGGGCGCGCTGTGGAGGGTCATATCCCGGATGACTCTGGTCCCAAAACACGACCACATCAGCAGGAACTGTTGGGCCACCTTCTTCAGGCACCCGGGCCTCTTCCCTGCCACCTAGAGAGAACATTTCCATGAGAAAAGAGGGGGAAGGGTTGGGATGCCGGGGTAGAATTAACCCCTTGGTCCACATTGGGGCTTAACCCTCAGGAACGAAAAACATGTCAACAAGTCAACTATTTAATTTGCCCCCAGGGACACGCCTTCCTATTGAACTATTGTCTGGGCAGTCCAAGACGTTGCCAGGGCAACCAAATTTTACAAGCCCATATCTGGCACATAATGGACGCAAATGGGAAGCTTGAAGACATCATTAACTGGGAGGATTGCAACGTAAGTGCCTCTGTGTAAGACAGACACAACAGGGACGAGTGGATTTCAGCCGCAGGTGTCTCTTTTAAAAAAATCTGACTTCTGCAGCACAAATACGTCAAACGTTTTAAACCACTTCTCTGCAACAGTGGTGGAAAATGTATAAACTTCATCAGTGCAACTTGAACAAGAGACAGATACTTTATGCACAAAATGCTGAGTCAGAACAGGCTTAAAGACCTGTTAAAAAAGTTTTTGCTGTCTGACCTTGACGACACAGCGGTCCACCATCGAGTCCAGCCACTCGATGTACGCCTCGATCGGAGACTGCTCCTCCAATAGACGGTCAAACTCCTGATACACTGTGACAGGAGGGAGAACGTCAGGTTACACAGTATTTTACATCACTTAAAAGCTAAAAAATCGGTGCGTCATCCTGTCAACTTCTACGTATCTGTGACCTCTGATCCGGCAAGGACGGAATCAGAGGAGTGGGGCTGGACTGAATTGGAGATGCTCCACAGGGCGTTTCAGAGGAGAGTGAACTTGTTTAACCTTTTGGTCTCCATCATTTATGCTTTGACTCTGCTGGTCGTGGGAATGACTGTCCCTTCTATGTGTTGTTTGTGTGGAAGTAGAGTGTAATTCTCTGTCTGGCAGCGTGCGTTCGAGTGGAATCAACGTAAATGCGTGGACTTACAGTGGATAATAAGCTGCCTGTGCTCCTCTTGTGAGTCCTCCATGGTGTAAAGTGTCTGCTTGGTGATGCTGTTCAAGTCCACATTCCTCCAGTCCTCCAACATTTGAAAGGTGATGTCGGCACTGTTTATCACAGTCCGTGATGCCTGGGGACAGATAAATCAACAATATTACTTACAAGCATACCCATATCCCTTATCAGCCGTGTTTGTTCATATGGATTTTATTAAAAAAACATTCAGAGCGTGACAGGCACCTGACATAGATGGTTTAAGGATGTTTGTCGCTTTAGAATCTGAGAAAATCTTCTGGACACTGGAAACGAAGAGGAGAAAACAATACGGCGTGTCATCATACAAACTTTGTGTGAAGATGTTAAACTGTTATGATGAGATTTTACACTTACGTTCAAATTTGATATTCCTCAGGTTTTCAGGAAGGTCATGAAGTGCTATTTTTAGCCACTCGTCGAGCTGTTTGGCAAATTTTCGAATAACCTGAGTCAAACTGTGCAGACGAGGGAAACAGAAAAACATTAAATACATCAACATACATCATAAATCATAATTTAATTAGAACAACAACTAACAATTATTTTGACTATGGTTATTATTCTCTCAGTCAATGTTTTTGTTAAAAATTGTTGCAAAAAAGATATTCAACTATCAACCTCAATCTGATGAGTAAGACTGAGACGTGAGAAGCTACAGAAAAAGCAAGTAAAAGGACCTTGAGCCTAAATGCTGTTTCCAACCATAAGCCTTCAAAGTACTTTATGGCTATAAGTTAAAAAGTGATAAATTAAATGATATTACGGTTGATGCAGCAGCTTTAATTCACACTCCAGGACGAGCGGGTACGCTGTTATCTGTATCTGTGCAACCAACTGAATTATCTGTGTTCATAGCCGCACTGGGAATGGGCGGGGCTTATACCGGAAGAGGGCTGGACTAACTGAAGTTGTTAATTTAACTCCTTGAAATTGATATGGTAGATCAGAAGTTGCTACATTATTGAAAAACTATTTATAGAATTGAGCATTAGAGCACTGTTTTTGATCACATTTTACTTATTTTATACTCTTACTCATCATCAAATCATCTGTACCAGACACTTAATAAAATTAAATGTTTGTTGTTAAAACATACCACCCAATCCAGTTTTAGTAACAGCAGGCAGAAAAATGGTACAAAATCACTTATTTTAGGAGCAAAGGTTACAACACATGCTCACCTATCAGGCAGTGCTTGCAGGACGGTGGGCATCAGCACCCCAGAGATGGCCTTGTAGAGGATGGAGTCACAAACACCAACTATGTTCACCACCGTGGTGGAGCCGAGGACAGGGAGCATGTGGGGCGGCATGCCCTGCCAGAAGTGCAGCAAGAAGCTTTGGACCTGAAAATACAGCACACACACACCGCAATATTCAGTATTACAGGAAATAAAAGTTCAATCAAACAGTTTTTTTTAGGCAGATTTGATGTGTAAAATGGTTTAAAACAGAATAAACCTTGCCTCATCAAAGTTGGCTCGAATAACAGTGTCCAGTATCCTCTGACAATGCGTTCTGTACATCATGATGAAGGTTGACACCTGTGAGTAACAACAGAATATTAATCTCATTGCATCACAAACTTAATAGCTTTTTTTCCCCTCTCTTTTGGGAAACTAAAAAAGTGGTACAAAAACAAGAAAATAAATCTTGCACAAAGCATGTGAATCAATAAATACATGTTACAGGTCTAGGCTGGAACAGAGTGATATAAACCGAGCTTTAGAGATCAGCAAAACACAAACCATTTAAAATCATGGCCCCTCTTTAAAAGCCGGACAGCTAGTGCCTGTCCTTTGTCCATTGCTAGATCTTATTATCTCCCCCAAAAGATTAAGAGTTAGTGAGGAGCCAGCATATAAATCCTCAAGGTCCTTCTCTAAATGCAAACCCAGTGAAGGTCCCGGGGCAGATAAAAGGCTGGAGCCAGAGGGGGCGCAGAGATGGTGAGATGGCAGGGAGAGGTGGGAGGAGGGGGAGAGCTGTAAGGATGGACTTTTAAAACTCCTGTTTACCCTCTCTTCTGGCAGGCTGGCAGGCAAATTTAGGTCTTTGACATTTGGAAACTCTGGCAGGAGCGTTCCCAGTTTGGAGCGCGGTGAATACGCCACTGTCTGCTTCGTAACCTCTTTCTTCCCCGTCTCGTTCACCCATGCCGCTCCCTTCTTGGAGTACATCACGTCATAATACTGAGAGGTCTCCTTCACCGCTATGCCGTAGTAGTGGTACCTGAACAAAACAGAGGGACATATTAGGATCATCATAGGTTAAAAAAAGGTGTGAAAGAAAAGTAATACATCATTTATTATACATTTGTTTAAGTAAGTTTGGTTCTTCAGATTACATGCTTCTCTGTGATTTTTTTAAATGTGCACGTAGTCTACAATTAGCTGATTTCTACTACTTTTTAAAATTAAAGAATCTCACAAATGCAGGAGTTATTTGAGTTAATGAGTAATTTTAACTTTTAATGTTGCTAACATGCTGTGCTTCACACTTTGTCTTGAATCTATGTCTTTTGTTTGGTTTTTTTTGGGGGGGCAGGGTTTGTGGATAAGTGTCTAATATGTAGGTAGTTTATGACATAATAAAACCAAACCAACTCACTTTGACTGCCCTCTTGTCCCCAGTCTTCTGGTAGTCAGCGCTGGAAACTGTTGCCTTATGATCTGTTCATTGGAAGAGAGAAAAAGTTGTCAGTGTGCTACAGAAAGAGAGAATTTTAACTTATATCCTTACAGCAAATTCCTCTCAGCCTTTCACAGGAGTTTGTAACAGTAAAAGGGGAAATAAACAGGAGGTGGAAGCAGGTGACACAAATAAGATCTTTATAGAATATCAACTTAGACTTTTTAATACACAACAAATACAGAATTACTTGTCAGAAATTACTGATCTACAGTATCTTCAGTTCTTTATGAGAAAGTGTTTAATTAGGTTTGTCAGGAGAACAACATGAAAGTCTCATAGCTGTGACCACGGGGAGGTCTGTGAGGAAAAAAAAAAGAAGCTTTGGGAGCCATCCATTTATGACATTCAGGGGTATTACTTTTTTTTTTTCCCTATATCAACAGTCTCCCCTCATCTATCCTCCCACCCATCTTCTCTCCTGCTCGCTCTCTTTCTCTTCTCCACTCCCTCCTTCTTCCTCTCTCTCTCTCTCCTCTCTTTTTTTTTTGTCCAAAAGAGATTGGCTCCTCGGTCCAGCTCCTGGTGCAGAAACTTTAGCAAACAGTGTAGCTCTCCATTGTGTGGGATGAAAAAAGAGGGCAAGCTGTGAAGTTTCTGTCAGGCCCCGCTTGATAAATGAGCAGACAGGGAGGCAGTCCGGGCCCTCTCTCGTTTTTTTGTCCTGAATCAATGAAGCCTTCCTAAAGGACACCCCACACTGCTCCAGCCACTGATCTAACATTCCGCAACATCTCACCCTTCCAAATTTCCTTTAATTACACATTAATCCAGGCCCCTTCTCTTTTTCAATATCTTCCGACAGGAGCTGCGGAGGGGCGGCGGGGAGGGTGGGGGTGGGGCGCGTCTTTGGTTGGTGGTGGTGGTGGGCTGGGTTGGGGGTTGGGGCCGGAGTCCAGAGTACAGGGGATTGCTGGGGGTAGGAAGGCTGAGGAACTTCTTGGGGTTGTGGGAACAGACGAAAGCACATCTCCTTTGGCTCTAGATTATGTGTTCAGTGAACGACCGCAGAGCTTTGCTTGCTTCACACTGAGCTGCAGTTGATATTACTTCAACAGCAGCCAGAGCTGCAGCACAAAAACCAACCCAGGCATGAAATGGTCAGACTTAATGCTTATGGCTGATTTAGTGCCAGAGATTATTGCTTTCATAGGGGTAACAACATCCGAATATTGTTCTTCTGTTGAGTCATTTTGTTTTGATTAAACTCACAGCGCACGTATAAATGTATATTAAAAACCCTAAAAAACTGAGAAATGCTCAACTGCAAATCATCTGCGTAGTAAATCAGACATTTTAAATAGAGATGCTGACGACAGATGACAGAATTAATGGATTTTGTGTGTTTTTATGACATTTAAAGATGATTTTCGGTTAAATTGGATGCGGGAGGTAATAAAGAGTTGCCAGACGGTTTAACCTTTGAATCTTACCTTTCCAAAGCTGGCTGCGTTCACAGGCTGTGTGTCATGCTTTTCACTGAAGTCTAGGTAATGCATGTAGAGGGCACTTCGGGGGATACACACACCTTCGGCTATCTCATAGTTCTCTTCTAGCCTGTCAAAAAAAATCAAATATTGAAGTTTGTGAATGAGATGAAATAAGAGAATCATCGTTTTTTTTTTGTATAAATGGGGGAAAATGTAGATTAATTTACAGTGTGAATGTTTAGGATGCCAGATTACATCCATGTCAGCATAAAGAATCAATGCAGTGAAATAATAAATGATAATATGGTGTTAAAGTTTAAATTATATTTACTTATGCAGGTACATTAATAACAATTATGGCAAATTTCTATAAACATAAAATGTAATAGTCACATGTAGCAAGCCCATGAAGTCAAAACAGAAAATAAATAACTGAATAAAAGCACAGTAATATAATTTTAACCAGCAACTTCATGCACCTTAAAGCAGCATCAAGTACGCTCACATCATGTCACATAAACAGTCACAGACATTTAACTCTACAGACAGAACCAATCAGCAACAGGATTTAAATGTTCAGCAACACACAGCAATCAGTAGATGTACTGCAGCACACAACTTTATCATATTTAGCATCAAGACAACTCAGATATCACTGATTGCAAAGACAGAAACACCTGCTCCTGGAGGAACATGTGTAATAGACCAAAGTCCAAAAGGTAATTTACTTGATGATAATAACAGGAGAAATAAAATGTATAAAAAGATTGTACTTCATGATAATTTTACAGTGATCATATGTGTTTTTGTTTCCAGTTCATACATATAAAGGTTCACGTTGGTTTTAGTGTTGTCTTATATGACAACCTGGTTAAAGTTCTGTTTTACTGATCTGGTGAATTATTTAAATCTCCATTAAGAAATAAAGTAGAAATTAACACTGAATAAAATTATTCCCTGTAATGTCGAAGAGTTGCTGGCACTTTCGAATCCCAATGAGAAGCAAAACACGACTCTAAAGCTTTTAGTAGTTATCAGTGAATTGGTTATCTCTTATGTGTCCTATAGGTCTCTCACTGTTATGCTTGGAAACGTCCCCTCCTCTCACGCTCTTCTCTTTTCTGGGGTCCCCCAGGAGTGTATTCTGGGTCCCCTTTTATTTACCCAATAAAGCCTGGTGCCATCAATATGTCCTGAAACTAAAAACTGGATGTCCAGAAATGTGATTTTTTGTGTAATTGTTTAAAATTATTTTATTGTGATTTGGATTTTATTTGCTTTTTGTTCTTTGTTTTGACTGTAAAACATTTTGAAACGTCTGTGCTGTGATGCTTTAAGGTTGTTTTGTAAGTATTTCTTCCCCCTAACGGTCCAACAAGTTAACTCACTCAATGCATCTTTAAAGCCTCTTTGCTTTCAATACATATTTGAATGTGGTATCACAGTATTCCCATACAAACTAGAAAAACAGACTTATATTTAATTACGTTTTCCTTGTACAAGTAACAATAAAAGGTCAAATAACTAAATAAGAGCGTACCCAAACCTAAGCCTTGAGGTACACCAGCATCAGTACCAGCAACCACAATGTTAAACAACACACTGAATCCTGCCACCACCTCATCATGCATCACAAGTTGCATTTTTATTTATACAACTCGTCTGTTAGCTTCTTCAGTTGTTAGATAAATTCAGCTGGCACCTACTGTTTCACTTATAATGTTGATGAAAAGTAAACGCCTCTTACATCGCACTTTTATTATTATGGAATATACAGAATATGGCTACTGTAAGAGCCTGGTGCTCTTCTTATATGAGCCCTGACCGTATTGTTTTATTAAACCTGTAATCTGTAATGTTCTGGTATAAATATTACGGTTGTAAACTTTAACTATAACATTCTGCTAAAATGGAGGTAAAATTTCTAGTATTTCACTATTATACCTGCACATACAATACTTATGCACAGTGAGGTGAGGCCAATTACAGCAGCATTTATGTCTATAATGCTTCTCTTTAAAATGGTACAACCCAACTCATGTTCCTCACTCAGGGTTCTAGCCCCCCCACAGTGCAGGTTGAATGTCTATAAATATTAATTTTAAGCCTATGTGCATTTTTGAATGCTGTTAAGTAAAGGCTGGTCACGTGGCTGTGCAACAGGCAGGCACATATAAACTAGAGGCAAGTGTGGGGTTTGCATTTTATACACGTAGAGGATGTGAAAGATTGAAGCTGCTCTTCTTTTTAAGTCTGTGTCTGCGTACAATGAGTGCAAAACAAATTTTCGCTTGAGGACAAATAAAACATAAAATGGCATTTGATCAGATTATCATGATCAGATGTTAAATTAAAACAACTTAAAAACAGATTTTTCTAAATTCTCCTTGTTGTTACTAAAAAAAAAAAACATTTCAAAGGCAGGAAGTCACTTACATCTGTGTTTATAGTTTACTATATATACATAATAAAGCCAGAACAGAACCCAGTGTGAAGAGAAACTGGTGTCATCTGTCTGTGTCATGTAAAACTATTCACATTTTTAATATCTAACGGGACTAGAAAATGAGGAGGGAAATCTTAGAGGCTTTACCACCAAGTTACCACTGCTATGTGCCACAGTTATGTGTGTATCACTCTAAACTTGGTCAAATAATTTTAGGCTTGATTTTTAGCATTAATGTTTCATGTTGGTGAGTGGAAGCTTTAATTTATTAAAAACCTATTTTGGGTTTCATAGTTTTTATATTAATTCTCAATATTTGCATTTGATTACTGCTGTTTGACACAAAAATTAGATTTTCTCTATTTTCTTTCACTTTTTTTTTCAAAAATACAAATTTATTTTTAATTACTTACCATTCCAGGGTAGCCGGTGTCGAATGTGGTTTAGAGGCTCTGTTGTTTTCTTTTTCTTCATCTGTAACATTCAACACATTGTGGATTTTTAGGATGAAATTAAGTTATTTTACGTAAAATGAGACAAATGTGGCACCAATGAGACTTCATATAACCCACACTAATGTGCAAAACACTGTATGTTATTTCCTCTGGTTGAATGATGTTTATAGCACTAAACACTAACTATAAGATGAATAAATAAAGTCCAGGAAACACACAACACAACAAGAGTTGACAGGATTCCTCAGTGAAGTCAGTAGTTAACAGTGTTTGTGCTGCTTACGCTCGTCGTTGGACATGTTCCCCAGAGACGTGTGACTGGAATATCGCTTGCTCTCACTCTCGTTGAGGCATCTTTCAATCCAGCTCTCTAAAAAAAGAAATGATTGAGCACAGATCACCTATTAGTACAGCTCAGAAAAACCTTTTTTTTATGTTGTTATTCAGACAGAAGGTAAAAAATTATGAATCATAAGAATAGGATTTTTAAAGATGTAACAGTGGGATTCTTTAATTGTCTTTAGCTAAAAGGTTTTGGTGTATTTTTTCTGTATTAATATTCATTCAAATTTAAATTGTCAATTTAAAAAACTTTCTGGGGTGAACTCATTTTGTCCTGCAGTTGAATAGAGCCAAAGCTGTATTTACATAAACAGTGCAAATCACTGCCTATACAGGACACTTTAAATGTCACTAATGTGACAGGGCGAGCTGACAACAATCGATTGTATGGGCAGCGGTGCAGCCATGGCTCTATTTGAGATGTTTTCACCAGGACGGCAGGAATCCAGCATTGTTCCCAGGAAACTACGAGCGTACACAGTTGCTTAAAAGAGCCTGTGCACATTACTGAAGCAGTCTGGTGGAATAGAGGCCATTGTCCTGTTTTAATTTCTACTTAGAAATAGCTCAACTGGTGTGCTTTCTGTGAGCGAGCAGCAGCAAAACACTAAAGCTTTCATGTAGAAACGGACTGATAAGTAGAGTGGAAATCCATTTTAAATTCTTTTTTTTTTTTCAGGAAAGTTATTCAGTATTTGATGAATATAATCAAGAAGGAGATTGTACATGAGTAATATTCTGGTTTATTTGAGTGCAAAGCTTTATTTTTCTATTAGAATAATAAGCTACAACTAACTGGATGCCCTAAAAAAAATATTAACTCTGAATAAAAACCATTATATGCAGCCTAAAACAGAAAAGCAATGTTTGTACTTGTATTTTAGTACACACAGCACTAAAGTAAAAAGTACTTAACCGGTTACTTCTGAGCTCTTCAACATTATATTTCTTAATTGTGTTTTTATCTTTTTTATTTCTGCATGTGAACTAACAATCACCATAGCAGCTGTTGCTAGGACAGACTGCTGGCAGGGTGACCTGTTGGTGCAGCCCATTTGGGGGGATTCAAAGGAGGTCACATATATTCAAAAGTTTTAGAAAGTTTACACTCGACGAGGAATCTACACCTCACTGTTTGGCACGTGCTGACAGTAAAAAGGTCGGACAGTAGTTTAGAGTCTCATCGTCGCTGCAAACACACAGACTCTGAGCTCAACTTTTTAAGAGAAATATATTCATAAGAAGTCTTTAAGGATCTACTACCAACACCTTTAAGATTACTCACTGATTAATAGCACTCTACATGGCGATTATATTTCCTGTTATACGATAAGAAATAAAAGAAAGCAACCTGTGCATTTGCATTTGAATAAAACACCATCAGTGTCACTGGCGGCTTTCTGACACGTCTCATCATTTACAGACAGTGTTGGCTTCTTTTCTACCTAAAAAAACAAAAAACAAACCTAACAAACCCTGGAAATGAAAAAGTGAATCCACTGAAGTGAAGCTAATTCTCCACAGTGGCTCAGACCTCAAGCTTCATTTGCCACAGGAACAGATAAGTTGGGGATCTAAATAATTGGATTAAATTTGATCAACAAGTGAAACGGATGTTCACTCATTTATTAACACATTCAGGACTAAACTACTCTACGCTGCACCGGCATTTTGGTTTAGTATAAACTATTTAAAAATCCTTTAAGCAAAGATTTACTTCCATTCATCACCTTTACTCATTTTAACATACTGAGCCGCTTCTCAACAGTTTAATAGTTTCTTTAAATCCGACTGGACATGAATCAACAATGTTTCTGAAAACAAATTTACTTTTACCAGATAAGATATACAAATATTTTACTGATAGATTCTCAGTAAAATGCAGTTTTCAAGTTGAATAAACGCCTTGGTTTTCTGATTTTGGACTAAAAAAACACCCAGGAAAACAAGGCAAAAAGAGGATAAGACTTTAAAGTGCACCGTGATGTGCACTTGCTGTTTTTATTTCTCCAATTGATCAATCTCCTATCAATACTGGAGATTTAAGGGCTATTTCCTTGCTTTCTGTGACTTTTCTTTAGTCCCTGCACAACTGTGTCTTATAACAGCACTTCTCAAAAAATGTGTGTGACTGGAAAACACAAATTCATGAATAACAAAATTTAAACAAGTCATTAAAAGTAAAAAAAAAAAAACAACAGCTGAGCATCCAGACCCTCGCGCTGAAGTACTGCAGTGAAAGTTTGAGACTTCCAGAAGAGCAGCAGCAGCAGCTCACACAATGTTTTTTTTCCCGAACAGAAGCTAGTTTTCTCGACGAAATCCACACACGGCAAAGCCATCACAGTTTAACAGGACTGACCTGTGGAATCCATATCAGGCTCCTCCAGCAGCCCGCAATGCATCCTCTTCCCATCAACGACACTGGCTCCTCCAAGAAAATGGTTTAGTGCACGTTTCCCCCTCCTCAGTGGCTCTCCCCTTGTCTCGCTCTCTGTTTCCGTGACCACTGCCCGTCACAGGAGATGTTGAGGATCTGAGGTTCGCCCAGAGAGGGGTGGTGTTGGCGGAGGAGAGGGGGGAGGTGGGAATAAGGGAGGAAAGGGGGGTAGAGACTCCAGAAATCCAGCGGGGGGAAAGCCAGACCCGTCAAAATGTTTGCTGATGTTTCATGGGAAAGGGGCTGATTTTATAGGAGCCCTGATGGGGACATGTCATTGATAGGCTTGGAAGGCTGATGAATGGCCCCAAGTCAGATGGGGATGTGGCAAGGCTCACTGGAAGTCTTTTGTGGGGCTGTTTTGAATAAGAAAAGCTCCCTCCCAACGAAAAAAAAAAAGAGGCTTAGATCTACGCAGTCCTAACACTGTGGCCTCCCCGTCTTCCATTATGGCATTTAATACGTTTTTATACACCCCAGAGCTCCATATAAACATACATCCCTACACAACCGCCGCTCCTGCTTTTCCTTCTGATTTTAACTCCCAATTTTCACATCCTGCAGACACTTGCTGCCACATTTGGTCAGTTTCTCACCTCATTCCACCATCAAACCATCTTTGTGCTAACTTTTTCTCAGAGTCGACAAACCACGTGCTCGGACGAACATAGGAACATGCTAAAAATGGCACCAGTGTGAATTTTCTGGTGGAGTTGTCACCCTCTTTTTCGCTCACTGTTTCGCTGTGGCAACCTTATTTTTGGTGTGCCTCTCAGAAGAGGGAACGGTCACAAAGGGGGGGAAGTAAAAGTGCAAAGCCCGAGGCTGGGAGGGCTCTGATGGAGTGCCTGAGAGCTGGAGAAGGGAAAGCTGTGATTAGAATATGAATGGAACCACAGGAGAGGGGGAGAGGAGAGGGGAAAGAAGAGGGGAGAGGAGAAAGGCGGATTATGGCTGAATTACTCACCACACCATGGATAGCAAAGGAGGACTTTCTCTACCAGCGCGCAGGCACCACTGCTGCTACTCACCGACACACACCGTGCAGCTACCTGAGAGCACGTGTGGGACTGGGTGGCAGCAACATTGCACGGACCTCTCTGTGCATAGCTGGTTATAACAGGTCCGTGCATCCATTCAGACTCATACAGGAAGAAAAAACGACTTGTTGGAATGAGTGACAGGTCAAAAGGGCTTCTAAAAAAGCAAAAAAAACAACCTGCATCATCATACCAGGAAATCATTTAGGCTCGTCTGCAAAGATTCTTCGAGCTTAAGAAGAAATTAAATAATAAATATACTATAACAACTCATTAATGACACAATAATCAAAGGCGTAAATGGTGGCTGTTACAAAGCCGTGACCTCAAAGGAGGATCTAATTAATTTCTGTCAATTAAGGAGAAGGTGGCGTCTGCATCTCCCTCAGTGGACGTCCTTTTTTTTTTTTTTCATCCTGTTATCTGCTTATTAGAGCCTCATAAAATAGGACAGGTGCAGCCACCAAAAGAGCCTCTTCCACCCTTCCTATTCTCACACACTCTGCCTGCACAAACGGATGTGTACTGCTTTTGTTCAGTGAAAAGGCCCCAATTGAGTTGTGTGTGTATGTGCGAGTAGGGGGTATGGTTACGCTACATACGACATGTTGGTGGTATTAAGGCTTCGGTTTAAAAGAGGAAACCATAAAGCAACTTTTTCTTCCTATTGACACGAATAGAGACGTATACGCGTCGTTGCTCAACATTGTCGTATTTAGCATCCAGCTGTCTGCTTATCACGTGGAATTTATATGAGAGTCGTCCTTCACTATCTGCTGAGAAACTTCAATTATCAACAGAAAAACAACCCAAACAAAACTCCTTTTGATGCTTTTAGCTCAGCCAGTTGGATCCTTATGGAGTTTAATAAGAGCTGGTTGATAATTCAGCTAATTTTCAACTCTGTTGACATTCTCAACGATTGTCAGGAGAATCATATCCTGATGATGTGACGTATAATCACTAGAAAGCTGCAGTGATTAGTTAATTAATCAATCAACAACAATTGTTTTAAGTAAAAGAAATCAAACTTCCTCTGGTTCTCAAATGTAAATATTTGTAGTTTTAATTTTCTTCTACGATTGTAAACAGAATATTTTCGGTTTCAGGACTGTTGGTCGTTTCAAATAAAACATTCGATGAAATGATCTTGGACTCTGAAACTGTGCCGGCCGAGTATTTTGTTTAACACGTGAAGATTTTGGGCTCATGTGATGCATTAAAGTGAGAAATATTCATTATTTTCTATTTGATAATGCATACATTTGTTCAGTTGAGACATAAATCAATAAAATAAATAAAGGAAATACACTTATTTTCTATTATTAAAATACTGTGATAGAGATTTCAGACATATCACCCAACTGTAGTCTGATATTTCCCTTCTGCTAAATGCAGATGATTTCCCCCTACAGGCTGACTGTAACAATGAGTTCTTCTTCTCTTTGTGATCTCCCACAGAGGTGAATCCAGATTCTTCAGAACCAGTAAACATATCAGGAAATTTGCAAGTGCTTATTCATTGTTTTTAGCTTTTTAAATACTCTGTGAGGTCAATTTATATTTAATTTCTTGAGAAAATAAATTAAAATTTGTATTATAACTGTTGTTGGGATGTTGATGCACTGATCTCATGTATTATAATAGGCCAAATAGTTTTAATGTGAGGAGCTGTCAGATTCAGATTATTATTATGTGCATGTTTGATTGTCAAAGCTTAGGTTTTGGAGATTTTATTAGCACATTAACACACCATAAGTAACCCTATAGACCAGGGGTGCCCAATTGTTTTCCCTTGGAGGGCCAAAACTGAAACTTAATGATGGGTCACGGGTCAAAAGCAAACACCTGTTGTGCTGTTGTAAAATCCCAAGTTCCCTTAATTCACTCTGCCAATCAACTATGCTCGGATTATGTAAAATATACTACATATTTAAAGAGTATTTTTTTTACCTCGTGATAATTGAAATGGCAATTTTATATTATATTATACCCAATAGTAATGTCTTTTTTTCAAGGTTTTCTTTTTGGGAATTTTGAGACATCGGTGGCTGAACTAAATAAACTACTGGAGTGGATTACCTAAACTCAAGAATGTTTTTGCTTTAAATACAAGGAATAAAGCTCATGATTTGTAGCATTAAAACATGCAAAAGCAATGATTTTCTTTTTTAAGACACAAAAGAAAAGGGGTGCACACTGTTCATGGACTGCAGCAGTTTGTTCCTCGTGTTATTATTCATGTAAATGTTGTGTTGTTTGGATAGGAGAGCATCGTCATAAAGTACCTAATTTACTATTTGTAATTAAGTTAGAAGTAATCACATAGTACCACACACAGCAGCTGATTACGAAACAATGGTTTTGTGTTTATTATGTACACATACAAAGAGCATAATGGTGAGAAGGTATCAACATAAATGAGAAACTTCACATTGTTTTAGTTTGTGAACACCAACAAAAATGTCTTCTTTTTTTTAAAGCTTTTAGCCTTTTTTACAAAGGAATCCGTTTCCGACTTTGTAAATTAAATCTCTAACTCAAAACCTTTCACTCACACAGACTGTGTTTCTGTCCCAGTCCTGGTCAGTCGTTGTAGCGCGACAGTTTGAGTCGCGGGATGATGTTCATGGACTGAAGCTCCTGGAACAGCAGCTTGCAGGCGTACGGGATACGCAGGGAGGAAACGTGGCATGAAGACTTACAATAGTGACACCTGGAAGATAAAAACAAACTGAGAATCAGACTGGAGACAAACCAGAGGACTGATGACTGTACTGTATTCATCCAGGCGACAGTAGTCTGCATTATAAGATAAAACATCTTCCAGATCTACAACTGTTTAAGCAGAAGCACTCATTATGTTGCACAACACTATTGGGAGATGAGCTCTTGAGAACACCTGGGGAAAGTTCTCTCCTAATATTGGATTAGTAAACTCTCTGTTTATTGTCCAGCTTCACCTTGTGGTGATCAATGGCCAGAGATTTAGAGTCAGTAGCCAATGAGAGCCCAGTTACAGTAGGGCTGATGTAGAAATGATAATCCATAAAGATACAGATGTTAAGCTGTTTAAGAAACATTTTCCTGAAAAAGACAATGATAGATAGATTCTTTATTGTCCTTTTTAGGAAATTTGTTGCCACCTTCTGTACATACACATATACACACAACATTACCACAGGATAGACATTTAATCACTGCACGGACATCTAAACACAACACAGGTAATTACACTTAACGGCTACCGGGGAGCGGGGAGTTTTGTTGAGAAATGCTATGGTGTCTTTCGGTATGTGTTAATACAAACTGGATCATGTGATGAAAAGTTCTCACATCGATTGTTCCAGGGTGTTTCATACAAAGAGTTAGAGTTAAAAAGTTTAGCCCGTACACTGGTTTCTAAGAAAAACCTTTAACTTACCACCCCGAGTATCCCAACAGGCCACACTGTCCGCACACGTCCACCTCAAAAGCGTCACTGGAGATCATGAGGCGCTCCAGCAGTAGCATACTGGCTCCGTAGCCGATCAGACAATCACGTTCCATCTCTCCCAGACGCAGACCTCCGTCTCTGGAGCGGCCCTCCGTCGGCTGCCTGAAAGCAGGACAGACGCATTCGGAAAATACAAATGGGTGAAACAGAAGACAGAAAATAGTTTGTTATGCAAACTGCTTTTAAAGTTCACATTTTTTACTATTTCTGACAAAAACCTTGACTTGCTTCTGTGTCTCGGATGTAGTCGTTGACATAAAACTACAATTGATAACACGTGAGGAAACTGGTGAAGATTAACTGCAGAACAGCCTTCATACATCTCCACAAGAAGCATAATACTATCACTAGTGTAATAGATAACATGTTAGTTCTATGTAATTATAATAAGACCACTGATTTTACCTGGTGAGAACAGCTCTGGGGCCTCGGGCTCTGGCGTGCATTTTGTCGAGGACCATGTGCTTCAGTTTCTGATAATACACCGGTCCAAAGTAGATATAAGCCTCCAGAGGTTCCCTAAAGAAAATACAGCCAATAAGAGAAAAATCTGTCACTTATCCAGTAAAAATACCAAACATTTCCTGGTTACACTTTCTCATATATGAAGGAGCGGAGGCAGCTTTAAACACCATGAGAATGATGGTGCATTCAGGTGACTCTGGGAAGCTCAGACATCCTGCACTGGCTGCCAAGCTATGTTGTTCAAAATCTAAACCACCATCTTTCCTTTTGGGAGGCAGATTTGAAACAGTAGAGAAAAATTATGAAAAGATAAGTATGACAGTATGAAAGAAAACAGCAACAAGAAAGTCTCCAAACAAAACCCATGAATGTTCACTTATGTGCAGCCCAGATAAACAAATTCCAGTCTGAAGTGAACGTGGACATTTTATTAAGAAATACTTTTTTATTTCTTTCATTATTAAAAACAAAAGTTGCGCTTCAGCTGCAAACTTTTTAATAAAAAGTACAAAGTCTTTCATGAGTCTGAAAAAAGGGTTCAATATGTTGGAAATTCAGATTTTATAGTTTTCTGTCCACACAAGCTAGTTTTCGTCAAAAATACATAAAAAAAAAAAAACTGAAAACAACCATTAAGAAAATCCGCCTATAAATATGATATGCTTTGGAAAATGTGTGTATGTGAGCTGTGTTTAATGCGATGAGACATGATCTCTTTATTACCCAGTGATTCCTGAAGTGACGTAATCTTTGCCCTGGTAGTTGTATCCATAACGGATGAGATCCTCACACACATCCTTCACCTTGCTGCCTCCGAAGGCCGTACCGTAGTGAAACCGTCCGTCCAGGACTCCCGCCTTCCCAGCCAGCAGCTCAATCAACTTTCCCACCTGACAGAATCAGACAGAAATGTAACAATGGCTTTGTTTACACCATAAATCCTTTGTGATTTACATTCTCTCCTGGCACCAAATGTTGATATTGTGGGTGAGATTAGATTACACATGTACCCCTCGGGGTGGGACCAGCAGTCTAAGGATGACTGATTTCGACAATTCCACTGAGGTCACACCCAGAGGACCCCTGACCCCATCACATAAAAGGAAACACCTACTCTCATTTCACTCTCAGGCCACAGAAACATCCTCCCGAGCCAAACATTTCTGAGTCTTTTCCATGACAACCACAGCGAGCAAACACGCTGGCACTGACAACTTCAGCAGTAAAGATCACTCCAGTTTTTACAGTGTAAGGGACATAAAAGCAGGCAGAAACGGGGGCCAAGTTTTCATGTCATTCACATTCAGCAACCATCTTACAGTTCAGATGTATTGTGCGTGTTTGATAAAAAAAACGTCCACACACTGCTACAGGCGGCCGCTTCGCTGGCAGCCGTCTCCGCAGCAACAAATATCTGTTTGTGAACAGTACGATTGCTGCTTGGCGGTGTCAATGGACGTGTGCTCTGGAAGCCAATGATAACCCAGAGAGGAGAGGAGCGGGGATAATGAGGGTTTTGTCTCAGAAGAGAGGACACAAACTTATGAAGAGCGACGGTCAACACAGAGACGGAGGTGATTCAGACTGAACCCGCAGCCAAAAATCACAAATAACAACTGTGTACTAGGTTTTGGATTAGGTGTCAAATGACCAACTTTTCACCAAAACAAGAGTTGATTTGACCTCCCGGACAAACGCTACATGTTACACTCTGACACATTAGTCAATTAAATCATTTGCAACTATTTTGATAATAATTAATTGTTTTTTTTAGGCAAATTTAATTCAATTAAACTGAATTTTGTTGGTCAGACAAAAGTCATGAGAAGACGTCATCTTGGGCTGTGGGAAGGACCAAACAAACCAATGAATCAAGAACATAATTATCTTATTGATTACTAATGAAAATAATCATTAGTTGCAGCTGTAAACTGAATATATCACCATGGGCTCTGATTTATTGAGAAGAGAGTTGTGAAGAGTCGTACCGTCATTCTGGAGGGATATCCGTGAGGGTTCATGATAATATCTGGACAGATGCCCGAGTCACAGAATGGCATGTCCTCCTGTGGAACGATGAGGCCACAAACACCTGACACACACACAGACAGAAAAATAAAAACATATTGAAGTCAGTGCGCACATCTGTACACATCACAGTATGACTGTACTTCTACAGAAAATGAAGCACTTTAAAGTGATTTATCTTCAATTAAAGTAGTTTTTTTTTTAGGTAATTTTTCAAGCAAAAGTTCTCTATTTTTCTCCATTTATAATCATTGTAAATCTAAAATATTTGTCAGATGTCACCTTGGACTTGGAGAATTTTTCATGTTACAGACTCAACGATGATCAAGACATTAAAGTAAAGAAAATAACTGTTATTTGCAGCCCTATCTTTGCCCACTAACCTAACTGACCACACAAATTTAGCAAACGTCTAGTAAAACTTTGTGCTGTGTGTATTGATGCAGGGAGACTTGCAGTGGACCTCTGGCGGAGCATGACATTTCCATACTCATGTGGGCAGACAGGGTCGTCTTTTGATTCACATGACGTGGGGGACGAGCACCCTGGTCGCCAGGAGTTTAAGTGTGAGTGCAAATGTTTGCAGAGGGGCCGAAGCACTCTTCCCTGGCCAGGGTAAACAGATTGTAGACCCATTTGCAAATCAAAAAAAGAGAAAGAGGGGAGAAGAGAAGGAGAGCAGGAAGTGGAGAAAGGTGCTTAGCCTGACAGGGAGACCAGGATTACACATCCATGACTTTCAGTTCAACTCAGAGGAAGTGGGGGGGGATCAACTGGAGAGGAGAAATTGAATCCGTGCACGTGGGAAAAATTCACTATTAGCCGACCAGTCAGCGACACAGCAGACTGTTGAGCCTTACAGGATGCAGTAACAGGATGTCGACTGGGAACAAGTGCAGTGATTTACTGGAAAGTCATCCAACAGCAGGAAGACGGTGAAAAGAAAAAGAGAAAAGGCGAGTACGGCAGGGCCAGAAGAAAAAGTAAAAGAGGAAAATAAAAGGCAGTAAAAAAAAAAAAAAGAGAGTTTGGATATCAGGATAAAAGTAGGATGAAAGAGGGAAAGAGAGGAGGAGGAATGAAAGTGGAAAATGGAGGAGAAGTTGAACAGAAAGATTACATTAGTTCCCATAGCAGACATCCTCGGTGTTGTTTGTTTTGTGTGAAAGTGAATGATAAAAGAGGCATGAAATCAGCAGAGAAAGGCAAGACAACAGCAAGGGTCCAGAGCCCTCCATCACAGCTCATACAGCTCCACGCTGGCGGCTCGCACAATGGGCCCCTACTACTGACAACCCCACCACCTCCTCCCCCACCTCCACAGCTGTGTGTGTGTGTGTGTGTGTGACCGGTAAATAATTAACTTATTCTGCTCTGCTGACCAGGACTTATGAGACTAGTCATGAGTAGCTGGGAGATCTATTGTTGCAGCAAAATTTACTTCTAATAAAATAATAAAAACCTTCATACAGGATTCGGTTTAAAATATGTGTGAAAGAAGAAAAATGTGGTGATTTCTACATACAAAAACAACCCAAGTGGAGCAACAATAATAGGTTTCATGAGCTTTCCTTAATTTTTAAGTAACTCTGAACACCTCTACATGACTTCAAAGAGCTCTGATTAAAAACTATCCGTCCATCAGTTGCACATCTGGGACTTTCCATCCAGATCTCCTCCGGCTAACCCCCCGGCGACCCCTCTCTCTTCGTCACTATCTGAGACAGAAGACATTGTCCCATCCTGAGCTGACCGCCCAGTGGCCACGGCGTTAATGAGGAGAGTAAATTATGCATGGCGCCAGTTAGCTTTTTGATTAAAACATCATACAAGCCCTCTATAGGGGAGGTGCTGCAAAACAATGGAGGTTGTAAACACTTTTTCTCCAGTAGCAGCAGAATACTGCTGGGGTGTAATAAATTTGCATAGTCTGGCACAGGACAAAGAGCAAATTAATTGAAAAGAGCTCTTGAAAGATGAGGACAGGGGGGCAGTGACAGAGCAACAGCCACTGGGACTTGACTCAACAAATGCTCCAGCACAGAGACGACCAGGTTTTTTTTTTTTTTTTGCCGTCATTTACAATCTTTCATGACAGGTTCAAATTCGAGGCTCTAGCTGTGAAATGAATGCAATCCTCTGTATTGTGCACTTCTAGGTTTGAGTCAGTATGCCGGCCATTTTCAGAGAGAAGACAGTGTTAAGGCTGGCACCTTTCTGTCCGTGCCGACTGCTGAACTTGTCTCCTATCTCCGGTCTCCTGGTCTGCCTCAAGAGGATCTTGATGAGGAAGGCATCTTCAGCGTTGGATGAGATCATGACCTTCTCGATGTACGAGTCCGTTGAGCCCTTATAGCTGCAGTGAGAGAATGACAGAAAAGAAGAAAGTCTACATACAGAAGCTGAACAGGTGAGTTCACAGCGAGGCGACACACGCTGAGGTCACAGTGAACATGTTGACGTGGTGTTGGGAGCTGAAGTGCTCTCACCTGATGGGCACATCTCTGTACTGGGGCTGGCCTGGCTGGGTACTGCCCTCCAGTGGTGTCTGGGTGACAGTTGGCATGGACTTGTTCACCAACACCTGCTTGTTCTCCACTCTCTCACCTGTGCCACACACAAGATACATCGCACAGTTTATCACAGTGTTAGGATGGCGTCTCATGTGACTATTATCTGGCAGAAGGAGTCATTTGTGCTCCAGAAAGTTACTTTCTGAAACCAAAAGAGTCTAAAAATTGGATCAGCAGGACAGATGTGCACAGATAGACAGCCTCTTCCTTCATCTCCACTGCATGATTGTGAGTTAAACTTGTTCTTTTGTTCAAAACCCACACCTGGATGTGCGGCTACTAGTGCATTAGCTTTAAATGGAATATTTTATTTCTTTTCAACCTGTTTATTCATCTCCAATAGCAACCTACCTACAAAAGTAGTAGCTCTAACACAATATGCACAGCTTGGCTACTTGAGTATTAGGGAGGTTGTACTAAATTCCCTTATGTTTTACTTCTTGTTCCTACAGTTGGATGTTTGATCTTCACTGTGCAGGATGTTTTCACATTCATCTGCTGAAAGTGGAAAGCTTCTCTGTGCTTTAATGTGGAAAGAGCATCTTTAACTGTCAAGTACATTTTTGTTTTTAAGGAATTTAAATGCCGCACTGTTTAAAGCTGTCAGTATCTGCTTATGAAACTTTCAATTAAAAGTAGGCAAGGGCATGAAGTGTATTAGTTAATTCATTGCACCATAATAATGTCCCTCATTAGGTCGTGGTGTGTGTGTCCATCAACACAAAATTTCGCTGTCACAGACAAATTTCCAATGTTGGAATAAAATGATTAAAGTTTTGCTCGAGTTGCGATGCGTTCGCTAGTATTTAAGTTTATTAAGTAATTATATAATTTCACTTTGGGGTCCAACACCTGAAAAACATCAGGGACAAGCCAATGACGACCTGTAAAACACTGGACATCAGTTATAGATGCATCCTGCGGTATTATTAATGATACAGTCTGCCACATTTACTGGAGCAGCAAGGCATGCTGGGTCTCTTCCGGTCCTGCTGGTACTCACCGGGGGAGCAGATCCCGTCAGCATCCAGGATGCTGTGCCTCCAGATGGGCTTTCGTGTGGCAGCATCCAGCATGGGCCCCATCACCTTGTCAAAGGTCTGGTTGGTGTAACGCCGCAGTGTGCACTTGGCGTTTTTATAGACGAGGCACCGGCCAAATCCTGAGGGACACATAGAGATTAGAATCTTTAAGAGACTGTTGCCTAAATAGGTTGTTACGTGCTCCCTGTTACCTCTCACCTCTGTCAAGCGACGCTTTGTTGAGGACCAGAGCGTCCTCAATGTCGTAGCCGCTGTAGCTCATCACGGCCACGGTGGCGTTCTGACCAGCAGGCAGCTTCTCAAAGTCAATCAGCTCGATGGTTTTTGTTTTGACCATCGGCCTCTGAGGATACGCCAGCAGGTACATCAGAGTGTCGATACGATTCCTCTGATTGTAGCCAATAGTACCTGGAGGGAGGGGACATGGAGAGTAGACGAATGTCCTGTTACTTTGGTAACTCACCCTTTGATATGGAACTTACCAGTGTTAACTATGTATTGTACCATTAAATTCCAGTATAAGAGCAGCTTAGAGGCATTTAATGTGTCATGCCTAGTTAGGACCATCTCAGAGTGGCAGAGCGCAGGAACGAGAAGAGTTATGGCATAAAGCCTGGCCTCCCTGGAAGCCTTGACATTTGTCAGATGCTATTACTTCACAATCAGGCTACAAGCACAAGAGTCTGTGATAATGGGCCCGAGCCACACAACCGGATTTGCACATGTATAGGGCCGAGCCACACAAAACAGACAAGGGAGAGGATATTGGGCCAAATATAGTTCCAGTCTGTGTTTTTGTAATAATGGGGGGAGGGGAGGAAGGGACGGATGGAGGTAAAGCAGTGGGGTGGGGTGGGGGGGTTTACCGCGGTGCTTACGAATGTTAGCAGGGCCGTTTGGGGAAGTTTTTGGTTACCAAGGAGCTGCGGGTGCGCACTCTGTGGTCTTTCGCAGCTGAGCACACTGACCCCCTGAGCACAGCCAGAGCAGACACAATGAATTGCTAATGACACTCTGGGTGACTGGCAGGGAAAGGGCCTCCGCACACACACAGTACAAAAGGGGACCTACGCAAGCGCCCCATGTTTGATGTCCATGCGCATACACACACTGACACACACATAAGGAAAAAACACTCAATCACACATACAAATGTATTCTGACAAGAAGTGGAGCAGGAGCAGAGTTTTTTGGGGGAGATGAACCAGCAGGCTGCTTGTATCTATAGTGTTTGTTATTCTAATGTCCTTTTGTATGATTTTAACTTGTGCAAATAAAACTCTAAACTCTGAACCAGCAGATTTAGGGGGCTTAAGAATAGTGGTAATGCAAGATTAAATTACTGTCACTATCTGTGTTGGTGTGTATGCATGCACAGAAGTAAACACTGGAGGATGTTTGAGAAAGGATTTGAGATCTTCACAGTTTAATGCCCTGCCTGCTGACTGAAGCTACCTGCCCAGCTGAGTCTTACCCATGGCCTGCTTGCCCATAGCGCACTGGTATGTGTTCCTGGGTGACTGGTTATGGTGGGGGTAGGGAATGAGGCCAGCACACACCCCGAGCAGCGTGAAGGGCTCGATCTCCAAGTGTGTCGTGTCTCTACGGAAATTAGAAACAAATAAAAAGAGGCAGTGAAACCAGCGTAAATGACTAAAGCAAATCAGAAGAACCTCCCCCCCCCCCCATCAGGTGAATAATGTGTTACTCACTTGGAAATCATGTGTTCATAAAGGGCGATCTGACAGTCATTCTCCTCATTGACATCCAGGTACTCCACCAGGCCCTCGTGCAGAAAGTCCTCAAAGTTTCTAGAGTCAAGAAGAGTTTGTTTCCGAAATTATCTACTTACCTAACTGCACACAAATACGCTCTTTAAAATTAAGCAGTTTCTCCTGACTCCCAGCCTCACCTGTAGCCCTGTGACAGATCTTCAATGTGTTTGTTTTTCACCATCGGCTGTCCCTTCTTCACTATGATGTACGGCCTGATACAGAACAACAATACGAAGGAAACACTTTCAAACTACTAATGAGTCACTTCTCCCATATTCTTTGTGGTTAAACAAGAACATTCTTAGAAAATCATTTCCACATGAGTAAATATGTCATACAAAGACCTGTGTGTGTAATTCTGGATAACAAAATGTGTCCTGTAGCATTTATTTTTTGTGCCTTGTGCAGAAAGTCCAGGTCCAAACTTTCCCACCTGCAGAGACGACCTCCATCAGAGGAGATGTAGACGCAGCGGTCGGTCAAGTTGGTGGAAATGGACACAAACTCGTTGATAAAACCTGCCCTGCGCATCAGTCTGAAGGTGCTGACCAGCTTATGATGATCTCGAATGACACCAAGAATGTTTCCTGTTGACATAATAAAAGACTTTTAGACAGACAAATGGACATAAAGATAGAGACAATGCACATATCTGACATATTTAAATAACTACAGACACTGATGATGTTACCCATCATCACCTCTCAGTGTATACTGTATCAGTCTTTAAGACAGATTTTGTCCTGCAACATGTGAATGAGTCAGTTCTGTAACGGAGTAACAGCTGGATGAGAAGATCGATCTCTCAGTCTAATTACTGATTAGTACTGTCATCACTGATCCTGTCATTTGTGTCAGTTTCTGGATGTCGTAAGCCAGTGGGTCTTTGAGAGTGAAAAAACAGATGTTTATTTCTTAGTTTAACAGTGATCATGATCCTTCCTGATTGTGTTTACAAGTTTGTGTTTAAAGGTTTCAACCAAAACATTAACATATCTCTACCAGATCACTAATGCGTACTTGACCTTGTACTGACGTTTTTTAATGTGTTTTAATATATGCAGTCATGTATGAGCGGCTTTTTATTTTTATCCATATGTCTCACCCTGTGTTGCTGCTGTTGTTATTTTTTTTATTGCCACTGCAGCAAAATCAATTGCCCCTAAGGGACAATTAAAGGTCTTGAACTGAACTTGGAAATGTCAGAGAAAAGTGAAAAATGCTCATTACGTCTTCAGTCTGAAAGACAATATATACACTAATATATTATGTTTCTATCATATAAGAAAAAGGGAAGCAGCAAATTTGGACTCAAATCATTAGTCAACAATAAAACCTGCAGGCCTTTAATTTTTTGCCTGATGATCTAGGAATACCTCAACCATTACAGTTTTTAAATCCAGACTGAAAACTCAAGGCAAATTATAAAAGATACATTTAAATAGTAAAAGCACAGTTATTACTATTGCTGTTTACTATTTAAATGTATTTGTTTTTATTCCTGTTTTGTCCTACTTTTATATAGATCTATCTATTTTTATTATGCTTTTTATAATTCTATTGTTTTAAATGTGTTTTAACTTTGAATTGTGTTATTTCATCTTTTGCTTTTAACTACATTGTACAGCACATTGAATCTACCTTTGTTTATGAAACATACTTTATAAATATAACTGCCTTTCCTTTTGTCAATCGCCTAATGGATCAAAAAGTTGCAGCAGATAATATGACTACTTTTGGGTTAAACTGTGACATCTCATCCACAAAGTTTACATGCAAAGAAACAGAGGGTGCGTATACAGTAGAGTAACTCTGAACCTGCACAGCTGGTGAAAGCAGACCTCAAACTGCCTGCAGGGGTTTGTTCATATCAAGTCTGACAGACAAATGACTGGAGAACAGAGGAGACACTGTGCTCTGCCTCTGTGTGAGGGCACATTTGCAGTGAAGGGCTTTGACACCTGCTGCTACAAACTAATTAAATGGTATGGCAGCTAATATAATTTGACAGTTATCAGTGGCAAGACAAACATATACAGTAATTAAGGGGCCATGTTCTGACTCAAGAATAATACCTACTGCTGCCATGAAATTAATGACTTATCAGCCTCCCTGCAAAATACAAAATTGTCTTCTGTAAACTAAACAGAATATTTTCCCTTCATGTTCATAAGCAACGCATTCAAAACAAGGAGGATTAGACTTTCTTTTCAAGTGATCTAAGGCAACAGAGTTGTGTTAATTCCAGTGTTAATTCCCTCTGTGTTTATTTATTAAGCTCTACTAGTGCGGAGGAGTTTTACCATTGAGGAAGACGAGGAAGACGCTCGGGTAGGAGAGCTCCTCTCCGCACAGGAGGTTGACGTCCTCTACTCCCAGGTTGAAGGCCAGTTTGATTATCGGACCGTCCTCCATGTCGGTGGTGATGTGGGTCATCAGAGCCAGGTTCTTCACCAGACCACAAGCCTACAAACCAGAACGATATAAACCATGTACAGATATTTTCAAAAGGTTATGCTTCTTTGATTGGAGTAATGCAGCACCACAGATCTTTGTGAAAGTCATATTAGCTTTCCAAGCTCTCTCTCTCTTTTCTTTCTGAGTGTAGTCTAGAACCAGGATACGGGTAAAGCTGTGTTTTTATCTAAGAAAATGCTGCTTTAATGTCAACACATCAATAATAAATAAATAAATATATAATAATAATAAAGTCAATTAACAAATGCCCTAGTATGACGACGCCTTCAAGCCTTTTTGATATTTATATTCCTGAAGGATCATGAAACCATATTACAATCCAACGATGGTACTTGTTAGTCAACAGAGAGCAGGGAGTTTCATATTACATTGTTAAATCACATTAATTGAAATGAAACACTGAGTTTTAATCAATTTAGAGAGAGGAAGACCTTGTTTTTCTACATGGTCCAGTCAAATCACTGTCGGGTTATCGGTTATCATCAACGTAAATTAAACTGAGAATAATCAAAAAATAACTTTGTATAGAAATGCTTGAGGGCATCAGGCTCTGTTACATGAGGGATACTGTTTCAGCATTTAGATATTCAACGTGGAGACCTGTTGGCACGTCATTAGTATAACCTCCTCACCGGGTCAGCAGTAACAGGTTAGGTGTGGCTGCTGCAGCTCACTCACCTCTCCTTCAGGGGTGTCAGACGGACACAGCATGCCCCACTGTGACGGCTGCAGGGAGCGCGGCCCGCTGACCTTCCTGGTCTTCTCGAACTGAGAGGAGATCCTGGTCATCATGCCAAGAGCCGAAATGTAGGAGAGACGAGACAGAACCTGAGTGACACCCTGACGGTCCATCTTGAATCTCTTCAGAGACCAGTTTCCCTGTGGACAGAAATTCACAGATTATTATATTAGTTAGGCTTAAACTGCTGTTTTGATTGAATTGATTGATTGAAGGAGTATGTATCATCACAGGTCACATTAAATGCTGTGGATTCATTCAACGATTCAGCCACCAGTCATAAACAATAGTGATATGTAGAGGTTTGTGGTCTCAGTTCAGATGATGCCTGTTTTAATATAGATCATTTAAAAAGGTCCAGTGTGTTACAGGCCAGATGTTTGTGGGAATAAAGATTTAAATCAGGTTCCTCCACAGGAAACTTGCGCACACTCACCGTGGATATGGCATTGACCATGCCGTTGGTGATCTGGTCCTGCCGCATGTGCTTCACCACATCAAACTGAGCTGCTCGCTGCTTGGGGATGATTTGGTCAGCAATTTTCTTCAGTTCAGAGTTGAACTTCTTAAAGAGATCTTCAAACAGTAGAGACAGGAGCTAGAAGGAAAAGAGAAAGAGACTTTGGTTAAGAAGGTTTTTTTTATAGATATGATTCACTTGTTAAGTCTCCAAGCTATATGTGGAGTCAATCAGTCGTCACTGCGTTTTCACACAGTCTCTCAGATGTCCTAGCACCCTACATCTGTCTATCAGTGCTGTGGTGCTTTTACAGTTTGATTTAATAACCAGGTGTGCCAGCTCACTGATAAGCCTGACCTGGCCTCCATCCCAGGTCCATGTCCTCCACCGCCAGGCCTACAGGAGGCAACCTCTCTCACAACCCCCACCCACCCTGTGCATTAGCATACATCAAAACAAACAGGCAGCGCTGCTTAAAATTAATAAAGAAATTAAGCTTCCGTTGCGCAGCCAGGCCAATTAGTTGAATGTCAGGGAACCATAATTGGAGAGTGAGGAGATTGCTGCCGTTGTTAGTGTGTAAGCCCCCTATTGAAAGAGGGCTCTGTGCCCCCCCCCTCCTTCCCATCTCCTGCTCCTTATACAGAGCAGGTTGGGGGGGAAATTAAAGGCCTTAAGACAGCAGTAATTACATTATCAGAGCCGGGCCTGCGGATTAGCTCAATCGCTCCAGTCAAGGCAGCAATTCTATTGTCACGGTGCTGAAAAATCCCCATGCTTCCACAGCCTCTGGATTTTGGTGCCACCGCATATCTCTCCTGACAAAGCCAGGCTGAAATACAGGGGGAGTGGAGGAGGGAGGGGGGGATGAAAACAAAACAGGGGAAAACAAAGCTGTAGAAAAATAATGAGTCTTATTAAAAGAAGGAGGCAAAAACAAAGATGCAGGTGAGAGATCAGGGTTGGAGCAATGCTGTGATCCATTCGCACTAAAGCATGTGAGCGTTATTGGTACTTTTCTATCCGTGTGTTATTAATAAGCATCAAGCCTGTTTAGTTTTCTAGAGGCTCACCGAGTAAAGAAAAGGTAGTAAACACCTTTCATTGACTTTTGAAGTCAGAACTAAACTCTGGCTCATTTATAATGTTCCTGTTGCTTAGTTGTTCATGCTTTGTGTTTTTGACACGTAATGGCTGAATGGCAGATTAAATATGGCATCGTACGAGCAGTGAATGAGACCACATGGAGGACAGGTGCATAGAGGCTTACCTGTCCGGCCAACTCGAGACGTTTGTTTCCATAGTAATCTCTGTCGTCCACCTTGTTGTCCCCTTGAGCCAGGATCACCCTCCGCACCATCACAGCCAGGTAAATACACTTTGCCCGAAAGTTAAACTCTTTGACCTACAGACAGAATACGAATGATTAGACGTTGTGGGATATACTTGAGTGTAATCCCCAATTCTTGTCTGTCAGTTAACGTACAGGAACGTGTGTGAGGATAAGAGACGCCAAAAGCTCTCGAGCCTCCTCCATCTTGGTCTTCTTGGGACCTCCCCACATGCGCTGTCTCCGCACTTTATTCCCGAGGTACCTGAGAGCCTGAAACACAGAGCAGAAGATACAGCAGCAGTCAGAGAGAGAGCAGTCAACAGGATATTTGGGGTTGGGAGGGTTACTTTAAAAATGTTATCTGATACAAATTACCTGTTAAAAAATTTTGCCAGTAATTTAATCCAAGTAAAATAACCTGATTACTTTGTTACTTTTGGATCACCTCAACACCAAATATGCAAATCACAATGTAACTTTAGAAAAGAAAATGGAAATCAAGATTATTAGCATCAAAAATGTGTCCTCTGCTCAGTGTAATAAAGAAAAACTGATTTATTTTAAAACCTAATCCTGCTAATAATCCCCATGTTTACCAAATGCAACTGTAATCTGATTACATCTTTCTGATTACGCAACTCAGTTAAATATAATCTGTTACTCCACAGGCCTAGATACTGGTGCCAATGTGATACCTGACTTTCAAAGTGTACAAAACAATAATTGGATTACTCAGTTTGGGGAAAATTAACATTTTACTTCAAACTTACGTTAAAACATCTGCAAAAAGCAAACAATCAATCCAACCTCTGATCAACAAGGACCTTTACAGGAGCATCAACAAAAAACAAAAAAAAGAAGATCATAAATGAAAATGGAAGAGGGGGACGGGATGTGGGGTGATCATCCTCAGCATCAAGCACAAGTGTCAAAGACTTTATGTGATCCTGATACAGTTCAATACCTCCTTGATCCAACCTTTAAATTCTAACCAGTAAAGTAGTGAAAGCCAAGACAAAGACATACAGACGTCATCAAAACGTTGCTGTAAATGGATCGAGAGAATTATTACATCAATTGCATTTTGCAGAGTTTTAAATATTTTACTCCAATAGTCTGATAATTGGACCAGAAGATACAAATTTTTAACCCTTTTATTACACTCAAATTAAATATGTCAAACAACTTGATGCATCAGTGTTGATTTAACAACTTTATAAAATATGGTCTCAAGTTAGATTTAGTTTAGATGTTATTAAGGTGTTTTTGGGGACATTTTATCTTGTTTTTGACACCAGACAGTAGAAAAGTGACAGATAATGAGGAGAAAGAGAGGAGGGAGAAAATGCAACAAATGTAAAACAGGGGACGTTGTGATTACGTGGTCAGTCTTAAACAACTCAGACAGCAGGACGCCGCACAACTTTTGATACTCAAGCAACTTGATTTGGTATTAAAAATATATTAAGGGTTCGACACCCAGCTGTGGTCAATTGTTAAGTTAGAAATATATTCATTAACTGCTGCATTTAAAGGCTTTTTGGTGTTATTGTAAATGTATATGTGTTGAATTTTCAAGAGAAGGAGAAAATGTATCCGGTTGTGGGAGGTCAAGTGAATCACAAAGGGCATAATGCGCACTCACACACACGCACACATGCGCGCGTGCACACTCTCTCTCTCTCTCTCTCTCACAGACACACAGACACACAGACACACACACACACACACACCTGACTCAGTGTTCCTTTGGAGCCTCTACAGATCTACAGAAATGTCAAAGGTTAATGAGGCTGAAGCCTTAAAGACCACCCACTCTGTCCACAATGATAAACCATAAATATATATAACATATGTATCCATTAATATCCCGAGGACAACTGTTACAAAAAAACAGGTTAATGTCGAATTCAGAGAAATGAAAAAATATATTAATTGATAAAGTTTTGTGTCTTTAAATCTTAAGTATAAGTCTAAGTATATATGACTGGGAAAAAAATGACAGTCAAAATTTGGTTCAGGCAGATTACTGATCATAATCTGATAACAATGTTTCTTAAGCCTTATCTGCCTTTAATTATATAGATTTAGGCGTCATTGTGCACAATACAATGACCCAATGAATACCATGAAAAGACATCATGGAGGCTGGCAGACAGAGGAACATGAGGGTTGCGGCGACCGGTTGCTAGGAAGCAAATATGGCCTCATCAATGCATCAGTGGTTCGTCTAACAACATAATCTTTATGAAAAACAAATTGGCCGATTGCATTCATCTGTAGATGTCAAAGAAAACACGTGGGCCTCCTGAATAACCCATGAAAAGCATTACTTAACTGGCTGGTAAGACAAAACCTTAGTCGTTTGATGACAGGGAGACAAAGAAAAATACCTTCTGTTGACAGGCAGGAGCCGCTTGTTTCTGTGTCTGAACAACAACGTCCTGCTCCTCAGACAAAGTTAATGGGCATATTAGGGCGGACTGATAATTCAATCTCCTCCTTTATTGACTTCCAGCAGAATCCACGGTAATGATACGTTATCAATCTACAAATTTATGTTGTTCTAATGAATTATTCTGAACAAGCATGATTTCTCTGACGTTTTTGTTTTACACAAACGCTTCAAAAATTATTTTTTTATTTGATTCATAACAGAGGAACGTTAATCTGTTGAGTCATGATACATGTTTTTTTTTTTTTTTAAATGTCCTTAATATTTTCACACTTTAAGAAATATGCTTATTGACTGTCTAGCTGAGAGACAGATAAGAAGATGACCACTGTCAAGCCTGTGAGATAAATATGTAGTCTGTTAGCTTAGCTTAGCACAAAGACTGGAAACAGGGGGAAACCGTTAGCCTGGCTCTTATCTAATGGTAACAAAATCATCATCTCTGAAGTTCACTAATTAACTTGTCACATGTTGTTTGTTTGATATGAACAAAATCAAAAAGAGTAAAAAAAACAAAACAACAGGTTTTGGTTTTTCGGGGGGTTATGTGACTTCCTGAGTTTTGTCGTGACAGTGAGGTTGCCGAGCAACCAGCGGAGAATCCAATTAGTGAGCTGGTAGGTGGATTTTCTTACTGTTGGACAGAGCCAGGCAAGCCGTTTCTGGGTTTCCAGTGAAAGTGGGAGTGACAAGGGTCAAAACTGATGCAGGCAGAGATATAGTGAAGTTTAGCACCTGTACAGGTAAGGTTTAAAAAATACTGGATCCTACATTTCCCATAATGCAACAGATTGCATCTATTCACTAAACCCTCCCTGACTGGTAAATGCCCCACACCGTTCAAACTCCACCCCCCATACTGTACCACAGAGTTTCTGTTATTAGTCTGAATTATATTGTGTCTTTCTTTTTTTGTCTTCTAATTTCTATGCAGACTAATTTTTGCATTATCATTTATTATCATTACCAGGTTAATTTTCACCCTTTGATGTACATTGTTTAAAACAGAATGAGCCATTGAGGCTTCTCTGTTTTGATACAGTGACTACATTATTGACATCGTCTTTGTAAATCCAGATGAGAAGATAATTAAAGCTCCCTCCTGAGGCTAAGTAGGATTCCCTTTGACAAGTAAATGACTTTTATGTGTAAAATCAGCTGTGCATTCCTTTAATTTTGTATTAATGATTTGAACCACAACACCTCCCGCTCTGGCACACATGAACCACTGAGGTACCTGAGTCTGTGTGAAGATCTGGGCTTTCTGACACTCCTCCAGGCTCGGGGCGAAGCTGGCCATGACGTGCTCTTCCGTACCGATCATCTGCACGATCTCCTGGTCGCTCTCGACGCCCATACCCTGAGTGAACAACAGGCAGAGAGTGTGTGACGAGAAAGTGTGTACTCAACTAAAATAAAAGACCAATTTAAATATTTATCTATGCAGCTACATGAAGACTTTATATTTGATGTAAAATGACATTTTGTAACTAGGAACTGGAACAAGAGGTGAGCCAGGAGGCGTGAGGAGGAGACGTGTGTATACAAGGAGGGAGAGGTGAACTGGGAGTCATAAGGTTGTCTGACATTTGCTTATGGAAATGTGAAGCTGTGGGAACGAATCCGTCTGTCCCACACTGGATCGGAGGTTGTTTCTGCAGGATATACAAGCGTACAGCAAACAGAAGCGAGCACGCTAACGGCGTTCTGCGGATAATAACTTCAGCTCCAAAATGCTCGACGCTCACAAGTTGACATGTTTGGAGAGATTTGTCCTCAGAGGGGAGAGAAGTTAATGAAGCCACCTGGTTAACTGACATTTTCATTGAGAGCAAAGGACGATGCATGTAAATGAATCTGAGGAAGAATTAATGAAACTATAAACATTAACTAAACACTAACCTGCAGCAAAACCTCTCACTAAACACACGTATTGTTATAATGTTGTGTGAAATTATCTATCACTTGCAGTTCCCAGGGGTAAAACAGAGTGAAATATAAGTTTAATTCAATCAGATAAAGTGGAAAAAACCCAGACTTTCTTGCTTCATCCTCTGGGGCATCAACATAAAAACGCAGCTTCCTCCAAAATCCTCTAGCTGTGTTGTAGCACCCCCTACTGGATGCATAGTGTCACTCAGATATTTGGGTGTGACACTGGATGATGAACTGACAAGGAAATCTCATATAGCACATCTAAAACAAAAGTAAATAAAATAAATAAAAGTTTTTACGTTGTTAGATTGTAATGAAATGCAAATTATGTACTGCTGCACTTATTTTGCCATATTTTAGCAACTGTGTGGAAGTGTGGGGCAACATGTAAGTGACCAACATAAAACTATTGTTTATATGACAGAAAAGAGTCGTAAGAATTATTCATAAAGTGGATTTAATGGAACTTGAATTACCAACAGTATTTGTTATAAACAGGACAAAAAGCCGAGTATCACCAGAAATATTGTTTGTTCTTAGTTCAGAGGAAGGGGATCACGTAAGGAAATTTAATTTTATTGCCTTTATGATAGTGACAGCTGAAGATTGACAGGAAATGGGGGCA
>NW_023339762.1:19660096-19667523 GCF_004916995.1 Morone saxatilis
CAAAGGGCCGCAGGTCAGATTCGAGCTACATGGGACGCCAGCTCTACCAACTGAGCAAACCGGGCACCCAGGAATTTTCATTTTAAGTATCAGTACAGAGACTGCCTTGAAGCAAAGCGCTTTTACACGACGTGCCACATTCACCTTTTCACACACATTCACACAGCGATGGCAAAGCCCATCGAACAGAAACTACCTCATGCACGCAGCATTGGGAGCAATTTGGGGTTCAATATCTTGCTCAAGGACATTTCGACACGTGGCGGAAGGACTCTGGGATCGAACCGACAACCTTCCGATTAGTGGACGACCCGCTCTACTTGCTCTATATGAGCCACAGCCGCCCCCAGGTGTGTATTTCTGCAAAAGCATAATTCGACTATTTTAAGTTGTCAGGTAAGTTAGTTGAAGATGAATTATGTTGTACGATCCTTAATTCTCTTTGCTTCTCATGTTACTGTAAGTACTGGTTGTTAATGGACAGATCATATTTTCCATGGTTTATTTATGATTTGAGTAAAGAGCAGGATAAATGAGAAGTTTCTTCTCCCTGCTCCTCTTCAGTCACAGGATGTGTAAATAGATTTCTGATTGTGAATCGCTTCATTTTTCTCTAGAGTTGTGTATTAATGAGAGAAACTAATAAAAAACAGAATTTAAAAACAGGATGAAATCATCAACAACTCTTTTACCTTAAATATGATGGCAATGGGGGCGTCCTCTGACAGCGTGTTGTGTCTCAGGTAGAATCTGCCTTGTTTGACAATCATATTAGTTCTGCTTTTCTTCTCGTGAGTGGAGCTGGAGTTGAAGACAAGATTTTTTAAATAAAAATCAGAGCAGATGAAGAAACAGAAGGTTTGACAAAGAAAGTGATTTCACAACAAATATGGGAAATACAAACTAAAGTAATATATAATATATAAATCTAATCTGCACCAACTGCACCAAGAGGAGGTTCCAAGTATTAAAAGGTACTACAGTGCTATGGAAGTTATTTATGAGAATATTTTATTTATTTATTTTATTTTTATTAAAATATATTATTTTATTGAGCTAATTTGACTTAGACTGACACTGATATTGTCTGTTTTTGTGCAGGTTGTGTGTTTTACTAGCTATAAATGCACAAAAAAACTATATTTGCTCGTAATAATTGAATTAAAATCCCTTTTTTTTTTAAAATCACACTGGATTAATGTTTAGAGGAGATGTTGTTACTGTACCTGGTAACCGAGGCTCCAACTGCACCCTTCCTGTCCTGCTCCACTATGATTCGATTCTTGGACAGCTGCTCCTGGATCAAGATAACTTTCTCCTGGCCTTTAACGATGAAATAACCCCCTGTGAAGAAACACAAGACGGTGCATATAAATCACACAAATGATCTGATAACAATTATACTGTATTATTGATCTCATTCTGATTACCGGGATCCAGAGGACATTCATTGAGTTTTGAAAACTCCATGGGCGTCTTTCCTGTGAGAACACAGTTTGAGCTCCGCAGCATGATCGGCATCCTGAGAAAATACAGTTAAACACATTAATAATAACAAGAGAGTGTATGAATAAGACTTTATATGTAACATTATACTGTGTCTGAACGCTTTAGAGGAGTAATGAGGGAGGAGTGCAGCATTTATTGGTAGTAAAGGTGGAATATGTCAGATCCATGATGATGAAATGGTAACGTTTTGACTATGTGATGCTGTAGGACACAAAGAGAAACTATGATACCTTCCGATGGGCAGCGCGTTGCGGATGATTCTCTGACTGCCACGAGTATACTCGATGTCCACTGTGATGGGCGCCGAGTACGTCATGTCCCTGAGACGACACTGCGGAGACAAACAGGTCAACAACGATGATCATCTGACATTTTATCAGAATTATCACCAAATATCACCGTAAATATCACGTTTCAACAAAGGCCGTATTTATTTAAATGTGCGACAATTTCGGATAAAAAAAGACTTGGTGTGCGATGTCCGTTAGGAATACGACTACAGATTTCTACAGAAGTTCCATTTATTAATGTTTTATTTTAAGTAATAAATTAATCATTTAGTTAATAAAATATCAAAACATGGTGACAAATATCTAGTTCGTCTGATCAACTTTTAAACAAAGAAAATTCACACATTCAATGAGCTGAAACCATCAAATATTTGACTTTTATTTGGTATTTTTGCTTCCTCAATTATCAAAAGTGTTGCCAATTAATTTTTGGTTAATTGTCTCGAACGAAATATGCTGAACTAAAGACAAACTTTACCGACAACAATGGTTCATATTTTATAATACTACACAACACAACAATCTCACCTCATGAGGAGACACTGGTCTGGTTACGTTGAAGCTTTCTTCAACATCCGGCATGCCAACGTAGATATTGAGGTATCTGGACAAATAACAAACATATTAATATTTCTGAACTCTAACTAACTGTAACGTGTCTGCGGCTCATCAGTGTTCGACTGCTGTTGGTCGACACAGTTAGAGACGGTTCATGTGACTTACTTGAGGTACCACATGGGATCTGCATCGCTGGTGATCTTCTCGTTCGCTTTCATTATTTTCTTTATCTGGAAAAATCAAGACATTCGTATTTAGATAAAGACGCAGCAGAAACAGCCGTAACACGCCGAAGGTCACGTTGGAGTCGTTTTACCTCCACGTTGATGAAATAGTTGAAGGAGTCGATGTGCTGCTTCACCAGCCCTTTCACCTGGACAAGAACAGATGGAACAGGTTATAATGTTTGTGGTGTATATTGTGCCGAAACAGTCCGATTACACTTCTTTAATTACTAATTTAATTGAATTATTGATCCCACACTGGGGGAAATTCACTTGTTACAGCAGCTCCAGATGTAACAGCAGATAAGGATAAAGGAAATATACATTAAATAACAAAATAAAACAGAAAAATACAAGATATCAAGCAAAAAAATAGAATTATGTACAAACTATATTAAAATAAAATATTAGTTTATTTAGTGTTTATTACTTATATACATTACTGGGTGTATGATGCAATTGTAGGCAAGGTTGCAGATCAATAATCAAATTTTAAAACTCTCTCTTCTAACTATTTTATCCACAAACATTTACTTTAATATAATATTTATAGATATGTTTTAATTAGCGTATAATCACCTGAATGTGGGAATTATTATGTTTTTGTTACCTTAGAATGAGACGTTTGTATCATGTTTCTACAGTAGCTCAAAAAGGACAAACCAAACACTGACTCAAGATTGGGCCGTTCTCATTCCCAGGTTGTCAAATATAGACGCGAGTGGTGTTCATTTAGTTGCAATCTGCAACTTTACCACTAAATGCCACTAAATCCTACATACTGGTTCTTTAAATTGTTATCACCAGTATTAACAGTATCAATCTGGATTTAGCTCATTAGTGACTGTATTTACATTTAAAACATTGAAATAATGTCTGGGAAAAAATATTCATTTTACCACTTTGACCGCCAACCCTGATGACACCAGCTTTGGATCACTGCAGCCATGGAGACAGACAGGCAGGGAGACATCACTGCCATCAGGGTTTGCTCTTTCGTGTCCTACATAAATACACGCACACACACACACACACACACACACACAGAGTCCTATCTCTACTATCAGTGCTGGCCCTGCAGCGTGCGACCCCTCAGAGCAGGACATGGAGCTGAAAGGTCACAGTGTGTTGCTGCTGTCGCCAGTGAAATGCCACCAGGCCACTCCTGCCCTGTCCAGCCCGTCTGTCTGCCATGTCAAGTCTCTCTGAACAATAAGCTACAGTCTGGCTGCTGAGGTGCGTGAAAACATCAAACGTCCTGCAGACAGAGGTGAACACATCTTAGACAATGCTCCTGTTTATGCAACATCATACGTCACACCATGTGAGGGAATGAAAAGCAATGTAACTGAGCTCTTTTATTATCAAGCTTTGTTTACTGTCGGTGCCCGAGTATGACACAAAAAGCTCTCTTGTTTGAGTCCTCTTTTTTTCTGTCTTTGCAGCAAACAATACTCATTTTTGGGGTGAAGGAGAATGAAAACAGGGAATGAATGGGGGGCCTGTGGAGAGTTGTGTCAGAATGTGCTGATGATAAGCTTGGCATGGCTCATATTGAACACATTGAGACAGAGCGCAGCTATCTCTGCTCTGCGCATTTGGAGTTGTCTGTGGGAAAGAGACAGGCCTCAGTGTGGGAAACGTCCTTCTTTTGATACGGAGCTGAAGATTAGCAGTTTGCTATCATCTGCGATGGAAAAGTTCAGCCTGGTTTAAAAGAGGGCAAATGAGAGAAAGAAGGTTTTTGTCCATCGCCCTGACCCGATGTCACCCCCATGGGCTCAGCTAATGAGCGGAGCCTTTGAGGATGCTTGATAAATTGTGCAGATAAGTGGTTTGTTACAAATCTCCAGCCACCAAATTTGGCCTATTAGATTGAAAATGAAATTGATAAATGTGAGTAATGTTGGCGCTCATGAAATCAAGCCTCTCTCTGTCTGTCTCTCCCCTCTCTCTCCCCTCCCGTCTGTCTGTCTCTTGGCTCCAGGCCTGAGTCACATGGTTGACTGATCAAGTCGGGGTGTTGAGGCGAGCTCAGTGGGTGAAGCGCAGGAGCTCCGACGGGTTGCTGCTGGGGCTGAAATCAGTCTAAGTAGGCTAGGCTGAACATAAACAGACCTCGCCTCCCCTCCGGTCTCTCTGTCCTTCCACCATCCTCCGTCCTGGCCCGGCTCGGCCATAGGGTTCACTGTGTCCACAGGCTCACCTCTCCACTCTCACACCAGCATGGGTGGATGGATGGATGGAGAAGGAGATAGAAAATCACATACAGGGCTAGTTCTATTCCCAGAACCAAGTTTGTCTTTTACTGAGTTGTGAGAAGTCATTTTAGTGAATATAAATATGATGCTTTAAATTAGAATTCATTTTTGCCAGGAAACCAGTGTAAATATCTTTTGTGTTTTTTTTGTTATTTAATGGTCAAAACTGCGCTAAAAGTTTTTTTAATTTTCTGACTTGATCCACCCATCAAGTGTTCCTACCCTCTTGCTTCATTGATTTCCAGGCGAATCCAACCTGGTTGCAGGCTTTAAGAATAATTATATCCAGAGGCATCCGTATTAAACTGAGACTGTTTCATAACAGTTGGAAACTCCTTGGAGAACGTTTAAGTTACAGGACTACCTGCTGATGTTAGTTTTGACAGTACGGTTATTTGCTATCACCACAACTGCACCCATGAAAGAGAGACAGCTACTTCTAGCTAGCCCCCCTTTTTGCACAAACACATTACTGAGTGTAGAGGAGCTGCCGCTGACTCAGCAGGTGTTGATTTAAAGCAGTGGTTTCCAACTTGGGGGTCGGGACCCCATTAGGGGTCACCAAAACTTCATGGGAGGTCGCGAAGCCTTCTTGATTTTAAGGCCTGCTAGAAAACATAAAAAAGGCCTATATCTTAGCATTTGGATCACTTCTATGAAGAAAAATAAATGTAAAGTAAATTGTTTAATAGAAGTGTCAGAGACAAGAAAACACTAAATTTGTCAAAAAAAGAAACCTATTAAGTTAAAAGTGATTTAACGTACATAATATAGACAGAATTGTATCAAAAGGTCCTTAAACAGGAAATAATCTGTAAAATACATTAAAATCATCCAAATCACTTGTTTAACACAAACTTCGTGCAGTCACTGAGTTTTGAAGATAATATGAAATATCAATAAAATACAGAATGTTTCTTAGCCAAAGTGTGTCAGTATACATATAAAAAGGAAAAAGGTTGGCGATTTAAAGAGCCAAAGTCAAGATGTCACATCGGGGCTTGTTCCACCAGCTTCTGTAAGTGTTATTCTGTAAGTGACTTTATCCTGTTTTAAGAAATGGAAAAACTATGCACATTACCTGCAGTGCCATTATAGTTTATATTACAGTGAAAGATTTCTTTTTGTTTCTATTTACTCGCCCTCCCTCTGAAAGGGGTCAGAGGTCAGGAACAGCTACAATAAAGCAGCCACAAGCTGTTTGGGATCTGAGAGAAGTGTCAAGTACATCACTTTACAATCACGTCCGCACAACCCACACTTTCTACTTTTAACAACAGGAATCCATCAGTGGGAATCAACACACTGTGAAAACACCTGCTGGAGGTTTTTTCTTTCACCAGGCAAGGAAGAGAGGAAGGAAATAGAGGATAGAAGGGGGAAAGGGTGAATTCTCAGGCTGCCCCATCCACCCCAGCCCCAGTCCAGGCTCATTAACTCAATTCATAATCGTCCCTTTTCGCCACCCCCACCCCTCCTCCCGCCCCTACTGGCTGGGTAGGTAGGTGGGGGGGAGGTAGCTGAGCTCATTAGGCCAAGGACCATCGCTCACTTCGCTCTTAAAATAACTGCTGCTGCAAAGTACAAACCTCACGGCTGCGAGCATGTTCAAGTTTCCACAGTTTGGTGTTGACAAAGTGGCTCGCTGGCTGACGGACGGCTTTCTCCCGTCCGCCTCTTTCTTGTCTCTCTTTTGACATCTTTCATTTTTTCCTTCGCTTCCTCCTTTTTTCCCCTCTTCCCCGTCCAGGCAGCTTGAAGCAGAACCACTAAATGGGGATAATTGGGGGGAAAGTGGCTGGCCCTTGTCTGACCAATCTTCTCACACAACAATCAGCATATTGTTCCTGGGACCCGGTGACACAACAACCTCCTAGTGTAGATCTGGGCTGTAATTAGCAAGCAGCTACCGACATGCATGTCAGATGCAGTTATATGTAGCCAATCGATTTAAAATTCCCTCCCCTGCTTGCTTTCTCAACAACCCGGCCCTTTCATTCCTCTGACCTGTCTTTTTGGATTGTTTTGAGCTGCAGCGGGTGTTCTTTTGGAGCGCTGGATCGATGCTGCGGGGAGGTTTGTTTGCTGTCTCTGGAGATGAGACGGATGGTCAGTTGGAGGGGCCCATTTTTTGTGTGCCTGACTGGACACTGGTTAACCATCTAATGAGGGCAGAGGGAACCTGTCCACAGAGCCAGAGCAGCAGGACCTCTCTCTGTCTCCACATACTGTCTTCTCTCTCTCTCTCTCTCTTCCACACACAACACACACACACACACAACACAGCCCAAGGATGAAACTTTTTTTTGACACTTGTTTCGTGTACATTCAACATACACAGCGTCAGGGATTGTTTGTCTTCCTTTTAAATTCTTAATCCTCTGCTTTTATTTACTTACATGTGCATAATCTACTGCATGATCTCTGATTACACACAACCACACACACACAGCCTGAAGGGTTCACAGAGTGCTCACAGTTGCTGGTTGCTGTGTTTGTTTGCTCTACAGGCTACGTCCAGCATGGTGGACCAGATAAGAAGATGTACTTTCTCTGCCTACTATTTGTATGGACTTGTATGGAGT
>NW_023339762.1:19667623-19672079 GCF_004916995.1 Morone saxatilis
TTCATTTCATTTCATTTCATTTCTTTCTTTCTTTCTTTTATTTTATTTTATCTTATTTTATTTTATTTTATTTTAGCCTGAGAAGAGACAGTGCAAATTAATATATGCACACAGTAAAAGAAAATGCCAGAATCAGGTTTATTTAATTATTTTATTTTATTTTATGTTAGAATAGAATAGAATGCCTTTATAGTCACTATAAACATGTACAATGAGATTCAAATTTTAATGTTTTATTTTATTTTGTTTATTTTATTTGAATTTTTATTTTATTTTAGCCTGAGAAGGGACAGTGGAAAATAATAAATGAATATGGAAAAAAAAGCCAGAATGAGGTTTATTTTATTTATTTGGTATGGCCTCACACTTGATACATTAATGTGTTAAACTTTGTACTGAAGGGACTTGGTCTTACTTATGGTAAAAAACATTTAAAACTATTATGTGACTATGTGATTTGCTTATGAAGACTTGTAAACTTGCAGCATAATAACACAACAATAACACTCTTAAAACAATCATTTTTCACAATTATTAACTTTTTTTATTGCAAATAAACAGAATACATCAGAAATACACACATACATTTTAAGTGTTACACCCCACCCTCATCCCTGGGGGTTTACTCCCTCCCTCTCGGTTTAAACTAGCACTGTTAATGCAACTTCATGGACTGAAGTAGGTCTGTTATTACAGAGGCAGCCCCCTTTCCACATTTCCAACGTAGCGGCCTTGGCTTTGTTTACCCGGGCCGCGGACGGTTCTAACATAACCACATCTTGAAAATATTCCAAACGTTTTCTAGTGTAGTTTGTGCGATGGTACAATTAATATTGTTTTATAACTACATTTTAGGGCCAATTATGTACAATAATATAATGTATTGGATCATTTTTGCCACTTTTACTGAAGTAAATCTGAGCAGAACATCATTGTAAAGACGTGATTAAAATGATTATGAAGTTTAAATGAAAGTTATTTTAATTGTGGACATTTGTGCCTCAGATTCTTGGTCGTGCACATTATAAGGACGTGATTATCACATCAGAAGATCTTCCCCATCAGTGTGAGTGCTGCCTAAGATGTCTGCTGTTGCTGCTGAGCAGTTTGGGGTACGCCGTCCCGAGGGAGCGTCCGTGTCTGATGACCACCAGCTCCATCTGACACTGGTCGATGTTGACCAGCACCGTGGTGCTCCTCTCCGTGTTTATGAGGAAGACGATGGTGAAGATTGCCATCTCAAACTCAGGGCTGGTCCCGATGAAGGCGCTGCCGACGGGCTTCACCAAACCGTGCCAGCTGAACTGGAGGTTTAGAACGTGGTCATCCTGATCGGGCTGTGGACGGGATGTCGGATACACTTTGTGGGTGGATTTTAAAGACAACAGCTTATATTGTTACATCTGTTATCTGATGAAATGTTACACTTACTAAGTCATTGTTCCTGGCTTTGTATCCTTTGTAGTCCAAGTGTGTGCTGTTTTCTTGGAGGTAGAACTGGACCCAGTTGTGAAACCCAATGATTTCTGTTCCAGATTTTGTTTCTCCAACAAAAACATGCTCGAATCCACAGGAGTCGACGCTGGTGAATGAAACAAACAATTGTGCAACCTTTTATGCAACTGTAGTAAATCCCTTGCTTTCTGTACACACACACTGATTTAATATGATCATCTGCTGGTGTTTGGCAGGATGTGTCTCACCCTGCGTTCCTCTGTCTGTGGTAGAGGTTGAACCAGATCGTCTGCAGCTGACTCTTAAAGTGCCTCAGATTAGAGCTGGACTGTCCTTTGCTTACCAGGTACTTATGAGCCCGCTGTGGAGAAATCACATTTATGACATATATACACGTCAATGGAAACCCGACTCTGCTGCGAGATCTTCTCACAAGAACAGATTTAATGGACAAACTGGAGAAGACAAATGAGTTCTGTTGCACAGACAAAAACATTTCATAAGTCCTTTTCAACAGACAATATTTGTTAATAAAGTTCGCTCATAAAATCAATAACAAAAGACGACAGAGGTTTGATGACATTGTGAAGCAGCGTGGGATCATGGGAGTCGTTGTCTTCACCACCACTTCGGTCACTGCAGTCAGCTTCTCCCAGTTAGGATTCGTCATCGTTCAGGAGGTTTGTAACAAGAGCCCAATTATCCACAGAGAGTTTCTCTGATGCTGTTTGAGATCAGGCGTCTGATGACTAAAATAGTTTATTCAGGTTAAAATATAGAGTTAAAAACCACCAAGATCTTAAAAGTATATCGTAAAAATGTGACTTAAAACTGGATAAAAAGTCCGGCAGACAAGCACAACACTGACGCAGGCGCAAAGGTGACCGGTGTAACCCATCGTTACCAAAATAAAAAATAACAGATTTCTCTGAGTTTGAATATGATGTAAAATAACATTTGCGGTAATGTAACTCAACAAAATATATGAATATATGTAGGTCTATCGACATTTTAATGTGGAAATGTTACATATTATAGCTTTATGAAGATATACGGATGGATAAAGCGATGGATAGTTGGATTAGATAGAAAGAAGGAAGGCTGGATGCACGGATGGACTAATGAGTGAATTGATGGATGTGTATGGATGGATAGATGGGTGGATGACTAAATGGGTGGATGGATGTGTTTGACAGCAGCTCTTTCAAACTAATGGTAAAACAAAAGCCGAGAACAGATTAAAATAGATGTTTTCTTCCATTTCTGACACAAACACGTGTTGTTCACAATCGAGTCTCAGCTGGTCTGTTTTTCTGTGAGCAGAGACGCTAAAAAGCTGTAAATCTACCATCTCCTGACGCCCCGTTCACACAGAGACAAACAGCAAGAGAGGAGGAGGAAGGAGGGATGAAGGAGGGAGGAGGGAGGGAGGAAGGAGGGAGGCTGTAAATCCAGAGTTTATGTTCTGTCCATAGACCAGTAAAACACTCCGGCAAGCAATATCAGTCAGCAGGTCAGAGAGAGCGAGGGGGGAGAGGGAAACAGGTCATCAGGGAGAGAGGGAGGATGAGAGAGATATAGATGAAAGAGAGGAAAGGAGGTCAAACTGATGGAGAAGAGGGGGAGGAGGAGCTTTGTGGTGATATCCCCCTCTTATTGTGTTTCTTACAGCTCTTCCTCCGTGTGTGTGTGTGATTGTATATCTCTGTGAGCAAAGTCTGTCTTCACTTCACAAGATGGATTTAATATCTTGTGTGTGAAACAAATAATAAGACATCATCCTTCAGGAATTTGGATCTCCGCAAGGATTTTAAATTGAAAGTTTTTATTCTTGACCTCGGAAACAGCAGCTGTCTCACAACACTGTCGTTCGGTTGCTATTCTGGAGCTTTCCATCACATTACATGATCTTCCTCAGCAGTCACTGAATTGTGGGCTGAGAGGCTCTTCAGTCGGTTACCGCCGACATTAACCAACGAATCCAGATATATTCTGCATATAAACAGCAGTGATATCACAGATTGTTACAGATTATACAGTTTTATAAACAACTGGTGCTTTGCAAAAGTAGCAGTAACAGAGTAAAAATACTCTAATTAAAAGTATTATAAGCAAAATGTACTAAGTAAAAGTATTTCTTATACTGGTGTGTATTTATGTGGAATTGAGGCTGAGGTGGAGCTGATTTAAAAGTTCCATGATAAGATTTTTAAGCGTTTTTATTTCTTTTATGTATGAATCACTTTTTATTTCTAATGTGTGACTTAATTGTAACTTAACTTAAAAAAAATTTAATCTTCTGTAACTTTCTCGGCTGCCTGTAGACTCATTTTTATGCGTTTCTATGAACGGACGCAACAGGTCGGACTTTTCTGTGAACATCCAAAGAATGTGAAGTTTATGTGCCTTCTGTCTCCACTTCACTACAGTGTGCAACAGCTAACATTAGCTTATAAATGGAGTCAGCGAACATCTACGAACCACCAGCACCCACCACAACAGTCCAACACATCGTGGTGTGGGTCTGGTCTTGGTTGCTTCATGGTTTTGGCTGATGGGGTGATTTGATTGAAGCTGGTTAGTATCATGGAGACAGTTATACAAATAAAATGTAGGAACATTGCAGGTTATTAACGATATTCTAGATATGAGTGCAGTTTATTTTTCAGCATTCAGTCTCGTGTTTATCACTTTTGGGTGAAGGATGATGCCAGCTCGCGTCCACAGACTGTGTTCGCAGTGCAGATGAGCAACAGGACGCTGACTGCAGTTCACCTAACGGCCACTGGAACCACTACACACATACAGAATACATACATCGAGCTGTAGTTTAATCTATAAAGATGCAGCACGTTTTACAAGATGATCATATTTTTGCATGTTAAATTTCTGCAAATTAACCATCTGTCAGATAAATAGTTAAGTAAAAAGTTCATTTCAATTCAATTCATCCTTTGGAACTTCTTAAGTACCTCAGAGTTGTATTTAAGTACAGTTTGTG
>NW_023339762.1:19672100-19673274 GCF_004916995.1 Morone saxatilis
TAGCTAAAACATATTTATTATAGAAGCATAGTTTTCACATTTTGCACACTCTTTGAAAAAGTACCTGACATCCTGAGTGTTAAAAAGTTTAACTGCTGAAGCTGTCAGCCTGCAGTCTGTGTTAACCTCTGGGAGGAGAACAGAAAAGATAGAGGGAAAAACTTAAAGAGAAAGAGAAAAGCTGCATTGTTCAGCTTTGTAGAGTCAGATGTTGTGGTTCTGTTCTGCTGCTGTTCAACCTCACAGTGAAGAAGTGGAGAGGACGTCCTTAAAGTCCTGAGAGAAACTGATGTCACTGTGTGAATAATGTATAAGTCATATAAGGTTTGGCTTTTATGGCTATGCATATTTGACCAAACCCGCATGAGAAGCAGTGAGAGCATGCAGCACTCAACATACAGTATGTTTATATATAAACACACTCATGTTGGATACTTTCAACCATCACATACACACTGGTCCTTTAAATTGCTCATTGCTGTGCGCTGTGGTTCAATACAAACAGGCGGCACAGTACGGATGTGACTTGCATTCAGCCTGGCTGCAGAAGCAGAGGGATCCCCTGTTAAGATGCTGTCTGCAATTATTGGATTATTGAAGAGTGGAGGAGCGGGTGGCCAATCTGAGCCCTTCACACTCATGATCACAATCTCAATACCCCCCTCCCTCTGCTGCCATCCATTCTGTAGCACCCCCCTTCCTCTCCTCAGACTGCTGAGTGGAGGAGGCAGAGCTGCTGGGAATCCCACAGTCATACATTATATAACCGGCTCTGTGCTGCAGTCATGGTGCTCAAGCTGTGACACTGATTAACTGGTGGCTGTTCTTCTAAATCTGGCAGATCAACCTCCACATGGAAAAATTAATCATTTTTTCCATCTACTTAAAGGTACACTCTCTGATTCTGTTGTAGCACCCAATTTTGCTAAAATGTTGCATCAGCTCAGAGTTAAAGGTCCAGTGTGTAGGATTCAGTGGCATCTAGTGGTGTAGATTGTCGCTTCACCCTCCTCTTCCCCAGCGCAAAAGGAGAAACTACGGTGGCTGTGACACGTGTGGAAAAAGCAACCGCCTCTATTTAAAGCCAGTGTTTGATGGTTTAACATGGCCGACTCCATAGAAGGCGTCTGTAGATTAAAACAGCTCATTCTCAGGTAACAAAAACACAACGATT
>NW_023339762.1:19673374-19686620 GCF_004916995.1 Morone saxatilis
ATATATATATATATACATATATCTTCTTACCCTGACACTGAAAAGAAACAGCTGTAAGAAAGGAGGTGACAAACAATAGAAACTAGTAGAACTGAAGCCTGTGCGGCTTGTTAGGTGCAACTCGTTGTAACATGTCAAATATACCTTCATGACTTCTGTCTCTAAGACGGCATCCAGGAAGAGATTAATCTCTGTGAGCTCCTCTGTTGTGACCTGTTCAGCCACCCCTGTGGACCGCTCATAGTTGTCCAGGAGTTTGGTGAACCCTGCAGACACACATTAAGTTAATTTATTACAGTGAAATCTAGAGAAAAAGAAGAGAACATTTTCTTTCTGTCTGCTGCAGAGACACTTACGGGAGAAAGTGGTTGTGTTCTTCAGTTTGTTCTCATTAACGTTGGAGAACAGAGGCTGTGAAGCGTGATCCTGCACAACATGGCTGCCCTGGTTTACATAACTGGCTCTGCCCTGGACACAGTTCAAACACAAAATATATCTTTGTAAAACCAGAAAACAGAAGATAAGAGCTGTATGAATAGGAATATGCACCGTACCTGAACAGAGATTGTGTAGTCTACCCCAGGTGTCATACGATTCACATCCAGTCTCCACAACTCATTGAAGATATTGGATAGTTCCTGGTTTACAGCTGGTCTGTGACACAAAGTCAGGCAGTAGAAACACAGAAAACTGACAAATATTGGCAAACACAATGACTCTTGATGAATGCTCCCACTGGTTACTGTACCTTGATGCATCCAGTCCACTGACACACACAATAAGGAGGACAAGGACTCCACAGAACCTGTACAACACATTGACATATTTTCTATAACTACAGCAAAAAGTGAAAGAAAACCAAATATTTTCTGACTTCATCTGGTCTATTGTCTAACATTAAAAACACTTCTCGGTAAACAGTCATAAAAGTGTTATAAACTGTAACAAATGAAGCCAAACTGAGTTTTTTGGCCAAAAATAAAAATACACACCCTGCAGCCATGATGCCTTTCTTGTAAGCTTCCTCTCCTTCGGCTCAGACTACAGTGGAGTACTCTACTGTCCTATATGGAGTCTGTTTCAGTCTCCACCCGCACTTCAGATCCTGCAGGACGATGCCTGCTAACTGCGCATGTGCAAATCTGGACAGACTCACTTTGACATCCATGTTTTTAAGTGTACAGCCACCAGATGTCGCTTCATGACGTTTAACCACTTATATAGTATTATATAGTATAAAGTATTAGTTCATTTCTTGTTATTGGCACAATTCAGTAAATAAACAATCTGTTTGTAACACTCCTGGTTTTCCTTTGTCTTTCAGAGAGAGGAGGTGGAGAGACAAGTGTAAAATATTTAATATAAAAGGTAAATATCAACTAATTTAATGTTATTGTCAGAACTTATTAAGTAAATAATAGGTGATGTTAGTTGTCCAACTAAGTAGCTGGATTACCCAATTATACCAGATAAAACAACTGGGTGCAGAGAGGTGATCTCAATAAGTTGGAAACTGAACATTCATCTAATGTTCAAAAGTGTTTTTTCTTTACAGCTGACAAAAAAGGAGAACTTCAAAAGCCCTCAAAAGGGAAACATCTGTACAATGACTGTTGGCAAACAGTGATAAAAATATGCTTTAAATAAAAGTTAACATCTGGTTCGTTTTTAAGGTTTATGTTTCATCTCACTTTGGCAATTTACATCAAAAGAATGACGCAGAATCAAAAGACTATTGTATTTTCTACATACCATTCTACACCTTTTTTATTATACAAACTTCAAACACAAACCTTAAAAACCGTTTGGGTAACTTCAGAATACGTAACAGTCTCTCCTCTCAAACTTAATAGATTTGTTTTATTCTTCTCACTTTAACTGCTGGGCTCCATAAAAGCCCCATTCCCCGTTAATTAAAGGGTCATTTTACAGTCGAGGCACTGACAATACCAGCTCAGTTTCAGTGAAATGCTAGTCGTCTAATTCAGCTTTGAAATCTGAAGTCTTAATTACAATATAATTACCTCCCAGTTGTTTGTTCATTCTTCTGTACTTCCTCATCTGTTACATGTATTTTTTTATTGCAGGTCCCAGATCAAAGTTGAGTTAAACTGACGCCTTTAATTTGTTGCCTGTATGTGTAAACTATTCACAATTAAAGACTCTTTAAACAGCCATGTTTTTAGGAAGCATGTAGTTTACGTTTCATGATTCAGCAGCAAAATCAGCAACTTTCTCAGCTCAACTCTTCCGTCCTCAGTTTGTCACACACTCGACTGAGTCCATGTGAGGAAACAACAAACTGATTTAAATTATTTTATTCATCTTAGAAATGGATAAACGTAAAAAACAACAACATAGTCTATCTTCTAAGGTCGATGGGTTGCATTACAACATTATTCTTATCTCACAAATACGACTTTTTCCAAAAATAACTCTGTGTCAGCCAACATGGTTCCATTAAAAATCAATTTATAGTAAAAATAAAATAAACAAGCTCTTATATTAATGCGTTGAATTTCAATACCATGCAATGATATTCATTAGGCTATGATATGTACTGGTGCAAATGCATGTAGGATATTACTGTCGAGTGAAAAACCTGTAAGATGTTCAGCGTAGGATAAAATATATGACAATTTTAGTTTTGTAGAAAACATAGCAGCTGTTTCGGAGTTATTACTTTACACTAACTTCTAAAAAATGGGACAAATCTTCTCATCTCTTTTTTTCTCCAATATCTCTACAGTCAGAAGGCAATTTAAAAAGATATATATTAAAATCTATATTGGCGTTTTTTAGCGGGTTGACACTTGAAATAACTCCAGAAACCAGCTGGCAGGCAAGCAGTGGTGTTGCCCCAAATGTTCCCTCCGTCATCCGACGACAGTAATGGAGGCAAAGTTCAGGAGTAATAGTGGCTTACTGGACCGTTTGAAACTGCAAATAAGAAGGACACTGTAATACTTTTGGCTCATCTCTGAATGCAACACTAAAAAAAAGAAATGTGGGAGCATTCCTGGGAGTCTGTTGAGACAAGTCTGTGTGCGAGTGGAGAGAGGGGGTTGGCACAGAGTTTCATTCACAGCAGGACCAGGTCTCGTGGCGCTGACAGTCTCATGCGTTGGAGTCATCGTCCGTTACACTGGGGTTCGGTGAATTTGAATTCTCTTTGAAGAATTCGTCATCTTTTAGCATGCTCTGGCAAAAGAAAGACAGGAAAAAAACAAACATTAATTTGAAGCTCCTGAAACAGTCAGGGAAGTACAACCTTTAGACTCTTACCGTCAGGTTTTGAATACCCTCAGAGAAAGCTCCGATCTGTCTCACAGTTCCCTCAGAGTCCTCCATCTGTGAAACAACAAGCTGCTTTTAAACTCAATAAACAGAGACCAAAATGGAGTAAGTGGATTTCAGATATACATGTAATTAGATATATAGTTGTTCATGCGGTTTAGTGATTTGAAGAACCAGCTCACCTGTTCTAGCCTGTCGAGGTCGTCCTCGTAGATTTGGAGCTCGAAGCCTTTCTGGAAGCTTCGTCCCTTTGGCATCTCCACGTCCATCGGACACACGTACTCCTCGCTCTCCTCCTGCTTCTTCTTCCTCAGGCTGCCAAAGTTACCAAATGACAGTTTCCTTGGCTGGTGTGAGCGAGGGGAGAGAAGAGAAAGAAAATACAGCCCATCATTTATCTTTTAACAAACAACTCTTCTTTTCAATAACATAACAGCAAGTTCTTATGGCTTCACAATTGCAGTGCAACGTAAAAGTTCAAGAGTCTACTAATCAAAAATAGTTTGAGCTTGAAAAGTTTGCATAGTTGCGTTTTAGTCTGTTTATTGTTTATTTTATTAGAATTTTCTGTTTATAATTTCCCAAAACCCTTCCATAAAAACACAAACAAACAAAAACGGGGGGGAAGGAACTCAAGCGTTACCTTGACCTTGGTGGTGGCAGTAAGCAGAGTGTAGTCTGGGTTTTCAAGACACTCCTGTTTGAGCTGCTGGGCCTCCGAACCAATGAGCAGGTTGAAATGTGTGGCGAGGTGGCGGCGCAGCAGCGTCTTGTTGGGCGGGATGTTCAGCAGCAACGCCATGGTCTCCACGTTGAACCGCGGCTCCAGAACCTGAAGAGAGAGAGAAAGAGAAAGAGAAAGAGAAAGAGAGAGAGAGAGAGGAGACGTTTTAGGAGTGGATACTTTCAGGAGAGAATCTCTGTTTCCCAGGATGACTGAACCCTGGACTGTCTCACCATCAGGCCTCCGTGCACACCACTGCCTCTCAGGTTGGGAGCGTATTCAGCGAGGTCCACCGATCGCAGCCACTCCATCACCCTGTGGTTGGTCCACTGGGAAATCTCTGCTGGAGAAATATTGTTCTATGGGCACAAAGCACAGAAAGAGGATTAAAAAAAAAAGTATGTGAACATACAGCTGCGCATTACGAGATGAGTGTGTCAGACAGAACAAACTGGCTCAACTCTGTCAAATTGTTTCTCAGGTGAATGTTAAAGTGAATGCACCTCGTCAGACGGCCTGCGACGCAAACAGTTGGGCTCGTAACTGTTGAGTCGGAGCACTTGGATCGCTCTCTTGATACTGAGGTGATGCAGGACACTCCCCACTTTCAGAGAGAGCAGGTCATCCTGAGGGACAAAAGTTGGACATCAGTGACTTAGTGTAAAATGCAAACAATAAACACAAAGTTCAGCTGGAGTTTCGACAAAGTACAGATTATAAAAGAACAGAAAGAAGATGAAGATAACAGTTTGAGCAGAAGCAGACACTGATGAGACTTCAGCACGGCCCCAAATGGAGGGTGAGACGAGGACATCTCTAGTACAGTTCTCTCTCTCTCTCTCTCTCTCTCTCAATAATCCTAATGTGAGATGGCAGTGGACTCGTCAGACCTACTTCTCCGCAGGGTCTGTGGAGGGAGCGCATGTGTCTTGCCAACACTCACCACTGTCATGTAGTGCAGCATGCGACCGTCCACTCTCCCCTCATCAAACTGGGTCTTATACTGAGGCAGACCGATGTCGTCGAGCCATCCTGAGAGGAAAGGGAAAAAAACAAAGTGTCATGAGAAGGAATTCAGTTGACGGTCAGGGAGTAACAACTGGAAAAAGAAGAGGAGGAATCTTAGACTGGCAGCTGGTACTCACTCGTCACCCAGTTGTAGTCCAGCTTTCCTTTATTGTTCTCCTCCTCTGAGCCAAGGGCCTGCAGAGCCAGCTGCAGCTTCTTTCTGTGCAGCGGGTGTTTGATTCCCAGCTCCTAAAGATCCACAAGGAGGATAAGTATAACACACAACATGCCTGAGTTACAGCGTATTAAGTTCAAACACAGGAATAGTCTGCCGGCTTTACTAGAACGCATTAAATTCTTCTGCTTCATCTCACCCTCTCCAGGTCCTGTTGTGAGGCCTGTAGAAGCGTCTGTCCAGAGGAGATCCATACACGAGCCATGTTCACATAAAGACCCAGACCCTGATCCTGTAGCCAGTCGCACACCTGATCCTTTGACCAGCGTGCAAATGGAGCGTCGACATCACTACGAGAAAGAAAGGAGAATAGGAAAGTCAAAACTTTGAAAAGGGAGCACCCCTATAGCTGCATAAACAGGAAACAAATACTATTTGAAATTGTGAGTATAGAACATTAATTTGTTATCCCGACAAAGACTGCTTCTTCAAAAATCATCACACGATGTCAGAATTTCATTGTATGACTTCATTGAGATCCAAAACACGGAAACCTCAACTTCAGTCTCATTATTCAGGCTGAACGCACTGACTTACTTGCTGACTCTTTGCAGGTCACGAGACCAGCCCAGTCTGGGTCCTGCTGTGGCTCGCACTCCACCCCTCTTGAACTCACCCTCTGGTAGGTTGTCATCCAGGTTAAATGTGGTAGACTGGCTCCTTTTTAGCCTTAACAATAGGAAAATACAGCGATAGTGATTAACCATACAGAACGCATACATATTTTATATATTCCACTATATCCGAAACATTTATATCCATATAATCTGTTTAATTACTTAAAGAGTAACATTTTATTTTAAAGTCTCTACTCACTTTCCAAACAGTTTCTTTATTCCTTTGGACTTTTTCTTGCTCTCTGGGGTCGTAGGGAGCGTGTGGGTGCTATCGCTGTTGGCCGAGCTCTGTGGCAGCCCAGCCAGATCCAGATGGTCGGTGCCCTGTCGCTCTGTTTCAGCTGTACAAAGAAATACCGACAGAAAGATCATTCGCATCGTGAGTATCAGCGGGGTAGACGTGTACAGATCGGTCGAGACAAAGCCGCTGCACTGTAGAGACACAGACAACACTCAGACAGACACATGACGTCTCCTAGGCCTAGACAGGCTGGGAGGTCATGGCGGTAAAAGCGATACCGTCTCTAGTATGCATGCATCAGACACGGCTGATGTCTGACTGAGACTGGAATGAAAAGGTCTCATTATATTAGACAAAAAGGAAGTTTATTAGTGGTTTTGTTTTAGATTTTTAGTATCTGAAGATCCAAATGTATAATTTCTGTTTGATAATTTTGGATCTCGACAGATTCGTGTTTGGCGGAAGCAAAAGAGCGTAAAGAAATACATGCAGGGCACACGAGCAAAGTCAACATACACAACAGAGCGGCTGTATGTTGGATGTAAAAACATTTGTGCAACAGTGGGTAGTGACAAGGGTGTGGCTGTTTCAGCGCTGCAGCTACGGAGACGCGAGATGATAAAAACATGTGAGCTGAATGGATGGGTTTAGAGAAGGCGAACAATGACATAAAATACATCGAGTAGTTTCCTTTGTTTTCTTCAGAGAACTACTGCCCGACAATGAGCTGGGGTCTATACTGTACCTAGCATAGGCGCACTCGCACTCCGGCTGCGGTCTTCATGTGTTACAAAGCACACACAACACACGACAGGGTCCAACAGAAAGAGAACAAGACAAAGGGAAGACATTATGATTGAAGTAACAGGATTGGAGAGGTGGAACAAACAGAGACACACACACATACACAGAACGAAGGGCAGAGAAACAGACTTCCAGAATTAAATGGGGACCACAGTTTGTGTGGGCTGCAAATTATGGTTTTAGTCCATATAGGATATTCCATGGGTGTGGCTTGGGAAAATAAAGAGTTGTCCATGGTGGGGAAAAATCTCACTCTCACTCACTGAGTCAGTTTGTGAAGCAGCTGCTGCATCAGGTGGTTCGCTCTTACCGAGGTTGGGGGTACTGGCTGTCTTCTTGCCCCCACGGATCTTGAAGAAGCCCTTTCCAAAAGATGAACGAGCCTTTCTCGAGCCAAAGCTGTCGTCCTCCGTGGTGGCAGGTAAGGTGGCAGAGGGACTCTTGGGCGGCTTTTCACTGACTGCTTCACTTGTATTCTGAGAGAGCAAAATTATATTCATACATACATGTGGCCTACAAATACTGCTCACGTAAAATATGCTGAACTTGTAGCCAAATATTGTAACTTTTTTCCGCCACTAAAAACGTGTAACATTTACCTTTTCGTTGTTGCTCCTGTCCAGCTGGTCCTGGCTGCCAGTCTTCGTGGTATACTGGCTGCTGAAACGATAAACCACAACGATGCACAGTTCACTCGTGACAGTGAGGGGCTACAGGATATGAACTGCTGTTACACACATCCTCATGTGTAACTTAAAGAAGGCGACTGAGACATTTCTTCACTCTGACTGCAGCAAATGGACAAAACAGAATATAGTGCTGCTCTGTTCTCAGCACTCCTTACACAGAAGTGAGCATTATCTTAACATCAGTGTTACAATATTTACTATTAGGTATGCACGTATAACATATATTCAAAACAATACAGAATAAAGGTGAAACCTGTTAGTTCTCTTATGTCAAAACAGTGGAACAAGATCGAACTGTAATTTAAGAATTTAAGACCTCACGTAGGTCTGATTCTGTTCAAATGTATTATTTTGAAACTAAATTAAACGGAGAGCAGAAAAAAGTAAAAGGTCAGTCTTGCACACTACTGAGCGTTACACTGATGAAGAGATAGCACTGTATTCATGTTAGGAATGGAGAGTGACAGGAAGCAATGAGAGAGACACGACGATCATGTGATGTAACACCACATGTTACTTGACCCGACTAAAGAAATACGTGAATAAGACAGTCAGTGTCCTCACCTATACTGAAAACAAAGCTGCATAAAACCAGATGATAAAACCTGCAACATATTCATTAATGGAAAGAAGTAGTGGCACCAAACTGAAGTAAAAAAAAAACCAAAAACATTGTTTATTATCATGAATACACGTGAAAGAGAAAGTCCCTTCATATTTTACCTTTCTAACTCTGTCGGTGGAGACTCTGATACTCGTTCTGGGTCTGAAGGGCTGGGTGTAGGTGAATGCTCTTCACCAAGTCCATTGAGGCTCTCCAACTACAGATCCCAATGAGAAAAAGAAGACAGAAAACGCCGTGTTTAAAAGTCTTAAAACGTTAACTTGCATCTTCTCCTCGGGCCGTGAAAACACAGCGGTCTAATTCTGCACACTTTGAGAACTGACAGGAGACCTTATTCAGTTAATTGGGTGTCGAAACTTCAGCACTCATTTCACAAGTGTTACATTTATGCCAGCTATTAGTGTTTCACTGAGCATTTTAGAGTTAGAGTTAATGAGATCTGAAGTAGCTTGAGGAAAAATATGAATATATTTTTTTAATTTCCCCCATTAACGACTGTCAGATTGATTTTTAGATGCCCGACCTCATCCGGACTCTTCCTTCTCAGTTGTTCAATATCAGTCAGTTCTTGATTTTGTGACTCCACAGACACGGAGTTGATTGAGAAGAACGCGCTGGATCCATCACCCTGATGCTCGAAATGCTCGTTATCTTTGGTTTTCTCTGTAATAGAAAATAAATAAGATACAAGTGAGAAAGACCGTTTTACTTGGCATTGAGCAACACATACGAAAGCTTTCAGCAACAGTACCAAACGTTTGTATATCACCTCTAGACATATCTTATAACGGTAAGTTTCTATCACTGAGGGAACTGACGACTGCTGACTGAGTGACATATTTTATGAATATTCTACCTTATATACAAAACTGTACAATGAACCCAAATAGTGAACTCAGTAACTGCAGGAAGTTTGTGTAAAATTAGAGATTTGGATGCATTCTGAACAGATTTTTTCCTGTTTAGGGAACTTTTTTTTTAACAATCAAACATATTTACTATTTCTTTTTTGACAAATTCAGTGTTTTTTTTTTTTGTCCCTTGTTTTCTTGTTATTTTATTTTACATTTACATTTCTTCACAGAAGTGAACCAAATTATAAGATACATACAGGTGCATTTCCAGACTAGCTGGGGTGGCACAAGTAGGGCTCTGACTTATGCAGAGGTGGCGCGTCTCAGCTTTCCAGTCATTCCCGATTTATGCAATCCAATACTGTTCAGTGTGCAGAAACATCCAAATACAATACTCACTGCACAACCTCTGCAAGGTGATTTTCATATAGCACGGTTGCCTAGAAAATCTAAATAAAACCGATGATGTGCTGTAAAAATGACTGGCAGTCATTTAAAGTGTACACAATATGAAGTTAAAGGACTAAACCATAGCTGTATTAGTTTGAAAGCAAACTTCATTTAGTACTTCTTTATCTGTGAGATTAAATCAATATTATTCACTAACAGAAGAGTTATCGAACCTTTCTTGCCTTGCACTGACATCACCATGTCTTGAACTTTCTTGTACCGCAGCAGCGACTGCTTCAGTTCCTCAATCTTACGATCCTGCAAAAGGAAAAGACAATTAAAACCAAAGTAAGGAAACATTTTCAGAAGGAGGAACCGAACTTGGTCAAATGTACCTTCTCTTCATTGGCTGCCATCAACGATTCAACTGCCTTTTTCATTCTCTGCACTTCCACGTCTAGTGAGGAAAGAAAAATGATTATAGACATATACGTATACGTGGGGTTGGAGAACAGGCCTGAACACACAGACTGCAACGGGAATATTTAATACATTCAGACCATACAGGCTGCAACATTACTGACTGTCCAGTAACATCACAGCCACAGTCTTTGCTTTTTTTAGCCGTCTTTCAAATTGATACACCTCGTCTTGTGTGAACAGGTGTTACATATTTCACTTTGGTAGAACATTTTCACTTTTGAACGCACACTCTGCTACACGGCTCTGTGAGCAGTCAACAACGACAGTAACAGTCCTCGTGATCCTCAGGTTTATTATCTCAGAGTAACTAAAGTAACAAGAAACTAAAACATTCGAGTCAGTGCTTTTTAACTTAACCAATAAATCATATTAATCATTTTAAAATGAATATAGAAGTAGTTATCTAAACTACAGCACTGTATGTGCAGAGTCATGATGAGGGAGTACTGAACGAAAAATGAATTTGTTCTACGTAAGTGAAAGATCACCGATGGATGAAGGCACAGACACAAAGACAGCACTCACAACAGAGATATTGTAACAACACTGAACATGACAACATCGCAGGTTAGCAGGGCACACACTGGTCGTCGGTGTGAGCAGGGGAAGGTTTAGAGGAGAGACACTGAGGGGTACAGGAGGTGATTATTGTTGGAGGACATGAGGCAGGAGAATGAGAGAGCAGCCTGAACGGTTATGACAAACAATTCATTCCTCATTCCTGCTGAAAACACAAAGCAGACATTCCTTGCTGCTGTTCCAGGTTGGACGTTACAAACACTTTGGTTCTCTGCAGTTCAAAGTCCTCGAAGGTTGACAACGGTGGAGTGGATTGGTGACGTGGTGCTCTGTGGTCAGGGTATTAGCGCTCCAATGGGTTATAATGGACAAGCAGAGTTCAGATGGCTCATGCTCGTTCATGCAAACAGGGGTTGAGATGGGTGCAGTAATAAGTGCAATAATATACAAAAGCATAAAAACCCCCCTTACGTTTTTCTTTCAGCCTCTTTCTAAGAGTTTCATCTGGATGAGAGACTAAACAGGACAAAGAATTATGAAACAGAAACTGGTTGGTTGCAGATTCTGACTTCTTGTGAAAACTAAGCCTAGTGCTTCGCTAATTAAACAGATATTACCACTCCATCATACGAGATAAAGTTTAAACATCATGCATGCTCATCTTCAGTAAGGCTTGTGATTCAACTGGCTTTCCCACCTCTCTCTGCGGGATCTGCACTGCTCGAGGCGATGGCTTTGAAGCCTGTCTCATCCTGTAGTCTCCTCATCTCTCCGTCTTTGCCCTCCAGCTGCCTCCTCAGTATGGCTAGTTCCTCCTGTCCAACAGAGGACAACAGTGAGAATACTTCCTCCACACAGAAGACACAACCTCCCCACCCGACTCCACACTACAAACAAACCACAACACAAAAAGGTTCACAGAGGCTGACGAGGCATTCAGGCACGCAGGACACACCTGCTCTGAAGGTTAACGTGAGGTGTGCGGGGAGCACTGAGGTACAGGAGCCGTTATTAAAAACATGTTTTAGTGACCACAAAAGGAAACAAGAATGGAGACGGACAAATTGTACAGGCGTTTTAATAAAGATGATCAGAAAAAAGGAAATCAGTGGGAAAAGTGTAAAGAGGGATAAAGAAAGACAAACAGAACTCTTGACAAAAACCCCAAATTAAAGCATACCTGTGGTTTTAAAAACTGGTGCAGACTTAAGGAAGTGGTATTTCTTTCTTTTTTCATTTTACTATACTGCACAGTTCAGTAAATTCATGATTTCATTGTTTGCAAAATGACATCACTTTGCCTAAAATGGTCAAAGACAGAATTGGCAAACCAGTTTTAATGATATTTTCCTTTAAAAATAAAAACAGAAGAGGAGCCAAAGGGAGAGGTCAAAAACCATAATCATACAGCAAGCAGAACAGTCATCCTGAGAAAAGCCAACCTTCACAGCCTGGAGTTTGTGCTCCTTCCTCTGTTTCTCAAACTGCATCTGGCCCATTTTGATTTTCAGGCTAGAAAGCTTGGCCATTACCGACTAGCAGTAGAGAGACAAACCGAGGAAGAGAGAGAGAATAGAGATGCAAGAAGTAAAAGATAAAAGAAGTCAAGAAGGTGGAACACCCAAGACTCTAACCATGATATTTATTTAATATAAAAACACATAAAATAGACAAAGTTTCAAAGAGGAGTTTTACTCTCTCTGAGTAGCAACTGCAAAGGTGAATCCCTTCGTACACATAGATCATCCAACACCCTCACGTCCAATGAATAGGGGCTCCTCAAGATCAGAGTCGTAACAATCCTACATAACTAAATTCAGAAGCTTAAAAACAGCCACCAGAATCTTTTAAATCATGAATAAAATGAATAAATCACACCAGGAGCTGTTTACAGAAGCAGAAGGAAAGTCTAACCTGAAAGAAGGTGGCATGTTCTGCTAAACTACCGCTAACTCAGTTAATAAAAATAATAATAAAAAGGGTTCAGCTAGAGGACACAGCTTCTGAAGATACATAAAGGAAAGAATAAAATGTTAGTCATGAATAGTTTGTCATATAAACACCGAGCGTGTGCAAACTTTCCCGTGACGACCCACCTTTGTAGATTTAAGTTTCTTTTCGTACTGTAGTTTTTCACTCTCCAGGTCTGTCAGTCTGTACCGCAGTTCATTAATTTCAAGAATCAAATCCTAAAAAGACACATCGCAGAATTAAAACAGCATTCAAACAGTTACTTATTTTTTTGTTACACTTCTAGCTGTGGTATTTGAACCTAAAGTTTATTTTCCATTAACCAATCAAACATGATTTAACTCAAACAGTAAACACACTCTATAAAACTCTAAATACGTTTGAAAGGACTGAATTCCTCGGAGAGTCGGTGCTTCAGAGCAGCGGCAGTGAAAAAAACAAGAGGAAGTTGCTTGTAGAAGAGATGTGATTTATGTGCAGTGAGGCGGAACATGGACAGCGGCTTTTTTGTTCCAGTGGGGTGGAAGAGATGGCCGCGCTGCTGCAACAACAACATGACGTGTTTGAAAGCTTTCCAAGTATTCTGCATGGTTCATCTGGGAGCAGAAATCTCCCCATCTATAGTAAACATGATGTCCAACAATGACTGACACCTTAAAGAAGCATTTCACCCGTGGAAACATTCATCTTTATTGAAAGTGGGTTATATATGTAGTCGAAATGTAACATACATTTTGAATTTGGTGCCTATTTGACCGAGAAAACAGTGTTTGTAGTCTCACCCCCTCT
>NW_023339762.1:19686798-19687964 GCF_004916995.1 Morone saxatilis
ATGGGTGAAGTGTCCCTTTAAGGTTTATAAAGCCTTCGAGCGGAGGGGAGTGGATTAAAATAAGGTGAAAAACAAACTCTGCACAGAAGGTTTTTTATTTACACTGACAACTAACACAGCAGGCGTATTTCCCATGGACAGTTCAGTGAGTGTTGACCTTTCTTTGAGGTGCTACAACATTTCTCTGACTTTTTTTTCCCCCTTACTCGACAAACAGCTGCTTTGAGACTTGACAGTAAAACAACAAGTCCTTCTCCCACACAGGTGTCAGACAACATCAGTGAGTGTTTGTTTGGTGTGTGTGTATTGAGGTGAAAGAGAAAAGACACGGGCAGAAACAAAGAGAATACCTCACTGTCCCCAAATCTGTCAAAGTCGAGTCCGTCCTTCCCCGTGGTGTTGAGCTTCAGCTTCAGGTTGGAGACTTCAGACATCAGTTCTAGTTTCTGGTTCTCCAGTGCACTTCTACACAGAAGCTCCTACAATGATACACGAAAACTATCAAAATTGTTGTAAATATTTAATAGAGTAAAAAAAGGTGACAACAACATGTACAAAGCTCACTGGTGTATTTGTGTTGCCTATGATGATGATGATTTGTGATGGTAGAATGGAAATTGGCCATCATTTTCTCAAAAGCCGCCAACAAGCACAAGGGGAAAGCCCTGCTACACCTAATCTCTATAACAGAGAACTGCATGAACGCAGAATCTGTGGGCAAACCACCAAGATTTTCTGGTTTCCATTTGTAGTCCCAGTTGTACTGACCAACTGTATTTAAGTACGCTGTGGCTGCATGAAGGTAAATAGTCCGTGTGGAGAGCAAGAGAGGTGGAACAGATTGAAATCTCAGAACCCATCGGCTATTGTCTCACCACGATTTGTCACTTTTATTTTACTTATCTGGTTTAAAAACTTAAAATCGGACTGCAGAGGAAGTCTTTTCTGGATATCCGTTGTCTTCACCAGAAGCCCTGAAACACTGGTCGTTGCCCCCAGACACTAAATTACTACACACCTTACAGTTGTGGAGCTGACACAGTGTCTGCTCACAGAAGGACGTCAAGTCAGATCTTCCCGATCCAGGTTAGTGTCCCTTCAACATAGGGCTGGGCGATAAATCGATTTTATAGCTAAACACAATTTATTTTAGTTAAAATCGGTTT
>NW_023339762.1:19688064-19690179 GCF_004916995.1 Morone saxatilis
TGCTAAAGATATGGTTCCCATTTACACAGTGGAAAAGCCGGGCTCGAAACAAAATAAAAGCAAAACTTGTTTTGAATAATTTGTTTTTAAGAAGGAAAAAAAATAAAATCGATTAAAATCGTAAATCAGGTTTGGTGTGAAAAAGTCGGATATTTTATTTTTAAGCCATATCGCCGAGCCCTACTTCAACATGTGAACCATGCTTAGCTTTCACTGCTGGGGGGGGATCTTGAGCCATCGCTTTGTCCTGAGCTATGTTTTATACAACACACCCACCTGTTGTAGCATCTCCTCGGTGGCATTGAGTTTCTCCCTGTGCTCGTCCAAACACAAGTCCAGGTCTCGGATCTTCTCTCCCTGAGCCTCCACCTGGTCTGTCAGCACACTCACCTGCAGCCAACCAAGAAGTCACTCCTTTATTTCTAAGATAAATATACATTTTTATTAAAGACGTGCGTAAGCTGGATAGGCACCTGAAGAACCAGAGACTCCTTATCACTCTCTATTCGGGAAAGCCTTTCCTGGTAGTGGTCAGCCCCACTCAGATTAATGTGCCCGTTGGACTGCAGGGACAGAAGAAAATATGGATTAGACAAAGAACCGAGGAAGAGGAAGCGATCCTTGACTGACAGCCTGGCTACACTGCTTTACCCTGCACAAACAAAACCTTACATGGCTGAGAGGAGGCTCACATTCAGACCGCTGTACGCAGAGTGAGTTACAGCATTACACAAAAGCTCTGGCATTTATCTGGCCTGCAGCCCATCGCTCTCCCAGACTCCACTCTGGTTCCCAAGAAGTCAGCATGTTCCTTGCAGCACACTGGCTGCGACACTGACAACAGCAGCATTTCATCTTTCATTCCCAGGGAACTCGGCAGAGGAGGACAGTCACGTTTCTGCTTAGCAAACGAGTCGGCTGTGTACTTTCACACAGGACTGTTTGCCCACGCTTGTCTGCATTCATCGAGTTTTAACACAGCAAACCAGATGTGCTGGAGCTCATTTGGAGCACATTCTGTCAAACCATCACAGACAAAACCCCTTTCATGGTTACACAACTTAAATTGATTCAGACATGAATGTTATTTCCTTCACCAACTATATTGAGGGTGAAATGAGTAGACTGTCAAAGCCTCTAAAAGAACCAGAGGCCTCTATGTTAGATGTAGTTTAGATCATGTAAATGTGTTTCAGTTATTACACTAAAAGATTAGTAATGAAAAATCACGTTTAATGTCTTCAACGTGGTTTTATTTTACAGATCTTCGGGGTCTCGTGCAGCACGTATGCATCTTTTCTACATGTAAAGCTCTCACCAGGTGACCGTGGAGCCACTCCACCAGACTGTCAGCTGTGGAGTCGGGGATCTGGCAGCGTAGACTCTCCCTTTCCTCGGTGTCCATCATCTCCAGGACACTCCTCAGGTCTTCCAGCAGGTGAAGTGCCCGCAGGCTGCCCATGAAGGGAGAGGTGGGCGACTGGCAGTCAAACAGCCCATTGGAGTAGTCCAGAGCCTTCGAGCCTGAGATAAAGAAACAGAGGGACACGTTAAAAGAGGAGCTACAATTCAAAGAAAGACACAGATGTGCACTCACATACTTGAGACTCTAACTCTTTTTAATGTATCACTTTTAATATCACAGGCTGAACTGAAGTGAGTTCTTACAACGCCTCATCCAATGTTCCTTTGCAACAATACAGCATGGGAAGTGATTTCAAATGGATCCTTTTGATGCACAATACAAGTTGGTGAATGTGACTAAAAGCCACAAAGCCTAATTTAGCACAGAATAAATGTTAAACCCTCTGAGAAACAAGGAGCTCCAGGCATCCTGTGACATCTATGTATCTGAAATGTCACAAACCATAACAAGACACTAGACTCCATCAGCGTTGACTCAAAGTGTTTTAAATCAGACACTTTTTATGGTTTTATGTTTTCAAAAATCTGAATATACCGCCCTATTACAGTATCGCATTATATCACAGTCCTTCCAGAAAAATGCAGTTTTTTTGTGATTGTTGCGGGCAAAAATCCTTGATTATGCGGCACGTTTTCTTAAAAAATGCGATGGAATATGCGGCATATTTATGCAATTTTATGCGATGACAT
>NW_023339762.1:19690279-19702679 GCF_004916995.1 Morone saxatilis
GTGATTGTTGCGGGCAAAAATCCTTGATTATGCGGCACGTTTTCTTAAAAAATGCGATGAAATATGCGGCATATTTATGCAATTTTATGCGATGAATTCGCAAAAATTGCGGGAACTTGCAAAAATTGCGTTTTTCTGGAGGGACTGTATCACAACACACTGAATCGTAACCGCTGTATCGTGATATCGCATCGCCGGATTCTCAGCCCTAAAGATACGTTGACGCTGAATGCTGTAGGAGAGTTTTACCTGCTATAATGCCGTCCATTTGCTCCAGGGCAGCTGCCAACATGTCGCTGGCATCGGACATCATTTTCAGTCACTGATAAACCTGGAAGGAATGAAACCATTAAAAAAAAGTTTACAGGGAAGTGTTTATTTTGGCTCACATTGAATTGATAATACACTGAAAATGTTTACTTGCGTTGTGCACGAAGCAGTAACACGTGAAAAGAAAACTGACATAAAATCGATGGGAACTGAAAGTGAAAACATCCATGATTATTGTGGCTAAGTCAGCGGCATTACGCACTGATAAACACAGTTTAGTCTATGGAAAAACAAACCACCGTGGCCGCTGTTCTGTGTCCGAGTTGTGAACATCAACAGTGCAGGAAGAAGACAAATCGAGGCTAAAAAAGTGCAGTAAGGTTGACGTTAAGCATGTGATTACGAAAGGTTCCCACCCAGGAATTAGGCTGTAACTGCAGTACGTCCTGTACGTCCAACGCTGTGTGCCTAAAAAAGGTAAAATAACATGTTTGTGAGCTCGGTTTGACTGTGGAGGAGCGGATGTGTAAGAAAAGCACCCTAACTAAACGGCTGCATGATAACCAAGATGACACGAGCTCCGCTGAGTTGTTGAGTTGAGTTGACCCTCTTGAGCTCCACGCTGCAGAGATCTTATGTTCATTTTGTCAGAGGAAGACTAAAGCATTTCAGAATATAAATCAGGCCATTTACCTAAAACACTGGCACAATGAACATGCTGCCAACAGGACACTGGACAGTCTGTTTGCAGTGAAGATACATTTTAGTGTCCCGGGCTCGGACATCTGCCCCAGAGACACAACAGACCCTTTATGTTTGGATGTTTAATCACAAGGCTCTGCTGTAAATCCATGCATGCTTAAACATGCGTGCTCAGACACACACACACACAGACACACACACCTTCCTTTAATCAGCTGCCTCACATCCTGGGAGTGCCCGACGCTGGGACGTAGCACCGTTTTCAAACTTTATGGAAACCACCCACAGACCGAACTCTGTTATTTCAGCATTCCTGTGGTCACATTTCCCATTATGAGTAAAATAAGCGTGGCCCTGAAACACAGATCGTCACAACACACAGTGAGCCGAGAGGAGGTGAGGGGAACCAGCGTGCATCAGTAAACTCCTGAATGTGGATAAAATGCTCCTCTCTGCCGCCTACAGGAACTCCCTGACCTTTCCAAAAGACAATTTATGATGTTTTAAAATGTTATTTATACTTTAAAGTGCTCACATTACCTGATAAATTCTAAAGATGACATTTATATGGGTGCGTTTTCAAAGAGGGAACATAAAAACATCACGCGAACTGAATAATTAAGTGATGGTATAAGACAGACGTGCAACATTAAACAGACGTACAGAGACAAGCTTATTCAAAAAAATACTGAAGGAAATGTAAGTGGAGACTTCCCTAAACACCTGACTTTGAAAAAAGATGAGAAGGAAGGAGCACCACCAACTCCACTCCCGACCAGCGAACTTTAAACAGCAGATAACACAAAGAGTTGATGAATCAAACTGGAATGAACGCCTGCAGGGCAAAAACCTGACTCAGCTTTTTTTTCCTCTCACAGCAAAAAAAAAAAAAAGGCAAAACTTGAAACACAAGAGCAGACTCGCCGCTCACAAACCTGCTGTCCATGTGTCACTCAACGCTAAACGAGTGTGAAGACCCGGTCCGATCTCTTCCAGGCCACCATCCTGGGAAGTCTCCTTGGTGTTAGTCATGTAAACACGAGGGTTGTCTATCGAGCAGACACGGCGACTTTGTCTACGTTGGCTTTACTAAACAAAGGCTGTGGAGGAGATTGTTTTAGGGCTGCGACAAATCATTATTTTCTTGATTAATCCATTAATNNNGCCAGAAAACAGTAAAAATGATCTCTGATTACGTCTCATTGCTTGTGTTTAAAGCCCAAACGTATCCAGTAAACTCTCACGTGACACTGAACAGCAGGAAATCCTCACATTTAAGCAGCATTTTTATCTTGAAAATGAGATTAATCACCATTTAAAAGTCATTTCAAGTAGTCGCAGATTCATTTTCTGTCCGTCCACTAATCGTTTGAGCTCAGTATGTTTTAATTTGTTGTTGAATTAAAAGAGTATAAATATATTTCATACGTGAAAGCTTGCTGTCAACGGAGACGTCTCAAAAATCCCAACGAGCCAGCATCCCTCACAAAACAAAGTCCCACTGTCTGCCCTCCTATAAGCACCACTTACACCAACCATAAGACACACAGAGAGGGCTATTGTTCGTCGTACTGGGGTATTTTGACTGAGAGGCATGAGAAGACAAAGACGGAAAGAAAAAAAAAAACTGCAACGCTACAGTACACATGGCATTTGCAATAACACCTGCACGCATTTTCTTTTCAGGCACGAAGAGCCTCGGAAACTAAAAACGGAAAAGAAAGAAAAAATGTGAAAAGCAGTCTTGCCCTTTGGTGAAAGCAGCCATATAATTCATGGAGACATGCAAAGAATAATGAATACAGCGGGGCGAGTGGAGCGCTGTAATGGCCTTTCAAATCCTTCAGCTCTGGTCCCTTCAGGCAGCGAGAACCATCACAGTGTGCCCCGAGACACTGAAGGATTGATCTGTTAATTAGTACACCGGTATGGTATTGAAAGATTGCTACAGATATATTGGTTTCCTGGAGATATGTGTGTATTACAGTCTTGTTTAGTATTATAAAAATATGAATGCCCATCATGTATTGTATTCGAGGAGAACTACCATCTTCACGTTGTGAATTGTTTCTGTATTACAATCCACTTATCATTAATTTATAGTTAATTCTTTTTCGAACCAATAGCTTTTTAGTACCGTATGAATTTTTGACTTGTGACTTCGCTCTTTATATAACAGACCTCCTACACTTAAAAGGGAAGGGATGAACAGAACATTCAAGCAGTTGTTTTCTTATGTCTCTCCGCGTATTGTTGTATTTGACTTTTTGTCCGTATCCAAATACTAATGTGAGTATGACTTATTAACATATTGACACCCTATAACCTGTCTTGTCACCCTGAATCCTAGATCTTTCAAGTTTAACAAACACATATTCAGTGCTGAATGTAATGAACCATTGGGGATTAGTTACATTCACTCGAATGTTGGTTTGCTGTTTTCGTCTTTGTTAGTATAATAAAGTCTCTAACAATCCAAAGCGCGTGCATATTTGTTATTTGATCTGGTTCTATTTATTAAATAATTAATGGTCTTTTTAATTACCCATACTGTCCAGTCTTAGTAGTATAGGTTCACAGCACTAAAATACTTGTTTATTCCACTCTGTATAGTGATAATAAAGATAACCTGGTTACTTTGTTAGTATATTTCACCAAGCAGCAATAATGTGTGTAATATTGTCTTTCTGGCATGAATATTTTTATGAGGCGTCATGTTTTTTTTTCATTTTAGATAAGTATTAATCCTACCAAGTAGTTATGGGGTTTTATACTCTACTGTATTGACATCCTTTGTGCTTGGATAGTAAGCCTTACTCTCTACCAATGTGTGTTTTCCTTGTAGTTATTTATGGTCTTTGTTTAGTTTACTCACCAAAGGGTGTGTATACCTGGTATTATTTGTTCGTTTTTAGTTTATATCTCACCTAATGTTTTTTTTTCTGTTATTTTATTTGTCTGTTTTTAGTTATCACCTAATTGTGTTTTTTTCTGTTATTATTTTCGGGTAGTTTATCTCACGTCAATCGTTGTGGTTTTTTTTCTGTATTAATTGTGTCTTGTTATTGTTATCTCACGTGTATCATGCAACTATTGTCTAAGATTTTTTATGATTGTTTATAATGTGCCTTTAAATTACATTTACTTACTTACAACCCATCCACGCTGGACACTATAGAGAGCTGAAGTATTCCTGGGATAGAAAAGATAATTCCTCAGTCCCACGTGACCAGTTAACTTCGCTCTCGCACACACAGGAAATAGAAAACAAAATAAAAGCTTCAGGGCCACTTGTGTCTGAAAGTGTTTTTAACAGCGTGTGTTGAGACGAGAGTTGCAGTGGTGGTAAAAAAAGGCCCGGGGAGAGAGGAATTTACAACCCAGGAATGAATCATAGAGCACTTCGCTTGGTCCTTTTCATCTCGGTAAGGTAAAGAGAGGACAGATCCAAGTCTCACCACAAAATAATGACACTTTCCATGTTTTGAGTCATGCAGGCCTTCACTCAGTCTTTACTATCACTCAATATTTCCATGAGAAAATCTGAATTCTGCTCTTTTTCACGCTGCGAACCTTCGGAAACAGTAAAGGGTAACAAGGGTATGCAAGTTTGTATGTTTTGATTTGATCTCGTGGCTAATGTCATCGTCTCCGAGGTTAAGGGTGCGTGAAATTAAGCCGGCTGTGTGTCCGCTGACTGACTGGGTGTAGACGCGGTCCACGCTCTGGAATAACCTACTGCTATTTCCAACCTGAGTGAGCAGGCAGAATACATCATCACTAATTTTACACCACCGAAAACAACCAGCGCCTGTATGAAAACGAAACGTGGGCGCAAAGCTGAAGGAGCCTTTTCTTTTTTCTTTAAACTGGCTGGTGCTAAAAATAAGAAGCCCACAAGGCGTCCGTGCAATGGGTGATGTAGAGTAAACACACTGGACAAAAGATGGAAATTTAGTTTTTAAAATAAAGAGCTTTCATGTGATAAAATCTTTTTTTCCTGCCCGTATGTATGCAAAAGATCATAGCAGAAACTCATTTATGTTGGACAGCAGCTCACATTCTTTGGATATTACTCACTGCTTTCACCTTAACTTGATTCAGAAGATATTCGTCTTTGACTTTTATGCAAAAAAGCAAAGCGACGCTGAAAAGTGCACGCGTGGTGAGGTTATGTAAAGCAAAACAGCGAAAAGGTTTACACACAATTGTTGCTTTATTTTCCAAAATAAATTCCTGGCATGTTTGAAATGAAGAGCCCTGAGGGGTTTCGCTGATATCTTAATGATCATTAACATTTTGAAGGAAACCCCCCTGTGTTAAATCACAAAGAGACACTTTAAATACCAGATTGCAGTTTGACACAACTTCATAAAGTACTTATAAAGTCAGTAAGGAGGTGGGAATAAAAGCTCAAAACTATTAAACTAGTGGGTTTACTCAAGCAGAGTCATCATATGTTGCTTTAGAAAGCATTTAAGAAGGGAAAACCAAACAGTTTTATAAAGAAGAGGTCGACTGGAGGGCAATACAAGAGCTGATCACATTTCATAGCTTTTTAAACTCTGCACAACCTTAGTTTACAGTCATATTCAGTAGCTTGAGTACATAAATCTCAGTCAGCATCAAACCAGATGAAGAGAAAAGGGCAAAAAGAAGGTGGCCTCAGGGCAATGGGAGTAGTTTAATTTACCACAATGTCTGGCACAGTCTGGAGCTGTGGCAAAGTCTTAAACTAAACTTTAGACACTTTCTCACGTCAAGAAAACGTATTTTTTTTAAATCACTACCCTCTCACAGTGCCTCAGATTTCCTCAACAATAAGTACTTCTTTTTTAAAAGCTAGTCTCATCCTAAGAAAAGACCCATCGTTGTCGTGAGGGGTTTGATACCTTGGTGTAAAACAATTAAAGTGCAGTAAACGTTATAAAACCGTTTGCTCTTAACGTTTCTTCTCAACCGTGCAACAAGTGAAATTTAAACACTTTGCGCTGTGATGGCCGAAAGCCCCTGACTTTACCTCAGGTGGACCCCTTATAGGAACTTTTAACGGTCAACCGTAGAAAAAAAGAACGCTTTTAAAAAAAAAAGGAAAAAAAAGTGACCGTTAACGTTATTACGTTGACAAAACGTGCACATTCATCCGCGCGAGCCACACCAGCCGTTAGCAACCCCCGTTTAAGTTAGTGGAAGTCAACGAGTACACCAACTGACACACTTACCGACACTCTGCTCGAGGAGAATTCGTACTTTCCGTTAGTTTGTTCCCTCAATTATTAAAAAAAATAAAAATAAAAAAAACTTTATCTGAACTTCTCCGTGTCCACCCAGTACTAACGCTACCCACCGACCGTCCACATTACTACGCCATGATGTCGAAGTGACAAGATTGCTGGAAAACTTTGGGACGTCATGGCTGGAAAACTCCGCCCTGCTGCTGCGTGGATTGGTTCGGGAACAGGGACGTTTTATGTGATGGGAGTCCTGGCGCATTCGGGGTCTCATTGGAAAAATGGGAGATGGGAGTTTCTCGTTGGATAAAACTGTCAGCAATAGACTTAAAGATGAGATTAAAGGAGCAAAATTTGTATTTGTTTGTTTATTTATGTAAAAGATGACAAGGAACTACTATAATTAGTCGCTTCCAGGCGCAGGACCGATTGACGGCCTTAAACGTGGTGAGGGTGAATGACGGAAGAAAAACTTTCCGTGTTTTTGCTAACACGTGAATGCAGCATATTCCTGAAAATCTGGGAGGTGCTTGTGTGTAAGTTTTAAAAAGCACAGGCGACATCAAGTGTTGGAAAAGTATGAAAGTGTTGGAAAAGTATCCTTACAAAGTTGCAATGCCACAATACAAAAACAGTACAATTTAGTAAAGGTTAAGTTTTATTCACATAAATGCACAGAAGTATTAATAACAAGATGTACAATACATACAAGTAAAACGACTCAACGTGCAGATATATTATTAGATTATTGTTATTGATGTTATTGATATTAGTTACTAAAGGTGTCAGATAAATGTAGTAGAGTAAAAAGAACAGTATAACAGAAGTAGTGTAAAAGTACAAAGTAGCATTTAAGTGGAAATACCCAATTAAGTACAAATAGCCTAACTCAAGAATGTAGTTACAGTACTTCTCTAAATGTACTTAGTTACTTTCCACCACTGGTGTGTGTTAACTATCTACTGCTGAGGACCATAATTGGACAGCAGACATGTATGCAGAGCAGATGTTGCAGGGTCCTGGGAGGTCAAGGGAAGACATCATTGCAAATCCCATTACAGTATGTTTACTATTTATTTTGCGTCTCTTGCCTGGTGCAAGTTAATCTGGTGCAGACTGGATATCTAATAATATAATATGAGCAGGACAAGTACAATTTAATTGTCTCACGATGCAGAAAATATCAAAACTCCATCAAATGATGCAGCAAAGAAAACACCAGCACAATAACTACTACTATTACACAAAGCACTGATCCAAACAACAGAAGAAAAACGATACAAAATAAAGCAACAAGGCAAAAAAAAGAAAAAGGAATTTCCTATTGCGATTTCATATTTATTAAAAATAAGTAAATTTTTTAGTGCTCAGCAGCATCTACCTTGAAGGTACTAAACAGGCCGTGATATAATTTCTCACAGTGAATGGAAGCTGTGTCGCTGCAAAGATTCCTGGAAATTTCAGTTCAAACATTGACCGGTTAATTTCCCCGCTCCCACTGAATAGGATTCCCCCACTTCAGGTCAACCATGGCTCCCCAAAATGGTGTCCCTCCTCAGGGGCCTCTCCACCTTCACAGTGCTGGGGTCACATTCCAGCATCTCCCTGATCCAATCATCATCCAGCGCTCCCCCTATGAACTCCTCCAGACTGATGACGGCTACAGACATAACAAGGACAAAAGGTTGATGGCAGACAAAGTAAGCTGCACGTGTTGATATTAGTGTGCAGGAGGTTAATGGTTTTTAATGTAAGCTACCTACTGCAAATTAAAAAAATAAGTGTTAACTATTTAATCCATGTAGGAAGAATATTAGTTGTCTTTAATGATTTCTCAAATGACACATTAGAAGAGTTGTGTTTCTTTAGGTTAGCATCACAGAATTGACATAAAGGTGCAATACACTTGATTAGTTATTATTTATTCTTTTAATTATTCAATCATTCCTCATAATTATCTATAACTTCTGCAAGCCACAATCTTAAACTCATTACTATTTAATTTCTGTCAGCACATACTGCGGTAGCACATACTGCATGATTTTTTTGGGTTATATAGGCTCTTATTATATTTCGTATTTCCATATTTATTTTTACGTTCATGTATAAACTATGACAACACATTTCTATTCTGTATATGGTGTTTGAGGATATTGTAATACAAGTATTATTTCTATTCTTTAACCATGTGTAACAACTGTAACAAACAAAAAAAACCCCGCCCCCGCCCGCCCCCCCCCCCGATCAATAAAGTATTTCTGATGATTTTAAGATTATAATTTTTTTTTTTAAGCTAATCTTGGGCGTTTTTTATTAAAGTTTACATTTTTTCCAGTTTATGTTGTCCGACATAAGAACCACAGCTTTTAAAATCCATATAACAGACTTGGCCCGGGTATTTTCAGGAATCAGAATCAGAATCAGAAATACTTTAATTAATCCGTGGGGGAAAGTGGGTACAAATATGGTTACAACCATATTTGGCTTCTTTAAAGGCAGAAACAACCTGATCACTATGAGAGTGCGATCTGCGTCCGTGCTGAAATAACACTACACCACGATTTCAAGCAGAAAGGAAAAAATCATTTCCTCACCGTTATTGTCTTTATCTAATCGCACAAATATCCTGTTGGTACATTCTTCAGCTGTAAGTGGGCTGGGTTTGGTTAAAGCAGCTGCTTCGCTCATCTTATAAACAGCCTGTGAACAAAAGGAAACACACACCAGTTGGACTTAAAAAGATGCGGCGTCTGGATAAACATCTCATAAGGAAGCTGTAGTTTGAAATGTAGCTCCTGACTTTTACACATAATCTGGGTATGCCACAACAAAGCACACACACACACACACACACACACACCTGCATGATCTCCAGCATTTCCTCCTTTGTAATGGCTCCATCTCTGTCTTTGTCATACAGCTTAAAAGACCACCGCAGCTTCTCCACAGCTGAACCTTCAATAAGCATGCTGATGGCCATGACGTACTCCCTGAAATCAACCACCCCATCCTGAGGAAAAACAACCCTCATTAACACCTTTCATTGTTTGTTGTTCACTTCTGTTGGTTGTTCTAACTTTAGGATGCATCACTTTTACAGAATGGCATTTTTATATCATCCTGTTGGTGCTTTAAGAAAAGTATCCCCTCCAGACTCTTCAGATATACAGCCTGAAGTCATCCAGAGTACTTTGCTTACCTCATTACTGTCCAGTGTGCGGAATATCTGTTCTGCGTACTCAGCCGACTCACTGCCCACTGTTCCATTGCAGAAATGTCTTTGAAACTCATGAAGAGTGATCAGCCCACTTGGACATTCATTAATAAACTTTCTATCACAAAAAACAAAACAAACAAAGAATACACCTTTTTAATAAAGAGAAAAGAACAGTTTCAATACAGAGGAAGACACAGAGGCAGTTTGGTTAAAGGGGTCACAAATGTGGCAGGAGAAATGTGACCTTTTTATTAAGAATTAAGGTCAACCCATCCCCAACCTGTGGAGATTACATGTGTTTGAAAGCTTGTCTAAACCCTGGGACGTGAGTGCTAAGATACTTAGGTCAAATGATTTTGAACCACTTCACTACGACATAGCGAAGTGCAGCTAATCAGCATGTGTGAAGTCGTGGACATAAAGTAGGACTAGAGGCATTATTCCTCAGGTTTAACCTACCGCTCGCACAGCAACATAAATGGAGAGTATAGAGATAAAATGAACAAAAATCTAAGAAAGAGAAGATAAAGGATATGCTTTGTAGAGTTGTCAGAATAATGTATTCTACATTTTAAAAAAAAAACTGATGGTAAATCTCCTGAAAGTCTGCAGTTTAAGCAGCAAGAAACTTAAATCTTCTCACAGCTCAAAAGGGGAGCTTTGAATGTTTCCACTCCCTCTCCTTCAGTTACTTAGCCAGGTGTCTTCTAGCAGCTTTTCTATAAACATGTCAAAAGCCAAATGAAAATCTTACCTGAACCATTCGTACAGGTCTGTAACATAAGACTCCCCTCTCCTACAAGGCAAGGTAGCAGCTTGACCCATTCTGTAACGGAGTAGCAATAGCTCTGCATTCACCACCGCCTTAATATACACAACAAATCCCAGCTTATGCCATGCTTTCTTAATTGCACCAACCACTACCTTATCACATTTAACAAATTACACAGAGCTAATCTCCTTGGGAGGGGAGGGGGCAAAAAAGAAGGTTGTAAGTGGGTTCAGTAGACGGCAAATGTAATTACTCAAAAAGCAGGCTGCTGGCTTCTCAATCTACCTCGAGGACAGAAAAATACAGTGTGAAATGTGGCAAGAGCATGTAGTATTCTTATAGTCTTTTCCGTTGATCCGTAGAAATGTGAAAATATGCGCAAAGTTCCTGTTGAGGGTTTAGTAAACTAATATTTATTAACATGACAACCTGGGAAGAAGGCCCAGACATGCTGATAGTAGCAGCAATAATGCAATAGACAAATACAGTAAGTGCTTCCTCTGGAGCTCAAAAAAAACATCATCATCAAAGAATGAACTTATAAAGTGGCAGGAAGTGGTACAATGGAGGTGGTAACAAGCTCCCAACAGTCCAATACAAGCCCAAAGGTTAGGATCCTTCCTCTTGTACAGTGACAGTTGACTGCGTCAGTGCACACACAAAAAACCAGCCGGTCTGAAGTTCCCCAAATCTACAGATTTCAAAACTAGCAATTAAAGATACAAACGTGGCATGCTACTAGACACAAAGCAGGGCATGAAATCAAAACATAATGTGGCCTAGCTTACAAACCTACTGTTTCAGCTCAAACGGAGACAGAAGCAACCACCAAATAAGCTTACGTGATAGCAATGTTTTCTGGGGAAATTACAGCTACAACAGAGCAATGATTGAACAAGAAGAATGGGAACAAAGTAGTAGGTAGTAAGTGCTGCAGTCAGCATGTACAACTCTGCAAACAAGCTTCCACTTCAGGCGAGATGTGCGCAGTACACCAAGTCGCATCAAGTTAATCCAATTATACATTTTAGCCATCCTTTCAGTCTGCGGAGGTGCCAGTTGGGAGGCGGTCTCCATAAGCAGCACAGGTCTATTGTGTGCCCGAGCAGACATGTCCAAAGGCACTTCGGACACAGGCAGGAGGGTCCTTTTTGAGTTTCGGCTGCTCCATTCACTGGCTCCTCGTAAATTCAAGCATTAGAGAGAAAAGATTCTTCACGACAACCTTTTTCTATCCTTAGAACGAGAGCTCTTATTGGAGAATCCTTAACAGTCTTCATGAGAGGACAGTAAATCGTGGCCCAAGATAACAATATGAACAATGGCACGGCATAACAGCTAAAGTTCCATATATTGTACATTTGGGCAGCGACACAATCGTCGATGTTTTGACTGATTGGTTCAGGTACTAATGACTGAGGGTAAGATACAGATACACAGTCCAAACACTTTTGACAAAACGTATTCATACAAATTAAGTTAACATATACTGACTTTCACTCTTTTCATTTCATTCCCTATGAGACTCCAGCAATGTACATAACTCAAAATTATTCAGGTAAAAGATTTGATAAATGTAACACAACAGTGAACAATAACAACAAACTCAGTGTCCCAATATAGCTGGATTTCAGAACGTTTTCAAATTTTCATAATATAAAAAAGGGCACGTGATGAATCTTTTTTTTTTTTAAATAAGTCAATACAATAATTCTCTTAAACTGAACACGTGTGTAAAAACATAACATTCAGTATTATTTGGAATCTGCAAAAGCTTAAACTGCCAGTCTTTTTAAAAATCACTGCATGACAATAATCTGACATACTTTGGTAATCCTAAATTTCACTTTATATTGACCCACAATGCCATCTGGCAGTGGATCACTAACGTCACCATAGCTATCAATGCTGTTAGTAAAACCCAAGATATGCGCTTGTAAGCATTGAGGGGAAACAAAACTCTACATGAGGTAAATCACAAAGGGATCCATACAACTCAGTGACTCATTCAAGATCTCACCCAAATGTCATAATGCAAAGTCGGCCTTATGTCTCATACCTTGTGGGGTTTCTTGAGTAATACATGATATGGAAGTCAGAATTTCAATGTTGAGAGAAAGAAACATACATTCAAATTTAGAATTTATGGAATAATAGCTCTGCATAGCATAATCCCTTAATAAAAGTATGCATGACAATGTATTGTGC
>NW_023339762.1:19702759-19716368 GCF_004916995.1 Morone saxatilis
AAAAAACAGCTGAAGCTATGGCTTACCTGCAAGATTATAAAACTGACATTAAGTGTAAGAACACAGACACACAAGTGAATAAGGACAGACTTATCACGAGACATGACTCACACCAATGTACAGAAAGTAGGGAAGCAGGAGGACAAAATACTGCCACAGTTACTGAGAACTGTGTCATCGTATGTTAAAATGGGGCGGCTCTGTTTCCGTCACTCCCTGAGTTAGCACTTCTACCATCAGACACGCGAGATCAACCTCAAACATGTGTTGATAAAATGTCACAGATGTGAAATGGGTTTGCTGCTCAGCCGTTGCTACCAAACCTCAATTTCAGCACCTCTAAAGTGCCATTTCACTTTGCATGAAGTAGTACTGTAGTGATCATAAATCCAAGGTGAACCGCCGTGTGAAGGGGGTTCATTTCTGCCAGGAAATGTTAAATGTTTGCTTGGGGGAAAAAAAAAAAATCCAGGGCAGCCAACATTGTGGGCTAAATGTATATAAAAGTGTACATACTAAAAACATTAAATATTCTTCCTATGCAAACTATCCCTTTAAGACAGATATGGCCTGAACACACTGTGTTTGCAATCATACCAAATCCACACATAGACAGTATATGTTCAAGTGTACAAGAGAGGAGGTTACTGGACTGTTTCCATGGAAAATGTTCAGATACTGACAAGTTAAGAGAAAATCTCTGAGTGGCACATCATGAGGTGACTCTCAAAGTTAGAGGTGATGGAAGTGTGGTCTGCCGTGGTACACTGGCTACCTACGGCTTGAATCCTGAGGGGGTCACAGAGATGGGCCAGGTTGTCAAGGTCTTCCTCGCATTTTAATTAAACATACAGTACCTAATCAAATTACAACCTTTAAAAAAAAAAAAAAAAATGAAATCGATTCAGTGCAATTTCTTTTTTCTTTTTTTTTTGCATCGTCACTCCCAACCTTTGTTCAAATGTAGGTGGAGGAGAGAAATATAAGCAGGAACCCCGAGCCATTGTACATCATGTCACTGTAATGTTTATTTATGGGTTCTTCAACCTTGTGAGGCCTCTTCAGTTAAACAGAGGATGATAGTAGATGTGAGGAAAGCAGTGAGGAAGAGCGTTTTAGGGCACGCAGACTGCTGTAAGGCGTTAGAGGCACATCCTCCTTCTGAAGAGGGGAAGCAGGGTGTCCCGTATTGTCGTCGATCCTGCTCCCTGTTAGAGCAGCCACACGAAGACTACACAGCTTATGTGGAAAAAGGTGACTAATAAATTAAAAAAAAAAGTCCTTAAAAAAGGAATGCTGCATCTTAGATTAAGCATTCAAGCAGTTCTCGGCATCAAAAAACTGATGGTCCAAGTGTTTTTGCAGTGTTCTCCAGCTTCACACTGAAAGAGCAGATTCTATAAAGACCAGTGCATCTCTTCAAAGTCCACAGCCTCGCCCAAGTTTGTGTCGGTCTCCAGGAGGCTCATGATCACTGCCATGGCTGCTTCATCATTGCTAAGACTGCTGAGGCCCGGTCCAACCACGCTGTCCAAATCCAGCTGGGAATTCTCCCCTGAGATGGGAAAGAAAATACAAGGTGAAGGAGTTACAAGAGGAGAAGACTAAACATGGTTCTATATACAATTTATTAACAGAATCAGAGTAAATACCCATGAGTGTTTCTCCTCCTGAGAACGCAGCTCCTTGTGGCTCATCCTCTGAGCTGGACTTTCCTGGAATCTCCATGTCCGTTGCCTCTCCATTTGGCACCTAGAGAGCAAAAGAAGAGCAAATTATAGCCCTGGCTATAGACATGGCAGGAGTTTAGTCACAAGTGGGGAAAAAAAGGAGGAAAGAATTAAATCTGTGCAGGCTTTGATTATGCCTCTCAACCTTGAGAGAAAATTCACCGTCATTTCCCAGTACACACAGATGTTAAAACATTTTAACACAGATAACAAGGTAAATGGCAGTGTTAATTTTCAGCTAGGTAGATGAAAGGTTTTTATTGCCACAATGTTTGGCAAGTTATGTAAATTACTTCCCATTCTACTTCAAAACTAAAATTCAGTTAAGTTATATTGAAAGCTGATTTGGTATCACTTCAACTTACAGTCATAAGTTGTCTGAACAACTTCTGTAACTACATAGGATTGAACTACATAGGATTCTACAAATTGTACATTATGCTATTGCTATACTATAACATAGGCCTGCATCTCTATGAGCACTATACACCTGTAATCATATATATTATATATATTACTTTAAACTACTGGTCTGAAATCGCTCTATGCAGTTTTGTGAATGGAAAAGTGTATTAAGACTTACATTGTTGCTGATTTGATTGTGAATTGGTTGACACTTGTCCTGTTGTAGATTGAAAGGGCTGACGCTACCACTGGAGGGTGATGAGTTCATCCTAAAGCAGCACAGACAAACTTAAAAACTGCACAAAGTAACATCTACAACAACTGCTTAGTAAAAAAAAAGACTGCTGCACTAATGTACATAGATAAGACTCTTTTGCTCTGTTAGGAATTTACATATCTCTGTTAAATAAACAGTAAAGTAGGACATGCTCGGTTGGGATGCCACACCTGTTGAAATCCAGCAGCTCATTGGCAATCTGGGTCCCAATGTTTACAGGATAAATCATGGCTCCAGGTGTGGTGATGCCTGGTATAACTGGAAGGGACTTCTTGCCATCTTCTAACAGAAAGAAATGTTACGAGTGGGGACAGACAACATGTACTTTACAGAGTGCTATGTCTACACAATCTATATTTTTAAGTATCACAGGGCATCCGAGATACCAATGAAGTATTTCTTTTTATTTGAACAGACCTTCAGAAGTCTTGGAATTGCTCGATTGTTCAGACTTGTTTCCTGACCGACTGGTTCGACTGTGTTCATGTCTTGGGTGGGATAAGAAAGCAGGTGAAGTTCTGATTAATACACCGTACATCTACCTCAGGTACAAAGATATTCCGGTAATGCACAAAGAGACATATACTCACGCTATAACTGTGTTAGTTGACACTATGTATTCTACTTCTTTGGTCCAGGGATTTACAAAACTAAACCACTGACTTTGCAGGGTGACAAAAGAGCCATGTTTTGTTTTGAACTTGTAGCAGTTTGTCTCTATCTTTTCTTTACTCCGCAGCACTGTGGAAGACAAACAGTGAGAGGGCGGGGAAAATTAAGAATAAATGTAATTTGCTTCAGGCAGAAAAGGCTATAAGCACAGGACCAGCAGACATATAATAGTGACCAGCTTCAACACTGCAGCTGTATTGTAAATAACAATTTGATAGGCCTACATAATTGAAGAATGTAGGTATCATCTCACTAGACAGTGAAAATGCTAATAAAAAGGATTCTAGACAATTAGAAGAAGTTATGGAGTCAGTGAAGATGGGAATTTACCTTTTCGATGTCTGTCAGCTAAATGCGGTAAGTCGTCTTGATGGAAGTACTCATAGCATGATGTCCCAAGCAGTTCTTGGGGAAGATAACCAAGAATGGTTGTAGCCCTGTGGAAGAAAAGGCAAACACAAATGTACCATATTAGTATGAATTATAAACATCTATTGTACTATGTAGAATACCAAATGTACTTAAAGTCAACGTCAATGGAAGATATTTAAAGTGTCTCAATGATGTTAACAGAGCCGTGCACCAGCAAACTACAACCCTCTACCACCCCCTTACTGAAATTCAACTCTACCTTTGATCGACAAAGGTGAATTTGCCATCCATGGCATAGCGCGTGATGAACTCTGTGGGTTTCACTCGGACTTCTCCATTAACCTGAGGAGATGAGTGGGAGTGGACACGTCCCATCGCCACCAGGCAGCTGAAGTAGGAGCTATCCAGCTTGTCTGCCTCGCCCTCCCCCTCTGCTTCCAACTGGCTGGTGGGCCAGCTGCGCATGTATCCTGTACAGTGGACTGTGCAGTACTTCTGCGACTCTGTAGGCACGTGCAGACACAGGTTACAATATGAATGCAAAAAAAATTATATTAAATTAATGTATTCTTTTAAACCAGAGGTTCTCTTACTAATAATTTCTAGTAATTTCTCTACCTTTCTTTTTGGAGGTGCTGGCTTGGAATTCCTTCTCCTCCACTTTGACAGAAATTTTATTGTACTTCATGCGACAGAAGAATGAGCGCCGAGCGCCCGAACACAACCGTGCTGCACCGACTGGGAGGTCAGCCTGGACCTGCAGACCGGCTGGAGACATTAAAGCAGTGTTAAATACGCTCTCACACACACAGAAACTCACACAGACAAAAATAATTGTTTTACTTTTAGCATCTATTAGCCGTTCACGAGGGTATAATTCAGAAGCTGAGAGCTGCTCCTTCACTTTTCCCATGTCCTTTGGGTGTATGTAATCAAACAGGCTCTGTCCAATCAGCTCCGCCTGTAGGAAGAACAAACAGACTAAACATGGCTCTCATGCTGATAAAGAGAAATGTCAAAACCATTCTGCATCTAAGGTAATTCCTGCTGACAAATAACAAATTGAAAAAAGTACATTGAGGACTGTTGATCCCCCGGGCACACCAGATACTGAGAGGGGCAGAGGTGGAGGACATTTAGATTTAAGTAAGAACAAGGGCCGAAAAAAGCAACGGCTCATTTCTCAAATCTTGCTTGAAGGACAGCTTATGAAGCTCATGAGGGCATTCATGAGCTTCATAAGCTGCCCTCCAGTAATCAAATATGATATATTTACATTATACGGCTCTCCATCGCCCAACGGAAAATCTATATGCACCAACACCTTTGTTTTATCTTCAAAGCAGCCGTGTGTCTTTCAATCAAGCGAGCATTTTGAACTGCAATTTGGCAATTTTTGGAAAAATCTAAAGGATTTCAAATGTACCATTAGTAGCACTAGAACATCATTTGATTATAATCCACTGTTTAAATAACACTACCGATGTGCTTTTTTAATATCAAAATCCAAATATAACCACCAATTTTGTTCTTCTAAAGAGCGCTTCTGTGAAATCTGCGTACACGATGCCAAATGTGTCACTACGGGCCCACGCACGTGCTGGTGGGTCATTTGGTCCAATAACACTTGTGCCAAGACAACGCAACCCATCTGGTGTGTCCGGGGGTTTCACAAGAACAAAGATACTGCAGATACAGTAACAAATGTAAAAGCGTTACCCGACTATAATTTAATATCTTCGTGATGGACTCTGAGACAAAAACTATTTTCCCACGATCACAGCCCACTACAAACAGGAACCCATCTGCAGCCTGCACGACAAAGAAACATGGGGGGAAAATAGGGGGATCCAATGTGATGACATGGTCAAGACAAAAGTAAAAGGCCATTGAGTAGATTAGATTTCATTTTATTTATATGTTTAAACTAAATAGAAGCATTTAAATTGTCATGAAAATTTTGTGTAATCAGCTATAAGAGAGCAGCCTACACAATAACTGAAATTCAATTCTTTTTGTATGTGGTGAACACAAACCACAGTGAAGTTGGGCCACTGTTGCTAGCTGCGGTTTATAGCCTGACCTCTGGATTATGTATGAAAAATTTACATCCTCAAGTGATTGAGCTTAGCTTTCTATTAAGAAATAACTACCTTAAAAATAAAACAGGTATTCCATTGCAGTTTCAGTTTCTCAAATTGCTGCCTTTGTCCACTGTATGTTTACCTTGAGGACGAGGTGTTTGAGCTCCTCGTCAGGAAGGAATGACGGTTTGTAGCTGGCTTCAGAAAAAGAACTTCCTGAACCTGAAAATACAAACAAAAAGGTTACACATGTGACATTACTACATTACACATAGACGAGAGGTTTAAAGAATAACTCCAGTTTATTACAACCTGGATCTCAGAGTTTTAGGCCATCTCTAACTATGGGTAATACCACTGTACTCACTAAGTTGACGGTTGTGAAAAATGACTAAAAACAATTCAGACAAGAAACATGTGCAGTCATGCAATTAGACAGGTTTTGCACAAACCCCTCGGGTTAGCCAGACTTACGCATAAAAGAAAAGAGTGAAATCATTCACTGCTTACAGACATACGTTCTTACTCTGAGCCCATCTTACATTACATTCATTCAGCTGATGTGTTTTCCAAAGTGGATAAACCATATTGAAGCAACCCAAAATGGCAAGAACCATGCAACTACATCAACTCCATCAAATCACTTTGAATTTGACCACCAGATAAAGTGGTTTAAACTACGTGTCTCAAACTCAAATTGGCTTGGGGCCACTGCTGGTACTGTGATCTTATTTGAGGACCACTTCAACATTCAGGCACTGCAAGAAAGAACCCATTTGCGGCCACCTTTGACCTTTGCCATTATTTTGTGCCACATGAAATACATTTATTTAAAACAGAATTAGAATAGTGCTTTTATTTTAATTGTACATGAAATTGAAATCGTACGATGGAGTATTAGGGCCATACTAAGAGGAAAAATAAATAAATAAAAACATTTTTGGAAATTACCAGAATAAAGTCGTAATATTACGAGAAAAAGAGTCATAATGTTACGAGAATAATGTCGTAATAATACGAGAATAATGATCAAAAGAAGCAATTCCGTGTGGTTCTTTCTTCGAAATAGACACGTTTGCACAATCGTTTCAAAAGGTCACTTAGATACGTAAAATTTGATGCTGATGGCCAAAAAGATTACAGTATTTCCTTATTTGGTGAAAACGATACCAAAATATAACTATCACATGATGCTCAAACATTCATAATTTTAATGTGGGGGGAAGACTTGGTCAAATTCTTGTAAGAAGCTTCTTTAAATACTACTTTATATCTCGTAAATGTTACACGACTTTTTTCGTAATGCTTACGAACTTATATTCTCGTAATTTCCTGGAAGAAGAAAATACTAGTCGTAAAATCAATATCAAACCACAGCGAGAAAATATATATATATTATATTTTTGATGTCATGTCGCAGGCTGGAGGGGAGGGATGGAGGAAATGGCCCCTGGTGCAGCTGTTTGTTTTAGATAGTGTGACTAAACTTGTACTGTTTGAACTGGAGAGTACAAGGTTATCATAACTGATAAGAATTATGGCCAAAGCTACAAAAATAAAACCCTTAATGCACTGAATGCATCAGTGATGAGAAAGTCATGGTAGACTATTTTTAACACCAGTGGACATCGACTGTCACGGTACCTTTGAGAGATTTGAGGTGCTGCACAGCCATTCTGAGCACAGTGAGTTTGTCCAGCTTTCGGGACATGGGGTTACAAGTAGGGATCATGGCTGATAGTTTGTCAATAAGATTGTTCATTTTGTCCCGTCTCCTCTTCTCAATTTGGCTATGCGGTTCCCTGCAGAGACATTAAATAATTAGATTAAGGTTCACAGGAGTTTTCTCCAAACAAAACAACATAGATGGTAATATTAAAAGAACGTGAACATCACATATAACCTACCTGAAGCATTTAATTTTGACGTGTTGGTCCTCTCCATCTGACCTGTAGAGCAGAAAAACACACATGTAGAGACACAAATGTATAGAAACATACATAATAGCATAAATGTAACAAGTCAGTTCTTAAAAAGTTAGCACACCGTACCCGTTTTGGTCGTCTTCCATATCTGCGTCAGGGGTGGAAGCAGTTTTTCTATCCCTAGGAAGAAAAATGAATTGCCGTCATAGGAATTAACAACAATTTAGGTCACTGAATGAAATTGATTTTCTGTAAGCCAAAGTAAAGCAATCACACTACTTACTGGTTGTCCATGCTGCCCTTGCGCTTCCGGGGCATCTCCATGCTAAAGGACATCCCTGCAGCTGAGGACGGGGTCATCAGGCCGGTCAAAGACATAGAACTGCATTGGTTTTCCTCAACCAGCACATCTTCTGAAACACACAAAGACACAATAAAGCTGTAACTGGTCATAAGGGGCAGGGACTGGATTTAATTTGAAAGCAAATCAATACTTTCCCTTGCAGTACAACATCACAATACATCTCAGATTGCGCTTTCTCAGATATAAGTGATATAAACAGAGCTTCTCCACACATGATCACAATGTTCTTATTAGTAGTTAAACAGCCTTTATGAGCAGTTACCGTTATCTGTCACTCATACTGTGGTAGCAGAAACAGTGTTAATAAAGATGAGATAGATATCGGTCCATAAAGACGCCCAATAAATGGACCAGTCACAACACGTTTACACCATACAGACGTGGGAAATAACAACAGCTCCCATACCAATCCATTGTAAATCATTTAGATTTGAATACTATAATATTAGAGATGTTATTATTAGTCTGGATTGCGTGACTGTTACCTAGAATTGGGAACATTGGCAAAGCACTTTGTTAATTTATTGCAGTAATCATTGGAGTACATGCATGTGGAGTTATTGCAGAGATAAAAAATAATTTACACTACACAGTAGAGCTTTTGGTGTTTGTCCAGTAGCTGAGAATCCAAAGTTAACTAGCTGATATTCTCTTAATGCAGTGAGGGTCACCTAAAAGGTTAACAGCAAGAAATCTGCAGCATATCAAGGAAATTATTCCTTCCTCTTTCATACTACTACCAAGTATGGGATCCCCAACAGTGTATTAAACTTAAGCACACATGATCAGCCCTGAGCAAAGTTTCTCTGCACAACAGGACCAGTTATAATCATTATTACATAGGTTTTAGGTCCAATACAGTGTTAATTCTACATTAAATTAGAGCTGCAAACAAACATTACTTTAATTTTTAATATTGATTTCAACTTTATAAAACCAACTGTTTCAAAAATAGTTGATGAACAGTCTAGTAAAATCTAAAGATATTCAAGATTATTTCTTTTTTGTGATATAACAGAAAGCACATGGGTGGGTACTGACGTTGTCTCTATTTAGGTTGATCATCTACTGCAAGTGACATTTTTTCCCCATATGGCTCAAGATCAATGAGAGCTGTTTCTACATTTAGACCCAGTTTTTGACGAGGATGTATAAAGGTAGTGTACATAACTAAATCAATCAAACTAACACACAAAACCCCAGCAAAAAGTTTTCACATGGAGAGCACTACAATCAATCTGCATACAGATGATTAAACCGCATAGATTACATTCTAGTAGGACTTTGAATAACAGTTAACTTCATTATAGTTCTCTTCTTCGATTAATATCATTTAGCTTATAAAAAATGTCAATTACATATCACCAGAGACCAGAAAGTGATGCTGCGAGTGCCCAATTTCCAATATTAAACATGGAAAAGCAGATCCTCACATTTGACTGTAGGCAACATAACTTTAATATTCGTTAATCCATTTGCAATTAGCTTCAAATCAGAATAGTCTCATTTTCTTTCTTTCTTCACATGTACCATGGAGACTGGGGCTGCACAATTAATTGAAATATTATAAAATCACAACATGGCCAAGTGCAATATCCAAATGTGTGACAGAACAGCATTATAATGAAGCACTGCAGTGCTGCAGAGATTCCCTCTGCCTACAAATCTGGTTCTCCAGATGTAAGAAAACATGTCTGATCACAACAAATGTCACATCATCTATATATTATTTTATATATTTTTTCCAAGTGAAAGTTACAGTACAAAAATGATCCTTGCCACTAATCATAAATCATATCGCAGTATCTGTCAAAAAAGTATGTTTGTTTTTAAAACTTACCATATTGTGCAGCCCTAATGGAGACTTAAGTATCCTTCCAAGGGCTACGACAGGTGCCCTTACCGAACACTGAATGTTAATCAGTGAAATCACCTGCTGTCATCTGAGCTGCAACGGAAACTTGTACACACTAGCTCGTGAGTGAGGAATCCAGTACTAATTGATTGATCAATTAATCCTTTTAGCCCTGCATCCCACCGCAGCTTAAAACAATCCATCGCTGCAAGTCGGCCTTCAAACTGAAACCTGCATGCCGGCAATGCCTGAATATAACTGCTTACCCAGAGGCATCTTTACTGCGTTATGTTACGTGTTAATAGAGACTATTAAAGCCCAAGATGTTGTGGTGGAGCTAGACAAGCCTCTGTAGCTCCACCACCTCCCTCTCTATAAATATGCAGCAGCTTATTGTCTATCTGGCGAGATGTGGAGCTGCCATGACTGTGATTCAGCCACGGCCTCCGAAGTATGCGAGCGTACGTGTGGGAGAGAAACTGGAGAGCACAGCACGAGACAGAACAAACGCGGCCAATATCCTCACCACCTATATTTAAGTCTGCTCCACAGACCCTGTGACCCATATAGCCATTAACAGATCAGCAACAACCTGATTTTTAATCCCGCTCCCCCTGTCAAGATCTGTTGGATTACACAGTTACAGTGACGGCTGAACATCAGGGCACACAGACGTCCCTCTGCCAACTCCCTGAATCCCTCTCTCTTGCTCACGTGTTCATTAACTTGCTCATTCACTGAATCCATGAATGAGCATCTGCTGCACCTAAATAACCCCACATACTGCCCCGCTCACATTGTCACACAGTAATGACACACAAAAAGGGCAGATTAAGGTGTACTTTCGTAAATTTTGGTCCATCTTTGCCAAAACTGCCAAGAAATTTTAACTGCAAAAGGTATTTACGTTTATTCAACAATGGTTAACTGTGTGGTCAAACTAGGTCATGAGCTACCGAGCCGGTCTCTAAACGCTTTGCTCAATAAAGAATAAGGACTTTCTCCGGGTTTTTGTTGCTAAAAACGAGTGGAAACAAGTAGAAAATGTAAAAAAAACCTTCATTGCAGAACCAATCCCAAGTATTTAGGGCTTAAGTTGTGTGCTTGTAAACATTGTAATACCATATTGAACATTTTGAATGGTTTAAAAAGTTTCATTTCAGGTAAGGCGTGTCCTTGAAGGGAGGTTAGTGGCCGTTCTCGCAACTACTTTGCATTTAGAAATGCAAAGTAGTCAGCAAAGCGCAGAGATCTCCCATCGTCTGGTATTAGGAGACCATGAGTTACCCTATGCCACCCTACTCCACATACCCACCCACAAACAATCTGCCCAGTTAATCCAGAGTCTCTTTATTTGATATGACTCAAGTGACCATCAGACACGTATGCTGTTAACACACAGTCCCCTGCAGGCTGTTTCATACCAATCAGTGTGATGTTAGGAAGAGAAAAACATGATCTCCGAGTAAAGGAAGGAGGACACATTAAAGTTTATTAAAATTGTAGGATGATTTGTATATAAAAAGAAGAGAATAAGCTCCTCTGGCGATTACTAGCTCCACATGGTTATGGTGAAAGGTCCACTGTGGCATCCTGCTGGTCATTTCAGTGAACGTGACCTACAAATCCTCCTTCCGATGCTTTCCAACTTTCCAGTCATTTTATTAGCGTTAAAAGAAGATCAAGCTTTACAAGCGACATTAGGGTCAAAGCCAACTTCACTGGAAGATCCTCCGGAGCTGGAACAATTAATCGATCGCCAATCGACAGAAATTGGACCATCTATTTTTCATTTTTACTACCAAAAATGTCAAATCAGCCAGGGTACAGAATTAGCACCAGCGACCGGCCAAATGATGGTAAAATATGCAAAAGATACAAAGATAGACAGATAGATCTTTATTGTTCTTTTCAGGAAGATTTGTTGCTAAAAAAACCTAAACACAACACAGGTATCTACACATAACGGCTCCCGGGAGTTTGCTTCACTCACCAGCCAGATAAATGACGTTATTTACGGAGTTGTTGGTATAATTTGAACGTTTAGTAGCCGGTCGGCCAGCGAGCAGAAATGTGCTCCACCCTTATAATCTGGGCTGATTATAGTTATTTATATTTTGTAATCTAATCAGTTACTCTCCGACGCTGGTTATGTACAAAAAAACCAATGTTTTAACTCATCTACAGTTAATTTAATCACTGCAAAATACATTATCTTCACCTTTTTTTTGTAGGATATCTTGACATTGGATATATTTAATTTTAAATCTAATACCTTGACGATCTAAAGCCCATAGTTTTGCTCAGTTTGAGCCTTGTGGTGTCTGTTTGATGTTTCCTCGGGTTTAATAAATGTTCTTAAATAAAAATCAGCAGTTTAATGTGGATTTATGTTCATGTTTCATTATGGGACACTGACTGTTTACAACTGTGTTTATTTTGCCAGGCGAAGTCATGTTGGTCTTTGACTCATTGATTTTAGTCTACAGGAAAGCCTGCTTCCTCCAAGCTTAGTTTAAAACCAGTGGTGTCCAACCTGAGGCTCGGGAGCCCAGCTTGGGGTCGTCAAAGCTTTACGAGGGGGGTCGTGAGGCCTGCTTGATTTTAAGGGGTGTAAATAAATAAATTAATAAATAAAAATACACACATTTGACCTACATCTCAGCATTTTGTTCATTTTTGTGAAGGAAACTAAATGAAATTGTTATTTTTAAATGTTTAAACACAAGCTTTATCCACAGAGCCTCCTCCTCTATTAGAAAACTTCACAATCAAAACAACAAATGTTGCTTATAGCAACAATAACAAGAAAAACAAAATGTTTATTAGGTGGTAAAAAAACAACATTTACACAAACTTCCTGCAGTTTTTCTGCTCACTATTTGGGTTCATTGTGCATTTAACAAGTTGTTCTGTCACTGTTATTGATGTGTATCGAATATAATAAGAAATATCGATCAGATGTGTCATTCAGGGGTCGTCAGTTTGCTTTACGATTGATTGATTGATTGATTGATTGATTGAGAAGCTGCCTGTAGTTAAACAGTTAAGGCCTAATCAGCACCAATCAATAATTCTAGTTCAGTCCACCTTGACACTAGTTCAACCAGAAAAAACACGGACTACCAAAGAGTGGGGGGGGAAACGACGTGACACATTTATCATGAGCTGCGAACAAACAAACAAACAAACAAACAAAAACAACAAACAGCCTGTGCTGCTTTGAGAGCGTTGCCATGGTAAACAGGCCTTCGCTACCACTGCTAAGCTAACAGCTCCGTGTCTGTGTCGTCCGCGTTAACGAACACCAGCTCGCAGACATTACACACACACACACAGTTTAAATAACGTTATCGTTTAAAAAAAAACACAAAGCACACGGTACGATAACGTTAGCTGGTGGGATTTAAATAAAAACACAACGTCCTCCAGGGTTACATAAAGGCGCAGAGAGGGCGAGTTTGCTCCACTGATCTACTGACCTAGTTTCGGGATGGCGCAAAGTTACGGTCAACCGGTGGAGGAATAAAAACACACACACAACCGCGGGGCTTCGTCTCTCTTTCCCGCTCACTCCCCCCCAAATAAGTCGCCCGGTGTCAACACTCACAAACTGCTTTTAATATGAGCTTCTTGTCTGCTGTGTTTCCCAGTTACCTGCCGGTTCGTCTCCCGCTCTGTCACCGCCGCCAGCCGCTGCATTCCTGGCCGACATGGCTGGAGCTGGAGCCGGAGCCGGTGCGCTGGGGCCCGGGACTCCGATGCATGGATGAGGCGGTCGACTGCTCCGGGGAGTGTCGGTGTGTTAATGTAGAGTGCACTTTAAAAGGGAGCCGAGGTGATAATGTTGTAGAAATTGCCTTATTTGTTTATTTTTTTCCCCCTCCCTGTGTGGAAAGAAGAAAGAATAAAAAAAAAAAAAATG
>NW_023339762.1:19716468-19724583 GCF_004916995.1 Morone saxatilis
GGAATATGTCTTGTCTGTTCGCCTGTGCACAAACGTCCTCTCGATTACTTTATATGTCTGCTGCATGTGAAGTAATTGACAATAAAGCTGACTTTAACTTTTATTTTTGTAGTGCAAATAGTAGAGAAGAGTGTAAAACTACAATAGAGAATAATGCAATAAAAATATAATAAAGATATGATAGAAAATATAAAAACTATAATGAAAATATATGCACTGTGCAATAAATACGGTGTGCAAAAGAATATTTTAAACAGTGTGTAACTGTACATGTGCAATTGTTACAAGGAAAGTTTGTGCAGTTTGTGCAAAAAGAGTCCTCATATATCAATATTTGCTTAAAAAAAGCCACCAAATTAAGATTATTTAGCTTAAAAGTATTACATTATTGTGGCACATTAGAAAAGCATTGAATAGAAATATCTTAAGGTGGCATTAGAAGCCAATAAATTGTTTTAAATCTTCAAACATTTTTCCAAAGATAGCACGTCTTTTTCAACTTAAGACTATAATGTGGTCATAACAGATCTTTATTTGTTTTTTATCTGGAAGAAATACATCCCACTAATTTAAGAAATTCAGGTTTGTCAAATTAAAAAGTAAAAATAAATTCAGAAAAAGAAAATTAAAGGTCAACAAATAATAAAAGATAGATGGATTCAAGTTGCATTAAGACATAACATAAAATGTATCATTACATTATATATATTTGTAATAAATTAGTGCATTTTTAAAATGTTTTCATCATCTTTTATTCGTCTTTTAGTGTCTTTCATTTCATACACTTTATTTAAAATGCTCGCCCATTCCCTTCAGGAAGGTGTAGCCTCATTCAGACAATATACAGAATAATATTATATTGTGGTTGGATTCATTTGCGAGGTTAATCGAAAACATATTTCACTGCAAACCCTTTATTAGCTTGGGGACCAGATCTGGTCTCCACACAGTTCAGGTCCAGGTTCAGGTTTGGAATTGGATCCATCCAGAGTTATTTTTCCTAATTATTCGTATGAGTAGGCCTATTATATGAAGACATTACATCTTCTCAGGCACAGCAAACATGAAATAGTAAACTCAGATGTTACTAATGATACTAATTAAGGTTCTGTACTATTTAGTGTAGCAGAGCCTTTCCAGTGAGCCAACAGCAGCACACTGACTCTGTCTGACCTGAATGTAACAGGACCTTAATTAGTATTATTTATAACACATGTATGTTTATCATCTTTTCAGTGTTGCAGTTTCGAGCAGCTACTGAGCCTCTTGCAGGTTTAAATATCCTCTGTTCATCTTTCTGTAGGCTAATATTAGTTCAAGCAAGTTTCAGATTTAGGCTGACTACATTTTTATTCACAATCACTTCTTCATTTGCGACCAATTTAGCTGTATTCAACTCACAGGATTTCAGAAAGGAGAACAGCCCCTCTTCTAATAGAAATATGATGCCATACATTTAATCAATTATTATTTATTAGGCATTAATTTAATCATCATAAATACACAAAGACACGCACATAGATAAACTGAAACCAATAGGACATCACGATTTACACGCATGAATTAATGCATTAAATCATCATGTCATGCCTTAGTTAAGTAGGCCAAATACTGATATGATCTGTATCCATGTTAGCCTATAAAATGTAAAACCTGCGCCACATCACTACTGGCCCCAGCTGCACACTCCTGCTGTAGGTCCGCCTCCATGCATCGGATCAATGTTTCACAGTCAATCTGACAGAAGTGTTTAAAATAGAAATAAAGACGTAAACATTACACAGCGCAGGCGCATAGAATGTTGTGCCATTGCGCATGCGCTCCTGCAGAATACCATGACGTCACCGCCGATCAAAGGCACTGATGACGAAATGTAGGCACGGATGACGCCACGTGTAGCTTTGATCAGGGTTGCCAGAATTACAAGGTAGACTGATTCATCACTTTACAACACGCCTATAACGACACTGAGTTATATATTTGAAGACGGTTTATCAGTTAAATAACTATTATTTATCTCCACTGAAATTAACTGGCAGATAAATTGTCAAAGTATGTCTGAACATAATTTCGGGGATGCTCAGTGTAGCTCAGAGAAAGCAGTGGAATCAGGTCGCCCCTCTATGTCAGAGGACGCGGAAACACTTGATCCACAGAAGCTTCTGCAAAGAGTTCGTGAGCTGGAAGTCAGCTGCAGAACCTACCAAGAGCAAAACTCTATGCTCCAATCAAAGGCGCTGGCGTTTCAGTTGGACTCACAGGATGTGTGGGCTGAGAAAGCCAGGATGGAGGAGTTAGTTACTGAAAACAATGAGATTAAGGAACAGCTCACCTGGGTCTCGAACATCCTCTCCACCGTGGAAAGTGTCAGGGAGAAAACTGACATTTACATACATAAGCTAGAAGAGGAGAAGGCAAGTTTGAGCGAGGAGAATGAAACTATAACCACTGAGTTGGTCCAGCTCAAATCCCTGAGTAAGAAACTAAAGACTGAAAATGAAAATCTAAAGGCAGAAGTGCAGGATCTCCAGGAAACTGAGAAGATCCTGACTGACAACCTCGCCAATGAGCACAACCTAGTAGAATCTCTCAGAAAGAAAAAACAAAAAGCAATTAAACAGCTGAGGGAAGAGGTGGAAAGTCTTCAGGGCAATGGGAAGATTCTGAACAAGCAGAACATGAATCTAATTGCTGACGTGGCCCAACTTGAATGTCTGTATGTGAAAAATCAAGCAGAGATTAAACAATTTAGGGCGATGGTGTACGAACTCGAACAACGCACACAGGCAACTCAGCAAGACCACAGTGTCGAACATGAGCAACTACAGAAGGTGGCCACACTGGAGATGGAGAACAAAAAGCTGTTGTCTGCATTGCAGGATCTGCAGGAGAGTGAGAACTCTCTATACGAGCAGAACAAGACCATCAGTATTGACCTGGCCCTGGCTGAATTTCACATTGACAAGATAGAGACACAGAATGAAAACCTGCAGACAGAAGTTTATGAGCTACAGGAAAATGAAAAGACCATAAAGGAGAAGCACGCAAGTCTGGCTGCAGAGGTGAAGGACTTTGAATCTTGGAGAGAGAAAAAACAAGCCGAGATTGAAAGTCTGAAGGAAGCAGTACACAAACTTCAGCGTCAACTAAAAGAAGCAGAAGACATCAACAAAGAAAATAATGAGGTCATGCAGGACCTGACCCAAGCTGAATCTCTGGTGAAGAAGAAACAGGCAGAGATTAAAAAGCTGGGGGAAGGACTGCATGATCTTACTGAAAAGGAAGATTTTCTGAGTAGGCAAAATGAGAGCATGTCCGATAAGCTCACCCGACTCGAGCTTCTGAAAGACAAGCAGAGCGAGGAGATTACAAACATGAAGACTACTGTGCATGCTCTTCAGCGCCAACTGGATGACGCTTATCTACTGATCTGGAACAAAGACGAGCTAATAACCAAGCAAGAAAGTAAAATTTCTCATAAGCAGGAACAGATAGAGGACCTTTGCAACATCACCACTACCATGAAAGAGTCAATTAAGAATCTTCAAGAGATGCAAGAGTTGAGCCAGATGGAGGAGTTACTAGCTGGTATTGAGAATTTCAGAGAGGAATCCAGGAAGGCTGAAATTACAGAAACACTGGACTTGTCTAAGAGGCGGACAGTGGGCAGCTCAGCTCCTGAGGTTCAAAACAAAAGTTTGTGGCACCGCTGTGCTAAAGGTTTACTGAAAGCGGGTATTCATGTGGGCATAGCCGCTGCAGGTGTGCTTATTCCTGTAGGTATCCTGGCCAGCAAACTGACTGCCGAATGCTCCCAGTTGGACTGTCCATATCACCTGCCAACAGACTACTGTGGCTTCGGAGTTGGAGTCCCATTTTAAACAGTATTTTCTCATCCCTTTAAAAAAATAAAAATAAATATATACATATACATATGTATATATATAGGGTTTTCTCCAGGTGCTCTGGTTTTTCTCCCACAATCCACGTTTCAACACACAGTTACGTTCCTTATCCCTTAAAAACAACATATGTATATATATATATATATATATATATATATATATTCATGATTTATATTTATGAATATTAGGGCAGCACCGTGGTGCAGTGGTTAACACTGTCACCTCACAGAAGGCAGGCCTCTCTGTGTGGAGTTTGTATGTGTCCTTGTGTCTGCATGGGTTTTCTCCAGGGTCTCAGGTTTCCTCCCACAGTCCAGTGACATGCAGGTTAGGTTCACAGTGTGACCTTTCACCCATAATGACCTCCTGCAATAGCCTCATGCTGGGCAAGAGATATAAGGAACGGAAAAAACAACAACAACAACAACAACAAACAAACAAACAAACAAAATACAGCAAATAAAAAATTATAATTTCAAAGTTGAATTGACTGAAATAAAATAGGAATTGAATAAGATAAAGCAGGAACACTTGAGCATCATACTAATTACAAAGATGACAAAAACACACACTGTTGGAGCCATAATGTAGTTTTTTGTTGCATTTTATCCTCATCTAAAGCATTATGTGACTGTGATATGTATACAAATGCAGTTCTGGCATTTAGTGTTATTGAAAGAAGTGTATATAGTTAAGCTGGAGAATTAGGTGTGAATGTGACACAGTTATTTCCCAACTTTCTTTCTTCTTTATTGTACATATATTTAAATACTATCAAATACTAAAGACCCCTGTCCACAGCCAGAGTTTGGTTTGTCTGTTCTGGGCTACTGTAGAAACATGAAATCAGATTGCACTCCCCCACTCCTACAGATATAAACAGTACTGATGCTGGGTGTTAATTTTACACATCAGATCAAATAATATAAAAGGTTAATTCTGTGGTTATTATTGATACTGTTATTATGGATAAAACCACACTAATTTGTGAAATCCTGAATAGTCAGAGAGACAGTTTGTGTCTATAGGTTGGAGCATGCAAATAAAAACAAGATAAAATCAATTATTTATCACTAGGTGGTTATTTTTTTTTAATCATACATCATCCAGTAAAAACTATGTGTATTAGGTACACCTTTAAAACAATAACAGAGTTGTGCAGTAAATCCAACCTTCATTAAGGTTATAAGGTTTTTGCTGAGTTGTTGATTCAATGGTTAATTTTGAGGCTGAAGTTTGTGATACTGTTGATCTGCATTGTGTTACACTGTGTTTGACTTCCAGACTCTTACTCTTACTTTTTAAGTTTTAGTTTTAGTTCCAAAATCAGGAGTCACTTCCTCATTCCAAACACTAGATGGTAGGCACGACCCACTTACAGAAAGACTGGGGGCATTTCTTGTTCAGACCGCCCTCGGCTTCATATTAAGATACAGTATTATATTCAGAAGAATATTTGCATCATAAGTCCATAGATATTTGCTGTTTGCTTATTTAAAATGATTATTTTTATTGTTTTTGATTTATTTTTCTTATTTTTTCTTATTATTATTTACTATTTACTTTTTCTGGTTGAATTTGATTATTTTGTTTGTCTCAAAATGTTATTTTGCTAACGATGTGCGTTGTAAAGACTAATATAGATATTTAAATAACTCAGGTACATCTAACTTTTAGTTCTAATTTCAAAGTAGTGGTCGCATATCTCCTGGCTGTACAATACCTTCACAAAAAAGAGTTTTTTCTGTAATTCAGCTATGATATTTCTGGAAAAAAATAACTTTATTTATTGAAAGTGTCCACTGGGGAACAAGCCCTCAGTTTACTTATATGCAGCTGGAGAACTAGCACCACCCTGAGCAGTTGCACAGCTACAGCCCATCACTAAAACAGACTCTTGGGCCACACACCATCCAGTCTACTGTTTAAATTTACATTCAAACATTAAATTAAATTTTTTTTTTAAAGCTGCATATTTCATTATCTAAAAAACAAAGGGGGTATCACCCTGGAAAATGATTCACCCAACTGGGTATAATAAGCATTGCAGGGAAATGCCCATCAGTGTCAAATGATAAGAGATATGTTGCTTAGCCCAAGAACGACACAGCTTTATGGAACCAGTTATGATTTCTGTCACTCCCTCATAAATGCAGAAATTGTAAATAGCAGTCATGGAAAAGCTGGAGTGTAAACCTGGAACTTGATGGCTCTGTCTTAGGTTTCACCTGCTCCCATTTTACACCACAGCAGTCCAGCTACTCCTGGCTCTCCTCAATGTAACTTGTCAAGCTCATGCATATTTAACTGTTGGGTCCACTGGACTGCTATCAGATGAAGCTAACTAGCTGAAGGGGTGGTGCTGGGGAGATGATGATGATGATGATGATGTGCAAGCGAGGGGTTGGGTTTTGGACAACCGGCTACACCTGCCCCTCCTCACCAGGAATGGATGAGTTATGAGATGGAGAGGAGATCTGAGCGGTCCATTCAGTTCAGCTGCAGACAAAAGGGAGCTCACAATGTCTAGAGACTAAAACCTGGATTCTACACTTTAATTTCCTCTCTTCATCAGTCTTTCCTTAAACTGGATTTTTGGAGATGAAGCAAGTTCCAGTGGCTTTGGTTGCGTCTTGCTTTGGACATTGAGGAATACCATCCCTCCACTTCTTCTCTGAATCCTCGCAACGGAAAAAGGTGGAGAGGAAAAGTCAGTCTTACCTCTGACGGACCTGTGGCACCACTGAAAGGTGGAGCCAAACCCCAGAACCACAAACTCAGGAAGGATGAAGAACTGCTTCTAGTGGATTCTTCTTTCTTTTTTCCCTTTCTCAGACCAACGTGTGCAAGTGAGGTATCAAGACAGTATTTTGAGATAAAAGGGGAAGAGAAAACAAAGAGAGAAAAATGCCTTTTGGTGGGTTAGCAGGTTTGAAGGAACAGGTGCTTAAGCCTGGGAAGGAGGAAGTGAAGAACACAGTGGGGGACTCTCTAGGAAAACTGCAAAGGTGAGAGGGTTTGTATGGAGAGTGGTGGGAAATAGGCATAAGGACTGTGTGTGCAGGGTGTTTGATCCATACTCCATGCTTTTTAGAGGCTAATTTTCCATATATTCACAATGGGGATACATTTTTAAAATAACTTTGTAAGAATGCCTCGGCTAATGGCTGTGACTGTCAGAGAGATGTGTGGAGAGCCTTGAAGCGGGCACATTAAGCCCAACGTGTTCTCAGAGATCCTGACGATAAATAAATATTTGATTCTTGTGCTTGCCAGGCAATGCCAGTGATGTAATCACCGATTTTATTTTAAGACATGAATACATATTTCATATCTGATACATATTTCACAGAGCGGTGTGTGTGTGTGTGTGTGTGTGTGTGTGTGTGGTGCCCCCGTATATATGTAAGATTGTTGTCATTTTAAGAGATAAAGAGCACTAAGTAGGCAATTTCCTGACATTTTTCTGCATGTACTTTTTCAATGTATAAGAATGCGATGACTTATATTATCAACATATGGAAAATGGGAATATTTTTAGTCTTTGCTGTTGATCATTATAGATATAAGAGAAGAAAATAATAAATCCAATTTGGTCAGTTTCTTCGCAAAAAATATATAAATATAAAACACTTAAAGGACATGAAATTATGTTTTTAAGTTGATGCAGTTCACACTTTGAGATACTTTAGCCTATATTTCTTAACTTATTTTATTTTTTGAATAAGAAAAAATAAAAAAATACTTTATTTTCCATACAATACAATACAGTAAAGTTTACATGATACAACAGGACAAACCAGCTGTAACACAATGCAGATTTGAGTGTTTGATATCAAAAACTGATCCAAGTTTATTGTTAATTGCTGTCTTGCTGGGTGATAAGTGCAGTATATTTAAATCTGCTGCAGGTAGCTCATGGGAGACGGGGGGACAGTGACAGAGATGGATTCTGGGTAGTGGAACAGGTGTGGAGAGCGATGCACCTGAAAGCAACCTGATAACAGCAGTTCTGTGACCTTTTTAGTCGTGTGTCTTGGCTTCACCTCCTGCCCTCTGTAAGAGAGCAGAGAGACTTGTGTTACTGTGCTATTTTTGTTGTCACATTTTTATAAAGTTAAACAAAAGTCATGTGAATGTTTCCCAAAACTGCATTATGTTCTATATATGCTTGTATGATTTGCAGCAAAATTTACCCCCCCCCCCCCCC
>NW_023339762.1:19724683-19725295 GCF_004916995.1 Morone saxatilis
TTTCCCCCCCCCCCCCCCACATAATTTGGGTACATGGGATATTGAGGAAGAGGAAAGATATGGATAAAGACAAATATTCTTACCTGTACTTGTAACAGATTAACTGACTAGTACTGGTATTTGCTTCTCAGGAAAATCGATGGTAGCAATGTAGAAGAAGAGGACAACATTGAACTGACGGAGGATGGGCGTCCCGTGGCATCAGCACCACTTCCTGCCCCACTGCTGGACTGTAGCTGTGGCGGTCTGCCCAAGCGGTACATCATCGCCATCCTCAGCGGCCTTGGCTTCTGCATCTCCTTCGGCATCCGTTGCAACCTCGGTGTGGCCATTGTGGAGATGGTTAACAACAACACTGTCTATATCAATGGGACACCTGTGCTTCAGGTAGCTGGGTGGTTGACTTTTTAGGACTTTGTATAATCTGTGTGTTTTTTAACCATTTTAATCAACTCTTTTAGGGATATGCCTGGTAGATTATACTAAATGAATGGGGGATGTTTCCAGACTGTCACTGTGCCTATGTATTTTCTCTCTCTCCAGAGAGCTCAGTTTAACTGGGATCCAGAGACAGTGGGGCTGATTCACGGCTCCTTCTTCTGGGGCTACATT
>NW_023339762.1:19725356-19726850 GCF_004916995.1 Morone saxatilis
CTTTTGATTTTGGACTATTGGTTGGTTGTGAGAAATTTGATCATGAAGCTTCCTCTGTCATTTCATAGATCATAGGATTCAAGTAGTTGCAGCCCTCAATACAGTGCAGAGACAACTGATACTGTTGCACATGAGACATAAGCTGGTGCTTTCATGTGAGGTGTACAGAGACAGATCAGTTTTTGTAATTTGTTGATATTTATCCATGAATGGTTTGGTGGTGGTGGTGGTGGTGGGAGGCTCTTCTCATTCTGTTTGGTTAAAGGGTTAAAGCTGTACGGTGTGGTGAGTGGTGCTGATGGAGCAGATAGCAGTCCTGTAATAAAAGCTTCACAGGAAAAGAGGACACGCCACTGACAGAGTTAATAATGAAAGATCCTGCCTCTGATTTCTTTCTGAAACACCAGCCACTGGAATATTACAAGTGTCACTTACACACTGTTTTGGAAAAAGAGAAGGAAGGGGGGATGAGGTGAAGGAGAAAAGAGAAGGGAGCTAAGCGGCGCTGTGGTGATGAAGCAGAAACTTTTGGATTAAATGGGATGTCTTTATCTCAGCGTATGAAAGGCAGAGGTGTGAGATCTGTCTCATAAAGGCTGACTGAGATGCTTTGACCGTGAGATATTTGGAGATATACTGCCTGCCAATATTAGACATCTACACTAGCTTTAGGACACTGAATAGCATGTGTTTATTTTTACTCGTCACTGACAGATTTGACAAAATATCACAATATAAGTCAAGGTTATAATTTCCTGATAATTTCTTAGGATGTTTCTTGGAAATAATACAAATTATGTGGGGAGGTAGCAGGAATGTGCTGCATTTAAATTAAAGTAAATATCATGTTTAATTTATTATGAGAAACATTATTTTCCATGTTGAATTGTATGCCTGCCTAGGGATAAACTTCATATTTCTGCTTATTCAGCCAACTAAAATATGATTTATATATATAAGCAGTTAATTAACTGTGTAGTATTTTCTATTCCTCCTATAATCAATATGAAATTACATAGTCCCCCCCCAAGCCTGTAATATAAGTGATTCAAATGGGCATTAATGTTTCCACCTGTTATCCACACACACAGTATGTTGACATTTCAGTATTTCTGCAGGGTGTTTGGGGCTGCTATTTTCCTGACGTCAGTGCTCAATATGTTCATCCCATCAGCAGCGAGGGTGCACTACGGTTGTGTCATGTTTGTTCGCATCCTGCAGGGCTTAGTGGAGGTAAGAAAAAAAGTGGGGACGTAGGAAATAACCTCCTGTTTACTTTGTTTTTTACTTTAAGTTTTTTTATATTGATTAAACAATTGAGACATCAATGTAAATTAGTAATCTTTAGAGGAGCTAGGCTAACTGTCTCAAGGTTCTGGGCTAAGCTAAGCTTAACTGGTTCAGTTCAGTAGCTTCATATTTATCATACCTACTGCAGAGCGGTATCAGTCTTCTCACTTAACTCTCAGCAAGAGGTTAAAGGTCCAGTGTGTA
>NW_023339762.1:19726874-19755047 GCF_004916995.1 Morone saxatilis
GTATGATTTCATTAGTGTATGATCACCTGAATATAGCAATCGTTGTATTTTTCATTACCTTAGAATGAGCAATTTTTAACTACAGACACCGCAGGTTTCCTTCCATGGAGTCTGCCAACTTGAACTATGTCTCTACAGTAGCCCAGAAGGGACAAACCAAACACTTGATGTAGATAAGACCTTTTTTCGCAACTTTCACAGCCACTCTAGATTCTCCTACAGACTTTACAGCCTGTTGTCATTCCCTGCGAGTAGTGTTCAGTTAGTTGCAATCTGAAACTTCACCACAAGATGCCACTAAATCCTACACACTGGTCCTTTAAAGCATTTCCACTTTGTCAGATGAATCTCAGGTTACAACCTTTGATAATCTTCTGCATGTTTCTGCTAGGGTGTCACCTACCCAGCATGCCATGGGATGTGGTCCAAATGGGCGCCACCTCTTGAGAGGAGTCGACTGGCCACAACGTCATTCTGTGGTGAGCAGTGCCTCCGCCTCCTCTGTCAAAATGCTCCAAAATACTCAATGAACGTTCCCCAACACAAAGCTTTCCACTGATAGAAAATCTATTTCTCTCCAGTTTAATCCACCTTATAAGTCATAGCGGGACCGGTCAGCAAATGGACGTGAGAGAGCTTATTTTGTTTTGCAGATTTAGTCCACTGCTGCCTCTATCGAAATTAAAATAACCATGTTGCACTTTATACTGGTACCATGACAACCCATGCATCAAAACCCTCTTGACATTGTCTGTAAATGAACACGGCTCACCTGCGTACTCTAAAGGAGCTTCTCTCTCTCTATTCACCTAAATGAAGTGTCACATTGCTTACTGACCAAAAGCACTCTCATGCTCCCTGCTCTATTCAAAACAACGGTGTTCATGAATCTGTCTGATAATAGAAAACACATTAAATCACCCTCTCTGTCACAGCAGTGCCAATGACCCATTTTGACAGCATTTATTCAATAAAACTATTGTGTTTCTATATGTTTTTGCTTTTATTAAGACAGTATTATACAGTATAGGTTGTTTTTGTACCATTACTACTGCACTGTATCGACATAAAGTTAAATATAGTCTGTTGTAAAATATAAAAAAATTTGAAAGAGACAATTTTATTTGATATATTTACTTAAAATCTGATGTTATTACTGATATAATAATATTCTGACATTAAAATCTGATGTTCTCAGGATCCTATGCAGGAGCAGTGATCGCCATGCCTTTAGCTGGAGTGCTTGTTCAGTATGTCGGATGGCCTTCAGTCTTCTATATCTATGGTAAGACTGACGCTTGAATGGGCATCACAAACATAAAATCACAAAAACATATCAATCACTCACTGTCATAAAAAACAACGTAAAAGTGCAAAACACTGATCTTACCCTGGCTGTTTCATGGCTTTTGGAATAAAACCAGGCAGCATGTACAGGCAATCTAAAAAATACAGGCACATAACCCCACATAAATCCATGACGTGTCGCTTATACACTTCTGTTTTTGTACAGTTCAAACGAGCAACAAACAACATGTTGATCACTAAGCTTTAGAGGTGTTTTATAGGATCTAATATTTACAATTGGACAGAGCCAGAGTAACTTCTTGTTTATCAGACACACATAAAAGTGGAATTGATCTTCTAATCTAAGAAATAATTTCCCAAAATGTTGAACCATTTCTTTTAGGGTCCAGTGATTGGGAGGATCTATTGGCAGAAACAGAATATAACATTTGTGTTAGTTAGTGTATCTGAGTGTATAATCACCTGAATATTGGGATTGTTGTGTTTTTGTTAGTTTAGAATGAGCCCTTTATATCTACAGGGGCCGCGGGTCGCCTTCCATTGAGTCCACCATGTTGAACCTCCATGTTTCAGCAGCACAGAAGAAACAAACCAAACACTGGCACTAGATAGGAGTGTTAGCGTATTTTACAGCCACCATAGTTTATCATAAGGGAAGGGGACGGTGAAGTGAGGGGGTTGCAATCTCCATAATCTGTTTTTTGCCAATAATTCAACACCTTGCAATGAAGTTTCTTGTCATTTTAACAAATAGATGTAAACCTCAAAGTATCACATGCATTTTATGTGAATAAGAAAACATATATTATTTAAACAGTGTCATATAGGATGTTCGTCAAGCGCTGAGTCATTAAATACTCTGGGTGTCAGGTTCCTTGCGTGCAAAGTGGTTTTCACAATCCTTGACAGGCATGCTGCTCTGTGGTGGTTGTACTTTGTATGCTCTGCACAATAAAGGGTTATCTGAATTGCCTTAGAGTTTGATTAAAATGATTAACACTGACATAAATTTCATACTTTGCCAAATGTGTTTTAATAAAAATGTACTCTGGTTCTGATGCGATATAATCTCATGATTTATTGATGTAAATTAGCATTATCCTGTCTGGGCTCTGTGACTCATACCTTGTTCATTTCATTTTAATAATGAAATTCTTGTGGTCCAGAGAAGGTCGGGGCTTGTCTTAATTAGTCTGTCCTGTCCTCAAGCTGCTCGTCAACGCTCCACAAATTCTTGACTACAAATATAGACATCTTCAAGTGTATATGTACAAAGGAACTAATTCACTTTCTATTGTTGTCATTTCATTAAAAGGTGTTTTGGGGATCCTATGGTATGTCATGTGGCTCCTGCTGGCATATGGAAGTCCTGCTGAACATCCCACGATCACCGAGGAGGAGAGGATATACATCGAGACCACCATCGGTGAAACAATGAAGCAATTGAGTGCGACTGAGGTGTGTATGCGTAAAAAAAGCAGCCAGTTTCAGGGTATCACACAAATACATACACAAACAAACATACACAGTATAAACTGGTTGCATTGACTGTCTCCCCAATCACAGAAATTCAAGACTCCGTGGCGTCGTTTCTTTACCTCCATGCCCGTATACGCCATTATCGTGGCCAACTTCTGCCGTAGCTGGACCTTCTACCTGCTCCTCATCAGCCAGCCAGCGTATTTTGAGGAAGTCTTTGGCTTCCCCATCAGCAAGGTTGGCCTCACAGTCTCACTACAGCTATTCTAATTGACAAATATCCATAAAGATAAGACAATTAATCCTTGTACTGATTTACATTATGGCTTCCTGAATGAATGGTCTCCCAACAGGTGGGCCTCCTGTCTGCTGTCCCCCACATGGTGATGACAATTGTAGTACCTATTGGAGGACAGCTGGCGGACTTCTTACGCAGTAACAAGATCATGTCTACCACCAATGTGAGGAAACTCATGAACTGTGGAGGTACGTCACGGTGAACTAGAAGCAATAGATCTTGTCATTCTATATCTTGATACTGGAAGGCCTGGTTTTACTGTATTATGCAGTTCCTCCAGAAAGTTGCAATGTTGTGATCACAAATTCAGCTGATCCAACTAACCAATCATTGTAGTTTCCTGCAAGTTTCACCAATTTATAACCAATCATAACAGTCCCCTGCGCCAAACATTGAATCATATGTCACCAAACTACTAGTATTTACCAACTACTATTTTATTCTCGCTGGAACAAGTTACTTTTTTTGGGAAAGTTACCTGGAGGGACTGACTTTAAAAACAATCAAGTAGTGTATTTGAGGAGACATTTCACCACCAAACAGTATTATAGATGATGTTAATTGTTTCTGCTTTAAACACTAAAGTAACATTATATCATGTCATAAGCTCCATATAGCAATTAGCCTCTTGAGCTCTCTTAACTTCAACTGGTGCTAAATATTTCTATTGGTTTAAAAAAGAGAAGCCATATCAATTCAGTTTTAAAAACTCAGATTTATTTTGTCAGCTTATCCTCTGCTGAACATTTTTTAATTTCAGGAGCTGTACATGTTATGTTAACATTATTCTAATGTTAATATTAATATTAATATTAACATTAACATTAACATTAACAATATATTAATATATATATTAAACATATTTTTTAAAACAGCCCTGCAGGACCTTTATTGTAACTAATTACTCACAGATTATTTAAAAATGTGTATCATGTTGTTTCTTAAATAAGCTACTGACTCACTTTCTCTGGTCCTGTATTTTCACAGGATTTGGTATGGAGGCTACTCTGCTGTTGGTGGTTGGGTTTTCTCACACTCGAGGGGTCGCCATCTCCTTCTTAGTTCTGGCTGTGGGGTTCAGTGGATTCGCCATCTCAGGTATTACCACATCTGCACCAAAGAAACATCTTCGTCAGGACTGCACGACTCATATTGCGATTATTTTGTGTGGGAATGATAATTTTTGCATCACAAATGTCATTTTCACTGATGATGTGACATTTGTTCGGGTCTGTACCAAACACACATGTTTTCTTACATCTGCAGAACTACAGTACTTCATTATAATGCTGTTTGTCACACATTTTACCTTTATCAATAAATTTCACATATTGCATTTGGCCAAATTGGGATTTCGGTAATATTTCAATTAATTGTGCGTATAATCTGCAATTGAACACTTTTAGTTTTCTAGTAGACTGAACACTAAACATCAAAAGACTGTGTTTGAAACCTGTGTCAGTTGAAAACGCAACGCTCAGGATGTTGCAGATAAACTTTTTTTTTTCTTTTCTCTGTGTTCTCCCATCTTTTAAATTATGAAAGACTTGTCGGAAAAATGATATGCAGTACTACTTTTCCTTTGGCTGCTATGCAGTATACATGCATTAGCCTGCCAGGCCTTCGCACAGGCACTTCTGCTGAATATTTTATAGACTGTTGTCAAGACAACCAAAAAAAATCAAAAGAAGCGTGTAGATCTAAAACAAAATATTAAAAAGGCAAAACAATCAATGGAATTCATTTTGTAACTGGATCACTCTTTGCTCATAATCAAATGTTCTTGTGTGTCTTCAGGTTTTAATGTCAATCATTTGGATATTGCTCCTCGCTATGCCAGCATCCTGATGGGCATTTCTAACGGGGTGGGAACGCTATCTGGAATGGTGTGTCCTTTGATTGTCGGAGCCTTGACTAAACACAAGGTATAACAGGTTGATTACTAACACTAACTGTTGTAGATATACATTCATACACTGATTAGTTGTCTTACCAGTTATTCATCTTTTTGCTGTTGTCTTGCCTTCGATCATCTCATATTCTGTTGAAATCCTTTTATTTATTTTTAATTATAAGTGTATAAAATATCACAGGCAACTCAGAAAGAGTGTCTTCACAGAGGCTTTTCCCTCATTGTATTTTTAAAACATATCAGGCTTGCTTTTTAGTCACAGAATCACAGTGTGAATCTTGCACCTATAATTTATAGCCCTGTAAAATTTATTACACACATTGCAGCTGTAGTTCTTTCACTGCCATGAGTAAGGCAGTGGATTTACAGTGTTACCTCAGTGGTACATGACTGACAGTAAATTCATTGACTCTATTCATCTCCCCACAGACTCGCCTGGAGTGGCAGAATGTCTTTGTTATTGCGTCCATGGTGCATTACTCAGGGGTCATCTTCTACGCTATCTTTGCTTCGGGAGATCAGCAGGAATGGGCCAACCCTGAAAGCACCAGCGAGGATAAATGTGGCATTCTTGATGAGGACGAGCTGGCTGAAGAGTCTGAGCTCAACAGCGAGACCATGATTGCTCCCAAAAAGAGTTACGGAACCACAGACAATTCATCTGGTCGAAAACAGGGCTGGAAAAAGAAGAAAGGGGTGACCATGCAAGAGGAGGAGGAACATTATGGGAATGGCGACCACCAAGACAGGTACCAGTGAGACGCCCTGTGGGGCGAAGAACTTCCAAACACTCTAATCTGGTCAAGGCTGAAGGTTTTATTTCACACCTGTGAAGATGTCAGAAACATCGGAGAAGTGACAGAAGCAGCAGCAGCATCATTATGTACCTCAAGATGGCCCCTTTTTCAGTTTTGGTCAGTACTCCAGTTTAACTGAGGTGTACTGTCACGTCCGCAGAACAAAATCATCTGGAAACAAGAAAAAAATAAAAATGCTAAAAACATAATTTCTATCAGAACTGGAGCAAAACAAGAGAAAGATATAAACAAATATATAACTAGAAATTTAACTAGAAATTTAATCTACACTGACATATACTGTAGACTACTAGTATGAATAGTACAATGGAAACTAAACCACAGACCATTCATGAACCAACTAGTGCTGTGCTAAAAGAACATCAGAAACACATATCAACTTTCAAACCTGATCGTTCTCCGTCTGTGCGAGCAAACGTCGACTGAACTTTTACGTAGATTACTTTGAATGTGCACAGTTTCTTGAAATGTTTTGCGTCAGCTATGCAACGTGAAAAGAGATCTGCTTCTGGAATGTAATAATGGGTTTGACTGCAGACCACAGTGTTAATGTAATGAGCCTTATTGTTTCTTTTTTGCTTGTATGTATTTGCTGTTGCTAAATGATTGCACTCTGTCTGCTGCTTAGCTCGCTCTCCTTTGTCTGAGCGGTCTTTGTTCACCATCCATTTGTAATGCACTTCTTCCAGCATTACATCATCATTTGTAGTGCTCTGAGCTCATAATGGGATGAAATGGATGGTGACTTCAGTGCCGACGTTACTCCATGAAGCATTTAGTGTAACTGTATTTATTCTTCTGGTGTTTGTCTTTTTTTTGTTGTTGCAATTTCTCAATGTTTGATACATGGAGGCCCAGTTTGTTTCTATAAATAATGTACTGTAATGTTTCGCTTTAATCATAAAAGAGTATGGCAAATTTACACTCACTATTTATCATTACTGCTAAAGAATAGAACATCAGTTTTGTACAGTAAATTATCTTTCTCTGTTTGAGAAACCATTGATTTGATTTGCACTTTACTTGAACACACTGGAGATGTAATTAACTACATTTCCATTCTGTATTAAGATTGTTAAGAAACATAAAATCCCTGAAGAGCTTGAAGATTTTGAATTATTGAGTACTTTGCATGAGGTTATTCAACATTTCGTGTTGCTTTGTGTATTCAGAAAATTATAAAACTAATTTATCATCAAATTGTAAGTTGTTCAGAGTCCACAGCCATAGGTTGCATCCCATGACAATCATGAACATGCCCAGTATGTAACAGCAGGAATTGACACCATTGTTTAATAGACACAAATGATCAATAGTTGTTTTTATAAATTAATGTATTATTTATTTCAGGAATATAAATGTACAGGAAAATATGAATGTACAGGAAAAAAATCTTTGAGTTCCACCTGAATTTCTCATATGAGTCTTTTAGAGGAACCGAGCTCTCCTTAACTCCCCCGTATTTTGGACCCTGTTTAGCAGGTATAATGTTTGCCATGTTCTCCATCTTAGTTTAGTTAGCATGCTAACGTTTGTTAATTCGCACTAAACACCTGACAGCCGAGGCAGATGGGGATGTAATTCATTTTCAGAGGTGGTAGTACACAACTTCTGTACTCAAGTACAGTCACCTGTGTAAAAAAATACTCTGGTAAAAGTATTGTAGTAATTGAAACTTCAAACTGGATTGAGTCTGCCTCCCTCTGTGCAATGATGCAAAATACTAATTGAAAATCAAATCAAATGCATCAAAACTAAAGTAACAAACTTGTTTTTAAACTTTTAGGAGTATACAGATACCTGAAAGAAACAGTACAGTAACACCCTATCTGTACTTTGTTACTTCCCAACTCTGTTCATTTCGCAGGTATTTGATCGTAAATCAAAGTACTGGATCAACTGAAACTTTAAACTGATATGGTTCTTGATGAAAAACAAAAATCAAGTTACTACAATTCATAGATGAACATGAATATCTGGACTGAATTTAATTTTAGTCCATTCAATATTTGTCAAGAGCTTTCACCCAAATCCAGAAAAGCCAACCTGCTGCTGCGTTAGAGGAAAAGTCAGGGGATTACCAAAGTCTTCTGTAACTACTTGTCAGAATAGGATGTCCTTATGCTGCGTGTTTATGTTAGTGGGCTCAAATTGGACATTTTTAAATATTCCAAAGACTGCTCTGTTTCCCATCACACTGTGGTAAACATCCTGTCTTATCTGCCTTCACCCGCCTGCTTCATTTTCACCACGGAAGATAATTACTGGACAGGATATTCCTCGCCAGTGTCAGACTCACTTCTCCAAAACTGCCGCTTGAAAAGATAACAGCTAGAAGGAGTCATTTTATTGTGAAATAGATATTTAACACTTTAACACACTAAACCGATGCCTTTTATGCAAATTGTTGAGTCTAATGATTGTTCCCTCTCGCACGCCGATGAAAAGTTTCAAGGTTATGGACTTTGTCGCCGGTCGTCCTCGCAGTGCTACAAGTCCTTGAGAACATGTGGGATATTATGTCACTTTCCAGGGTGTGCTTCTGTTTTTTCATGCGTACGTCACTGACAATAAGGTCAGTCTGGAATCAGTAACAAAACACCAAGGTAAAACGCAACACCCAATATCTGTTCTCACATGAAGAGAGATATGTAAAATGTGTTTAAATGAACATCAGTACTTTGACTACTGTACATGTAACTTTTAAATACTTGTGTCCGTTCCTTCCCAGAGACTGCCAGCTCATTCCCTACATGCTCTCAAACACAGACCAGATAGTCCACAAACAGCCGGCAGCCAATGGCAAAGGTTCTGTTTATTTCAGAGAGACTGTCTGTTGATTCAGAAGGGCCTCTTTAGATGAAGCAACATCCCATCAATGATTAAACTTCTGGTTTTTGGACAAAAGGCTCATAAAGACAAGAAGAATTTGATTTGTATTCATCTTAGAGTAGGTAAAGACAACAGAGCAGGTACACTGAGGTATGAAAGTGATAACATACACAAATCTGGTGTATACTGCACATTGCAGGGACATGATAAAATGGATTCAATCAGCTGCTTTAAGAGTTCTTTTATGATAACCTACTTATACAAAAGTCAGTGTAGAAGACACAAAAACACCACGATGCTCTGTTTTCATTAAAAGATAAAAAGAATATTTAAACTGAACATTTCTACTCCGCTGGCTTGCAGTATTTGCTAATGACTGGTTGAATGCTCTATGTGTGATGTTTGTGTGGGTGTGTGGGTGGGATTTTTACTCTGCTGGAGAATTCATGAGGCAGCCTCTTGTCTTGGTGAGATAAAGAGGGATTTTTTTTTGGGGGGGGGGGGTGACATGGACAGGAATGGACAGTTTAATTAATAACCACCATCCATTTCTCCCTGACCTCAACTGGTCACACATGCTCTCTCTGGAGCCCAGACACAGGCAGCTTAATGTTCATTAGCAAATATTGATTGAGCTCACAGTGTGGATCTCCGAATCGAGGCTGAAAAAGAGGAAAGTTAGCAGGCAGGAATTCAACATTCACTGACTAGGATATAAGGTAAGAATTATGAGATCAAGTCAGGACACATTTCACGCTCACCGGTGTACAGGTGACTTTCTTATGAGTCCGCGGTGTGCCACTATGTCTGAGGTACGTTCGGCTGTTGTGTGGGTTGTGAGAGGCGGCTGGACGTTTCTGAGTCCTTGTGGGTTGCTTTTGAGTCTCAAGGGAAATTACGCTGAGTTAATTACAAAAATGTGGCCGATGAAGTCTATAAAAGTTATGTTTCACATGTGACACATTTTGTCACCTTGACACCAGAAAGGCAATGTACAGGTTTAAAAACAAAAGTGTGTTATTCATGAGATACCTCCAAGCTCATCTAGTAAGGTTTATCCATATCATTAAATCTAAGAGTGAAGCTTGCATATATTATGTTTAGTAAAACAACACGGATCTGGAGATACACCCTGTCAAGTGAGCCCCTAACAACACAGGAGGACATGAAATAACTGTTCTGACATGAGGTAGAAAGAAAAGACTCTTCCCATGACTTGTTCTTCAGGAGGCCTTGTTGTTGTGGCCTGACCTTCATGCCTCACCTCCCTGCAGGAAAGCTACTGAACATCTCTTCCCTGTGTGGGAGAGAAGAACTGTCAGGTGCGTTGATGTAGAAACTCCTGTGCTGATGTTTAATTACATTGTGGTGCAGGTTTCATAGGATCCTGCAGACCTGCATGGGCGTTCAAGAGATCCGCAAGTTCACAAATCACACTATTTTTATGCTTGTTACAGACATAAACAGAGGCTTGCTACTACTTTGTGGCCCAGTCCAACCTGTGTTTTCTGAGTTGGTGCCTGACGACCCTCCTGAATGAATGAGTGGGTGGGCCCTGACATCGATGTGGTGGGACCGCTGGAAATCCCACCCAGCGATGAATTCTCCATCTCAGAGAGCTCCCACCTGTTCGGTAAGTCTACATGGCAGGAACCAGCTCACAGAAAGAAATAACAAGACCCACACAGTGGTGCTGTGAGCTAAATGCTAGCATCAGTATGCTAACACACAGACACAGAGACAGACAACATTAACATGCTTATGTTTAACAGACATAATGCTTACCACGCTCACTATCTTAGATTGATTTAGTGCGTTACTGTGTGAACAGCTGATATTTAGTACTAAACATAGCTGAAGTTTATGGGAATGTAATTTGTTTTGCAGGTAGGCTATTGGGCTTAAACCAAAGAATTGGACAAATTGAACCTGTTGATGGTGCTACAGTGAAGTGATTACTAAACAGTTATTAAAGCAGTTATTGATCCTGAGTGCAGTGCTGTAGTCAAGATCACCACCAGTTCAAGACCAGGACTAGTTAATACTGAGTCCAAATGAGAGAGGTAAAGGCGAGAAAGAAAAAAATGAATGGTTTTGTCAAAGAGATGCGTTTTGGCAGCCAGTGACATTGATTGGTTAGCAGTTCTAGATGGATTTTGAATTAAACCAATACCCATTTTTGAAACAAGAGCACTTCATCAATGGTTTTGTTTTAAAGGAGGAAGTTACTTCAGATAAAAATCATGTTTTTCTGGACTCTAGAACATTTTGCGAGACCAATGGCCAAGTTCAAGACAAGTCAGAGTGCAAGTAGTCACTAGTGTGAGACAATAGACAAAACATACAACTCGAGTTCACACTCAAGTACTACAGCAAGGCTGCTATAAATACCTGTACCAAATGTCATGGCAGCCCATCCATTTGTTGAGATAATTAAGTCTGGACCAACATTACTTTATTTGCTATATTTATATATTCATGTTTTTGATTAACTAATAAATCAAAAGTAAATATATTGATACCTTATTACAAAAGGGAAAGAAATTAGAAAACTAATCCAATAACAGCAGTTTTAGAGTGTCGTCGATCAGTGATTAGAATTTGAAAAATTAGAAATTATGATAAAGGTACAACAATATATAGATTTATATTTACATATTTGTGTTTAGTGGGAATATAAACATGCAGATATGATTACAGTTTACAGTGTGGTGTGAGACTGATCTGCATTTTTATTGTCAGAACAACCAATCAACTACCAGCTGATTGTACAAGACACTCCTCCTGATCTGAGTGGGTTGAAACAACACGTGTTGTACTTGAGAGTGGAAACCAGTTAACAAGCGGGCAGTGAAGTGAAATAGAAAGCTAAATATAACAGATACATTATTTAAATGTGAGCTTCTGTCACCACAAGTGGAAACTTGACTGAACCAACTGAACATAAAAAAAGGAGCCAGAGCCTAATTCCAGGATCCTCGTGTGCCATGAACTTGATCTACTTAATTATGTTAAATAATAGTAATTTTAAAATAGATTGAACTAAACACATTAGAATATGGCGACTGGTTATGGGGAGGAGGTAACTTGTCTGATCTACAAAGTTTGCCAACCACTGCTCTTCATAAATCCTGATATCTACAAAGAGTTCACCTACTGTAACAAATTAAATCTTACATCTTAAAGTAAATATAAACAAGAACGCACCTACTAAAACTGTATGGATGTACATGTACCTCCAGGTAACTGCATGAACCTCACCCCCATGTCTGGACACTCACATACCTAAACAAGACCACACAGTAGCGCTCAGCTGGAACCAGATCTGGAAATTACTTACACACATTAGCCAGCTACTTGTAATGATGTAAAGAAATGTGACTGTGTGGTTAATGAGTAGCTGTGGGCAACCTTTGCCCCCCCCCCCTTGGGATTTCTCAAGCAACTAGTACTTGATCTCCGTCTGTAAAGGAAGGTTTCCCATCAGAAGACATAAATGGAAGATGATTTGTTAGTTAGACGCCTCAGGACTGAGCTACAAAGCACAGCTGGACTGTCAGGTTAAGAAAGTGAATTTTCTGAATAGTTTGTGTCTTTGGTCACGCGGAAATGGCCATGGTCCAGACCAAGTCTTCAAGAGGTCAGTGTTACATATACTTTACAGATGTTGCATGAGTGTTGAGTGTGTCTGTTTACTTTAATAACAGATTTGAATGTCTGACAGTATTTCAGTACAGTTGAGGGATTATTCTTGTGGACTACACATGGTGTTTGATCTGGTACTCATCACCCCTTTGCTGTTTAAAAAAAAAAAAATACCACACTTGCTCTGGAAATCATGATGAAACAACAGTGTAATCCCTGTTAAACACTCCGTTTCAAACGTGTCAACTTGTTTGGTTTGGAGTTACATGTAATTCTAAAAGACACAGTGTGCTCTGTGCAAGCGAGTTGTTAATGATTTATGGATTTATAGTATGTGTTGTGTGGGTTACCGACTACTGCTGAGAAAGTTTCTGTTCTAACAAGCTACTCCCGGGAAGCACTTGAAAGTTTTTCCTTATCAGAAATGCACTTTAATGACAGGAGGTATCATGTTGCAGCCCCTGAGATAAATTTGTGATTTTGGTACATGAAAATAAAAGTGACTTGGTTTGACATTATTCAAAGTGGATTTCCTTTGGTAACTTACTGCTTCTGACACTTATGCTTCACTATTAAAGGTCCAGTGAGTACAATTTAGGAGGATCTATTGGCAGAAATGGAATATAATATGTAGCAGAGCCTTTACAGTGAGCCAACAGGTACATCAGCAGCACCCTGACTCTGTTAGACCTGAATGGAACAAGACCTTAATCAAAAAGTAAAATATCATTGGTGACACATGAGCTTACCTCACTATTCTGACAAAATGGCTTCCATGAAAATGGTCTATTAGCGGCTAAAGAGCCAGATATTTCCCTTGGAGTTGGACAGCTCAGAGATAGTTAATATTGGACTTATCATTCATCAGCTGGCAAGAAACACAACAACCTCTTAAGGTGATTAGACAGACAGACTCAGACATGGAGATTATTCTGTCATTATTTGGTTCCACATCTCCATTCGCCATGTTAAAATGTCTTAAATGCTTTATAATCCCTCTCCTATCCTAGATATTCTGGCAGACCAAGGCAGTCCTCTCCTTCAGGATCCTGACATCTTACCATTCACCAGCCATCCCAGTATGCAGTACATGTCCATGGAGCCAACCATGTCTTCCACACCATACTACTCCAGTCAGAACTACTACCCTTCGTACAACGGAGACGAATGGTACTCACACACAGGGATTTATGAACTGAGGAAAGGACCCCTGGAGGTCAGCTATGATGCTGAGATGGAGGAGGTGTCCACTGTCGTGCCCGCCGTGTGCAAGAGGACCCGGCACATGCCGCAGGCTGGAAGGGTCAAAGGGGAGGAACTGTGTGTTGTGTGTGGAGACAAGGCCTCTGGATATCACTATAATGCTCTCACCTGTGAGGGATGTAAAGGTGAGAGAAGATGACCTTTGTTACCTTAGAATGAACCGTTTATGTCTACAGACACTGCGGATCGCCTTTCATGGAGTCCGCCATATTGAGCCATGTTTCTACAGTAGTCCAGAGTGGACAAACTAAACACTGGCTGTAAATAGGGGCCTGTTGCAATCTGACACTTCACATGCCAGATGCCACTAAATCCTACACACTGGTTCTTTAATTGTTTAACTATTACTACTACTGCTGTGCATTGTGGGGCAATGCCGTTGATACCATATTTAATTACGTGCAGTAAATCCATGCAATCAGTATATATAAGCTATATATATATATATATAAGCTCAGGTCAGAGTTCTTGAGCTGAAGAAAAGATTGAGGCTGATCTAAAGAGAACAAAGGATATATGAGGAAATCTTTTACGCTTTACAACCCTTCTCCATGTAAAGATTATCCACTTGCTGACAGTGGAGTCGTGGCCTTTAGCAGCTTCTTCCCATGTTTTTATGGCACGGTGAATTTGCTGTGATTCCTGCCAAACCACAGGGTGAACGGGTATGAGTGTAATTCCACACTGTGAGGCTGGACAATGCCAGGAGTGCAGCAGCTGGCTTGTACTGCCATTTGACTGAGAATAGGCTCAGGTCTACATGGTACTGCTGCCAGATTGGGTTCCCTCTCAGCTTTCTGCTGTACAATGCAGGAGCAACCTGAGCTCAGTTACGCTAATGCATGCTATTCTGCTTGATGTTCTATGTCAGAATGTCTAATAACCGTTCCAAAGTTATTCTGTGCTCGTGTGTGTGTGTGTGTGTGTGTGTGTGTGTGTGTGCGTGTGTGTTTGTGTGTGTTTTGTTCTGTTGCTCTCCCTGTTCTTTAATGTTGCCAGCTGGGTTCTCTCTGTGACATTATTAGAACAGTGTGTAACCTACAAATTTCATTTCTATCAACTTGTCGCTTATCCTTTCTGGTCAAAAAAGCTCAGATACCTTTACTTATGTAAAAGTAGTAACACCAAAACTCCTGAATGTCCTGAATTCAAAGTTTGGCTCAAGTTAAACTGCAGAAGGATTATCTACAAAGTGCTTTTAACTCAAATGACTTTATGTAATGTGTGAGGATTATTACCTGACTCTGCTGTCCCCCTTAGTGCTACAGAGCATTTTAGTGTCTTATTTTAGTTTGCTGTCCTGCGACTTTAGTGTTTTGGTTCACTCAGACAGCTCTCATCAACGTTGTCTTTAACTCCCCTATACACTAACATCTCACCACCAAAAGACAAACAAACTCAGTTAGAGACAAGCTGGTTAATCAGGTGGTCAGGACACATCTTAAATGAATAATAATGTAGCTCTGTGTATGCTGAATGTACATGCACAAATACATTCCTAACATGTTTGCCATATCAACGTAATATGTGATAATATGTTGTGCTCACAGCTTGTTTCTGCTGCCCCAAAATGGCCAAAAAGCCCCAAATTCTGTTAATGCAGATGTTTAAAACTGATACAACTCAATATCCAGAATGGATTCTTTCAGACATCTGTATTATAATATATATTTGTATCACTGTTATTATCCCTGATATATTTTTGTGTAAGCAGCCATTTACTGTTGCAGTTGGTCGAGGTGGAGATAATTTACATGACTTTCTATAATGTTTTATAAGCATCATATTTATTAGATAAATGTGTTTTTCGTAGAACTGTAATCTGCAGTGTTACTATTATACTATAGCTGGCATTAAATGTGGTTAGAAAAATGTGTACAAAGTAGTACTGGAGCAGAGGTATAAAGTAATATTAAATGGAAATGATTAGGTAGTAGTACTTTGAAAAAAATGACTTTAATACTGTACTTAAGTGAATATATGTAGTTATTTTCGACCACTTTATTCCAGTCTGACCCAACAGAACACACTGCATGTCTATAGTCCAAAATGTCTTGACTTTGTGTAACACCATCTTCTGTACCTGGCTCCCGATAATGCCTTATTTTCTGTCAACCTTGTTCAGGTTTTTTCAGACGGAGCATAACAAAGAACGCAGTGTACAAATGCAAGAGTGGCGGAAACTGTGAGATGGACATGTATATGCGCAGGAAATGCCAGGAGTGTCGGCTAAGAAAGTGCAAGCAGATGGGCATGCTGGCTGAATGTGAGTATCACTGATTGTTAAGAGACTCTGGTTCCTGTTCCTGCTGACAGGATGCAGAAACAATCAGTCAATCAATAAGATGGAGAGGGAATGAATTGTGGGCATGTTTCTACTTACTATCATGCATCAATAAAAAAAACAAACCTATACCGTCCACACGCACACACCATGGCTATTTAATAGAGTCAAGAGAGGCTGTCAAAAGCTGCCGTGGTGAGCCCTCATTTTCCATTCTGACATGGCCTGTTGCATTTTACTGGGGGATTGAATGTCACATATCACACAATACAAAAGGTCCAGGTTCAGTTACTGTTACAGGAATAGAAGCAATTAAACACACCTTAAGCTTCATTAGGAAAAATTAACAGCTTCAAAGTGTCATTATACTCTTTTGGCTGTTTGGGAATAGTCTTCTGTATTTCCATAAGCAGAGCAAACCTCATTGTGAAGACAGAACTTGTAAATACGAACATGTACTTTTAGAGTCTTCGGAGGATTATTAGTTATTGGGTCTATTAAGAGCTGTCAGTTGAAAAGAGCAGGAGAACCGACTGGACTCCTGTTGCTCATAAATAGTGCAGGGTAGTTGTGATGAATATTGCAAGGTGGCAGGCATTCATGACTCTCCCAGCTGGTGCAATAAGAGCTCAACAAATACGACTTTTTTGGTCATGGTGTGAAAAGACAGACACTAATTCACCAGAGAGGTTGATTTCTGTCCTTTTTCTTTGATTACCCACCTCTCCTGTCCTCTCAAGAACATTAATTCATTCATTTTTTCTGATTGAACTTACAAAGTCAATAAGGAATGTAAATTAATAACAAGGTTTTACATGAATGTATTATTGATGGAAAAAGTTATCCTGATAAGGATGGTAAAGTGAAAATATATGAATCGAAAATGTCGCCACTGCAGCAGCAAAAGTAAAAAAGGCACTAATAGAAATGCATAATCACACTATAAAATGGAAGACAATAAATCAATTAAAGGAACAGAAACATATATGCAGAGATTTAAATGTAAACTGTGACTTAAGGATCACTGACATGTTACAGTGGATATGATATATGGTGTTAAAATATGAAGAAAATTACATATAATTAGGATTCTCACTATTAGTATTGGCACTAATATTAATTACAACTTTAATACAGCCTCATTATAAATTAAAATGGACATTTACAAATGTTGTTGAATAAAGCGCTGTGAGGTATTTAACACACATAGTGAAGCCTTCATCACCGCTGGCAGGCCTGCTAACAGAGATCCAGTGTAAATCTAAAAGGCTGCGAAAGAACACCAAGGCCTCCCCGGGACAGTCAACGGGAGACGAGACAGAGGGGGCAGACAACACAGACAACAAACAGGTCACCTCAACCACCAAGCTGTCAAAGGTAATCACAGTTATTCTCCAAAATATACAATTATTTTATATAAACTCTAAGAAACGTGCCACCATGTAATGATGTGTTGCTTTTGTTTTCTGTCTGTATCCAGGAAAAAGTTGAAATCACCAAAGAGCAGCAGGCACTCATAAAGGTCATCCTAGATGCTTACAACAGACATCAGATTCCTCAAGATATGGCCAAAAAATTGGTACATTACCCTCAATATCACTTCAAACTTTACTTTTCTGTAACAACAAGAAAGTCCAGTGTGTAACATTTAGGAGGATCTATTGGCAGATATTGAATATAATATTCATAGGTATGTTTTTATTAGTCTATAATCACGTGGATATGGGAATTGTTGTGTTTTTGTTACCTTAGAATGAGCTCTTATGCGCCCACCGTAGTTTCTCCTACACACTTTACAGCCACCAGTGTTCAGTTTGTTGCAATCTGCTAGATGCCACTAAATCCTACACACTGGTACTATTGGTACCATGTACAGTATTATTTTAATTATCGACGTTAAAAGATCCAACAGATGAGTTCTTTAAAACTGGCGAGTGCAGCTTATATACACTGAGCCAGTACAAAAAGATGCCCCACTCGGACCATGTACCTAAATTTCCAACACTAAAGTTCACATGATGACATGCTTTGGCCTCTGATGCTACAATAGCTAGTAAATGTAGTAAAACATACTGCTGGTGGAGTTAATGCAGCTTGTATTACTTGTATTTACTTGTTGTTTCCAGCTGCAAGACCAATACAGTGCAGAGGAAAACTTCCTCTTATTGACGGAAATGGCAACAAGTCAAGTTCAAGTTCTGGTGGAGTTTACAAAAAATATTCCAGGTATTGTTTCTTCTTTTGCAAATCTTATAGAATATAGACAGGAAATAGAGATAGTAGCATACCACGCTGAGACCATGATATCAGTGCAAATACAAATACAAAAAACTAAATTGTCCCAGTGTTCTTTGCTGTATGTAACGAGCGGTTTGATGCCTCTGGCAGGGTTTCTCTCTCTGGATCGTGAGGATCAGATCGCTCTGCTGAAGGGTTCAGCTGTGGAAGCCATGTTTCTGCGCTCAGCGCAGGTTTTGAGCAAGAAGATGCCCAACGGACACACAGAGGTTTTGGAGGAGAGAATACGCAAGAGTGGTGAGTCAACATGAAGTGATGAATAAAAATGTAAGGCACAGTCTGATAGAACATACTGCATGGTACTCAAAGTGCTCAGCTACACTAATCCATGTAGTTATAGTAAAAATATTGGCCTCTTAAACTCTAATCACCCAAAATAATCCATGTAATTGTGTCTAAAAGTGTGGAACTAGAATATCTTAACACATAATTCATGACCTTCAGAAGTCTTGATCTGTTGCTCCACCAGCAGCATCATGACATTTGTAGTTCCAACTGCAGCCAAGCAGTCCGGTCTAGTCAGATCCTCCTTTAATAATTGATCTGCCTGATCTGTGTGTGATGCAGCTAGGCGATGTGTGCTGACCTGTTGATCTCTCGCTGGGTGTAGGTTACACATGCACACAAACCCTCACTGGGTACAGTTTCACTCTGTTTAAGGCATGTGTGTGGGCATGCTGACAAGTAAAGGGGAGCAAACCCAGTTCTTTAGGGGGCATTGAGTTTGATTTATTAAAACATACATACCGGTATTTAAGTTGTTTCTACCATGGAATGGTTTTCCTCACGAATACTGTTTTTGCAGTCTCTCTATTTACAAATATATCCCATATTAAACAGTTTCCTGCTTGATGGCTTTGAAAAAAATCATCTATATGTATGTGAGGTGTCATTATGTCAACCAGGTTGGACAGTTAGATAGACAGCAGCAGTGATGGCAGGAGTGTGTGTGAGTCACTGGGTCCCTCAGCGGAGCTCTGGTGTGAATGGTGGGGATAAGAGATATTCACACTAAAGGCCAGTCTGGGAAAATAAGGGAGCAAAGCTGTCTGAAGAGACTATTGTTCCTTATCAAAACATCAAGAGTGCTATTGTCCACTTCTCTCCCTCTGAGCCCCACTGGCATTTCTGAATGCTTGATGATGTGTCCGAGCAGACAGACACCCTCTGCTAGTTTGAGGAGCGTCGAGAGTAGGAACTGTTGTGCAAGAACAAACTGAACACAAACATTTTAAATTATATAGAGAGCAGTTTGTAACAACCTTTTACCTAAAGAAAGAAAAGCAGAGAAGTTTATTTGTTATATGTTAAAGGAGTTTTACCAGGAAACATGATCAAAATACTTCAGCTGCAATATTCTTGTACAATAATGTACATTATAACACTAATCCAAGCCCTAATTTTACAGTTATGACTACTTGTCACAGTTATAAATTTTACAGTTACAAATGACTTTTAACTCATTCAAATCCACTTCTTTCTTCCCTTTGACTTAGTATTTTGCATTCATTTAGATACACATGGTTGTCTCTGAATATAATTCTGGCATGTATTGTCACCACAACCTAATTATGAAAACAATTTATTCATATACACATGCCATTTCTATGAGACTGTATTGTAAATATAATGTACAGTTCATTTCATGAATTCAATTCATAAACATGGTGAAGAATATTTCTCTGAGTTCTTTCTATCTGCCCTTTGATATTTTCCTCTTACATGTATTCCTACTCTTCCTCCTCCTTCCTCTTCTTCTCCAGTTTATCCATAATACTGTCCTCAGTACAGTACAACACTGCACACCTTTGACCCTCAGTTAGTGTTTGAACTGTTGAGCAATCAGCCTGGCAATCTATTAATTATAGTTTTATTTATTGTGCCTGACAGCCTTTCAAATCTGAACACAGCATTTCTCTTTTATCCATGTAAACAAAATATATACACAGTAAAACATAAAAGGCAAGTACAGTATATTAGCCGTATTTTCACATTATTGATTTTTATTTTGACATTTATTGGCAATTAAAAGTACTGTAGAAGACTTACACAAATAGTACTGTTTCAATGATAGGGGTACAGAAATGCTCAGAAATGTATCCTGTCTGCAAGACACAGAGAGCAAGAGTTTATTGTCTTGGTGATTGTATAGGTGAACAATAATGCAGATTAGTGAGGACTGTTGAATAACTCAATGGCTCAAAGTGCAGATTCTTATGCAAGACAAGCTCTTCCTTCTGTGTTGTTCTATACATCCATTTTACCAGATAAAATTATACTTGTTCTTAGCAGTGTTCTGACTGTTGTGCACCACCTATGACCAGAGGTGGCAAAAGTACACACATCCTTTACTCAAGTAGAAGTACAAATAGCACAGAAGGCTCTCTGTACTGATTCACTGAACTTCTTTGCTCAGAAAAAAGTGGAGTAAAAGATACTGTGGTCTCCGAAGGACACTTTTGTGCAGTTACATCTGTCATGCGTGATATGCACCGAAAAAAATATATAATACAGATACCAGAAAGTACTATAACAAAATTTGTACTTCCCACCTTTGCCTTTGACACAGTTTTTGCTCCATTGTGCATCAGATAGTTCACATGAGGTGCTGCACTATACAGACTAACATCATCTGCATACAGGAACAGATCACTTCTTATTTTGAAAGGTAATCGTGTGAGAAACTCAGTTTACAGTGTTCAGGTGTAATCTTATCAGATATCAGAAAGATTTCTAGTAAATATACATCTAAAAAAATAGATTGCTATTTATCTGGGAGATGACAATTTAAAACTGTAATATTTAACCTCAACGGGTAGATAAGAACAACTGTTACCCTTAAAGTTTTATTCCACTTATCTATTTTTAAATAGACTAGGGCATTGTTAGTATGGTACTTTGTATGTTCTGAAACAACTCAACAAACCAAGACAGCTCATTATATTGTTCATGTTATCACTGATCCAAGGTCTGTTCTTGACTTCAAGGTAAGCTTGCTGGTGCCCATTCACTGTTGATATTTCCTAAAGACTGAACCTATCTTTTTCTGCAGGTATATCAGAGGAATTCATCACACCCATGTTCAACTTTTACAAAAGCATTGGTGAACTCCACATGATGCAGGAGGAACAGGCTCTCCTCACCACCATAACCATCCTGACACCAGGTGAGCCAGTCTCAACAGCTTCCTATGACCCACAAGTATTTTGTGTGGATATTCTGAAAGGCTAATGTATCTTCATGGTTCCTTCCACTCCAGATCGACCTTATGTGAAGGATCAGCAGGCTGTTGAGAGACTTCAGGAGACCATACTGGACGTGCTGAGAAAGCTGTGCGTCCTGCAGCATCCACAGGAGCCACAGTACTTTGCTCGTCTCCTGGGCCGTCTGACGGAGCTGAGAACGCTCAGCCACTACCACGCGGAGATGCTCACATCCTGGAGAGTGAACGACCACAAATTTACCCCGCTGCTCTGTGAGATTTGGGATGTGCAGTGACACACCAGAGGTGAAGAGAGTGGAAAGATATGGATGATAATATGGACATTTCAGCTTGCAAGGCAAAGTCATGGTTCAACTGTATATTTATATTGGATGATTTGACAATTTGAAATTAAATCCCTGCACAAAATGTTTGCCTCTGTGTGACCTTGTTAGTTGTGTATTGACTCGGTGAATGGTTTAGAGTATTGTCTGTGTTTATTCTGCTCATGGAGTTTTTTATGACTCACATCATGTTTATTTACTGTGTGATTCTTGAGATTGTCTCATTGTTGAGACATTTGAAATAGCTTATTTTTTATTGTCCCATATTGTCCCAACGTGAACACTGGAAATTATCCAAAGCAAAGATGGTGCTCATTAGAAGTGTAAAGTTTAGATTACATTGATTTTAATAATAGGTTCATTTATTTTTTATTTGTAAAACAAATAGTGCTCATTGTAAATACTCAAATGTTGTATGTTCTGCCTCAATAAATAACAAGATTAAGAGAAAAAAGGATGTTTGATCATTTCTTATTTTTATACCTGTAGTCAGCAAAGAGGAAGCTAGTACACACTAAAATAAACTAAACTGAAACATGTTCAAGTCAATTATAAAAAATATCGAATAAATATTAAAATATGAATGTCTATTAATGTCTGGGTTTTCCTGATGGAATAGAGAGCTTCATTGTACAACCTGCAACAACAGAAACAACTATTTTTATGTCTTGTTTCTAACTAAGTTTAACCATCTGCTAGTGTTTAATTTCAGCTGAGTAACAGAACAAATACGACCCCAAGATACCAACCGAAATACTGTTATTGTTTATTTGTTTTTTGCATGTTTGGCCCATTTTCTGTAATTAAAGAATATTTAACATTTCTCTTCCATCCATTTTAATGTACACCATTACAGTTGATAATTTGTTTGAATTTTGAATGTTTGGTTCCTCCATTTTCCCTTTTGGTAAAGCTGTTTCCTTCTTTCCTCTTTTTTCTTGTATACTGCTATTACTGCTGTAGTTGTTGCACTACAATGGATCTGTAGCAGAAGTTTTAGTAGTTGCAGCAGCACCACCACCACCTGGAGTCGCAGTAGTACTAATGAGGTTTAAGGTTACTTTATTTGTACCCATAGGTAGATTCGGTTCGCAGTAAAAGACAAGGCATTCATTAGAGTAATGAAGATGTCATCAGTTACCCCACACTTCGGTGCAGACAATATAAACTTAACAGGCAGTAAATCTAGCTTGTACTCAGTGCAACACATTGTGTCACCCTTGAGCAAGGCACCAAACCCCTGACTGCTCCCAGGGCGCTTCTACCTGGCAGCCCATCACTCCACCATCTCTCCACATTTCCATCTCTATAAGGCCTGTGTGTGATTGTATTTCAGTCCAATATGTGCAAAAAAAGAACTCCCCATTTGGGATTATTAAAGTAAATGTTCTGCTTCTTCTTCTAGCATTTGACTTATAGAAGAAATACAAACATTAATTCATTCAAGTGTATGAATTTATTTTCATTAAATGCACATGAAACATAAAAACAGATACAGATATATATCCACAATATAAAAGTTCCATAACATGACCATGATGTATCTCTAAATCTCATTTTTACAGTAAGTAAATGTTAATAAACTATACATCATTTACATAATTATCCTTGCCATGCAATAATCATTTTTACATGTAAAAAATGCTTTTTAAAACTTCTAAACAATTTTAAAAGTAATCTGTGAACCAAGAGAGAAGAAAGAAAAAGAAGTTTGCGATGTCTTATAGCGAATTACACTTTAAGGACAAAAATAGTTGGTGTCCATAATTGTATCACAGCACCATCTTGTGGAGTAATTTGGCAAGAAACGTTATCCCTATTATTATTTACTGTAAAAAAAAATAAACAAAAAGAAAACAAACAAAGCATGTACAAGTACATGTACGTACACTATACTGACCACAGCTTTTTTTTTTTTTTACTTTTTGGCTTTTAAAGGACACCATTAAGATATTTAGAGATGAGTTCTGTCCTGTGTGGTGGGAGGTGGGAGTTTTTCTGCATCAGGATAAACCAGGAAGCCAGAAAACGTGGTGTACCTCCCCTGGTTGCTGTAGACAGCATAACGCTCATCCTGCTGACTGTACAGCCACACACTGTCGCCCTGGCGGAGAGACAGCAGCAAGCTCTGACTCTGCATCTCCCGTCTCTTCGACGTGTCCTCATCAAACACCATCGCTTGCACCTCACCCTTCCCGGTCATCAACTTCACAGACACAGCCTTGCGGGGGTGTTTCCCCACAGTGAAGGCAAAGAAGTATGCACCCGGGAAGTGGCACGTGAACAAGCCTGAGGTTTTGTTGAAATGCCCTCCGATGTTGACATATTCCACATCAAAGGTCAGAGGTGGCTTGTCCTGCTGCCTGCTACTCTGACCCATGAGTGTGGATGTCCGTGCCACCGAGAAGGCAGACTGTGGCGGCTCTGATGTCTGATCTCTGGCCCAGGAGTCAGCCTGAGGGGGGCAGTTTGGGTAGGACAGGCCTGATGGGGACAGGTGGTTGGTGATGTAGCTGGTTGGGGAGATGTCAGGATAGACGAGGTAACCGGAGAAGGTGATGTAAGGGCCAGCATTGCTGTACAAAGCATACTGGGGACTCTGTTGTAAAAGCAGCCACACTGTGTCCATCTCCTTCAAACTGATCATTATGCTTTGGCTTTGAACTTTCCTCCCTTTTTTGCGGTAGTCATCATACGCTATCGCCTGCACCTCCTCTCCATTCTTCACCAGTATCACAGAAAGCATTTTCTTTGGAAATTTCCCCACGGAGAAGGAGAAATAGTAAGCCCCGGGGATGCGGCAGCGGAAGTGACCACTGTCCGGATTGAAGTCCCCTCCAATGTTGACCATGAGCCGGTTGAAGGTCACTGCTTTCTGATTGCCTCCCACTACATTGTTGGTTCGGGTGGCAGAAAAAGCAGAGCGGAGACCCGTCGTCACTGGAGGAGCATGAATGGGGGAAACTGGTCCAGAGCATGCGATCATGATGAATACACATGCCAGGAAGAAATGTGTGCTCCGCTGAGCTAAAAGAGAAAATTACAAGAAATTACCTTTACATTTATAAATGTAAAGTCACTTAAAGTATTAGTCTGCGTTCACACTGAAAGCCTTAGCGCTCAATTCTAATTTATTGCTTATTTTATTCTCATTATTTTTAATGTAGCCTATATCAGATTCCAGTGTTATAGTACAGAGGTGACCTGTATGACAAATGTCAGTCTAGAGTGACGTAAAAGTCACATGAATTCTGATGTGAGAAGTGTAAACGTTGCCTTAGTGAGTTAGATATTTGAGATGTTTTTACTGTAAAAAATAAAATGCAGTTCCAAACCTGGTGGTCACCAGATGATTAAAGAATAAATTGCTGTGATGAGATGATTAGGTGAGATTAATACTGTCCATTAAATAGAGAGCAGTATCAATCTTCTCATCCAACTTTCCCCCCTAGGAAGCAAATAGTATTTTTCTAAATATGGAAATTTTGCTTTAAAGGGATAAGAAATAAATAAAAGTCTGTTATAGAAAATTTTATTTTCTTGTAAAGTACTATATATTTTAAGACTTTTTAAAACAACTCACTGTTGAAATACATGAACTTCTAAAACCTTATTTGCTGTGATGAAGGGGTTACAAGTAAACATGGCTTCATTTTTACTGTCAGTATCAAAGTAAAAGATTCAGATTCAGTCTTTCTGTATCAAACTAAGCGTAATCCATAATGCCTGTTGTCTATATAAAATACTGCAAGTTAATAAGGAAGTCTGGCTGTCGAGATTGGTCTTGCCACTCAAATCAAGCACTCTAATGTGGCTGATATTGTCTGTTCTCTCTGTGCACTGAGAGAAGGGACTAGATTAGGTGCTGGTTCATCTGTTCCTGTGTGTGTTAAACAATGGAAATTTTTTGGAGGGTTGGTGAGGTGAGGCAGGGTAGAACGCTAAAAGACACCACTGCCAAGTGTCAATGAGACATTACTTTGAAGCGGAAAGTGGATAAATTGCAAGACATTAGTTATTATTATTCATGGAAATTGTTTTTCAAATTTTTTTAAGGGATTTGTTTATGTTGCAAAAGATCCATTCTACGTTTCCATATATTAGAAATCTATACAATATTTTAAAATGTTTGCATACACATACAGATATAGATCAATTTAAAATCCCTCAAGGTCAGATTGGTCTGAATATCTTCCATAATCCAGACTAGATTTAACACCTGTTTCCTCTGTTGCCTGTAATATACATATTATATATACATCTATATATACATATAACACTCATGATAGATCTTAAGCCCTAAACTGTGGTCGAAATGCCAAAGTCAGTGTTTAAATAAAGTTTTCAAATGTTTTAACATTTCAAAACAGTCTGCAGTGTGCTCTTTTTGAGTAGAATTTATGTTCTAAGTATTGTTCTAACAATACTGTAAAATTAAGTGTGAATACAATGAACAAGATCAGACAATCGCCTATATAACAACAATCTCTATAGTGTCTGGAGATGAAATTGAACATACTCCTGTCAAAACAAATAAAAACAGATTCTATGTAGATTTCTTATTAAGCTTCTGTTTTTACATACAAAAGCGTAACCAGTTACAGAAATATCAAACCCACCTGCTGGGCTACGTTGAGAAAGAAATTGCATGCTGGATGTCTTCTTCTTAGTCAGCTTTTAATAAAACAATAAAGTTCCTCTTAGTTTGCTGCAGTGCTAATGTTCATGTCTGACATGGCCTGACACCAAAAGGAACAATGCTTTTTGTCCATGTAGATATGTCAGGAGGAGGAGCCCCGAACGCCCTCCAATCTATCGCTCCCGTTAAGGCTGCAGAGGGGAAATGCAGCTGTACTATACAGCCTTATTGGCCCAAAAGGAAAGTTACGTCTAACTCAGGCTTTGTTTTGTCTAAATCAGGTGGAGTTATTGTGGGACACAAAGTCAATTTTCTTAGAAAAGTGCACAAGGAAAATGAATGAAATTGCTAAATAACACACTGCCATGTAATTCTGCTTATGAGGTGCTGTAATGCATTAACTACTTTTTTTATTATTATTATTAAATACTATTACCACTACTCATTACTATTATACTACTATAACATAAATATTGGCTGTAAAATAATATTAAGAATCTTAATAAAGAAAAAGAACTTTCTCACTCGTCTTTCCCAAATGTTTGATGATGTGTGTCTTAACTGGTTGGAGCCAGTTAGTTAATAATAATATTAGTTTCCCCAGTGACTAGTAGTGTAACTCATTACTAATACATGTCAGTTATAATATTACAGTAACTACTCAGTTACTAATTGTGGAGGAAACTGGTTTGGAAGATGATAACACTTAATATATTCTATTACTTTGATTTTAACCAACAAAGTAAGTCTGAAAGTAAGAAAGGACACAAGTAATATAACTAGTAGTGGTTAAATATACATCTGTTGATGCACTTAGACACATCATCAGTGATGGAACCTGGGGTCATTGGGTGTTTCGGGTCTTTCAACATCATACACCCTCACCCAGGCGACCAAGCCGGGATTGATCAAGTCCCGACTTGTGTCTAAGTAACATGTACCCATGGATCACCCCTCTTGATCCACAGCCATCTACAGTGTAACTAATTACTGTCCACAGGGAGTTAGAAGTAAAGTAATAATATTACTTTTGAAAAGAGTAATGAGTAATAAATGACACTGAGTGAACTAGCCCAACACAGGTGAGTCATACAAAACCCACATAGTTTTATTTTTAATGTGTCCATGTAGCTTCTGGATACAACTTTACATTCAATATGCTAAATTAAAACATGACTACTGTCAATATCGTTTTCCTAAAATCTGTAAATGTGTCTTTGTCCCACACAGCATCTTAAATAGCACAAATGTGTTTGTACCAATATCACAAAATCCAAATATGTCACTCTATTTCTTTAATTTGGTTTGTTTGGTAAATTAAATGTATGATGTTAAAGGACCAGTGTGTAGGATATAGAGGCATCTAGAGGTGCAGATTGCAACTCACTGAACACTGCTCGTATCTGTATCTGATGACCTGTGAATGAGAGCGGGCTGTAAAGTGTAGGACAAATCCATGGAAGGCGACCCGCGGCATCTGTAGGTAAAAACAGCTCCGTTCTAATGTAACAAAAACAAAAACATAATGATTCCTGTATTCAGGTGATTACACACTAATAAAAAACACACCTATGAATACTATATTCCTATTTCTGCAAATAGACCCTCCTAAATGTTACACACTGCACCTTTAAGATAAGATAAGATGAGATATTCCTTTATTTATCCCCTTAGGAGAAATTCAGGTTTATATTTAATTTCCACTTTAGAAGTTTAGTTTTAGTTTTTTAGTTTTAGTCAAGTTTAATTTTCTGCTCATATTTTGCACTCCATGTCCTACTTGAACAATGCATAGTGTATATACTTTCATTTATAGTTTTATATCTTCTATTATATTTTGTATTTTGTAAT
>NW_023339762.1:19755147-19758098 GCF_004916995.1 Morone saxatilis
TTTTAGTTTAGTTTTAGTCAAGTTTAATTTTCTGCACTCCATGTTCTACTTGAACAATGTATAGTGTGTATACTTTAATTTATAGTTTTATATCTTCTAATATTAATAATATTATGCCCTATTAAGATAAGATAAGATAAGATATTCCTTTATTTATCCCCCTTAGGAGATATTAAGGTTGACACAGCAGCAATAAGTGCAAAAACAGAGAACAAAGAATATAGAATAATATAAAATATTACTAATATTATTAATATTAGAAGATATAAAACTATAAATTAAAGTATATACACTAGGACATGGAGTGCAAAATATGAGCGGAAAATTAAACTGGACTAAAACTAAAAAACTACTAAAGTGGAAATTAAATATAAATTAGTGCAAAAGGCTTGTAGGTAAGAGTTTTAAACCAGTCTTTGTCTGCAGAGGTTGGAGGTTAACATACCCATCAAAGGAGTAAAAGGTGAAAGGTTTGATCAGAAATCACTTTTTGCTCAAACATCTTAAATACCCAAACACCATCTGTTTTCAGTGTCTGACCAGCAGCCACAGATTATTTAATTCATACTTTTATGAACCTGCATCGACTCGACGCAGAAGTAGTAAAGTAGGCTTCATAATAATAATAATACTAATAATAAGTAACTAATCATCATCAATTTACTAGCTTTGGTGGTAATGAACAAACTAAATCAAAGTTTAGAGAGTTAATTAATTCTGTGTATTTGTGTATATTAAGCAGATTTACTGGCATTAGAGCTTGTGATTTGTAAAGGAGTAGTACTGAGTTTAATAAAGAAAGGTGTGTAAGAGAAGGTTGCACAGGTGGGCGAGTAAGCAGACCGCAGACTGAGTGTTGGTGGGAAGAGGCTGGGAACCGTACTCAGAGGACCGAGCCCTTGAGCCCTCAGAGCGTGTGACTGGGACGGGGAGCCCCTCTCCCGTCTGTGTTTTCACTGCACGGTTTTGTCTGTGGGTTATCTGAAACATTTCAGGAATCTCACTCCCAGTCGCGTTCAGGAAAAAAACAAGAGTCCCGGCTGTTGGCGAGCTGATTTCATACATAGTTATGCTGTTTTTTATTTATTGCTCCGTTGTTGTGTGGTGTGATTCATACAGTTTGACAGGATATATGATGTATTTTTAGATTAGAAATAAACAAAGAGCCTAATAGAGGTGTAATACTGTATTATCAGTTAATGCATGCCTCGATAGATGTCCGATACCTGTTCCTCTTTCTCCTCTGTGTGTTTCCGTTAGTCACTTTGCTGTCGCTATGATTGGGGAGAAGCCTTGCCGCAGTAGCTGATGGGGATTGGACGTAATGGTGTCCTGTGGTGCGGAGGCTGAGTCAGTGTCACCTCTAAAAGACAGTTATATATATACTGCACAGAGTCTTCAGAATTACAGCAGTGAGCCAATATTGCAGCCTCCCCTCCTCTGTGTTAAATAATAAGCTAACTACAGTTATGACCCACAACTCACTTTCTTTTTTTTTTTTATCGAGGAGAAACATACAAGGTAAATTCAGTACAATTATACTCACACAAAGCAAAACAGAATCATGCACTTACATAATTGCACTATCATATAATCTCCCATCTATTACTCTCCTTTTTTTCTTCTTTTTTTTTTACAATGTGTAAAACAGGAACAATTGAACAACGGATGTCACACTTCCTCATTTCCCATCAAGATCTACTGACAGCAATTTTCAGTTATCCCAATAATCAATAATCTGGTACGTCAAGCCATGTGATAAAGGTACTTAAAGCAGTTCAGGTCTCCGTAATCTTATATATCTAATCCATTTTGACCACCATCTCTTAATTTTCTCTGATTGTAGTTTTAAAGCGAACGTCAGTCTCTCCATGATGTAGATTTCATGAACAGTTCCTTGCCAGTCTTCCAGTGTCGGTGCGTTGGGTTGTAGCCACTTTCTTGTTACAGCTTTCTTCGCTCCAATCAACAATATCTTCATTAGGTATTTATCTGCTATTGTTTGAATATGCAATACCATGGTACCAAAATAGATTGAGCTGACATCAAATTGTATAGGAATTTGAAATATGTATTCCAGACAATCATGAATGTCATGCCAGTACCACAACTAACTTTCATATAATAAACAAATCAAATGGAAATTCCCCCAGATAAATCCATTTCCACACTGTGATGTGTAGTTTCCACCAGTACAGCTGACTGTAACGTTTAGTACAGGTCCTTAAATCACTGCTCTATTTGTAGCTGTCATAATTAAGTATTACACTGCAGTCACTGACGGAGTAACATAAAATACTTCCACCCAGATTCAAAGTGTGAAAAACATGTAATACACATCTTGATTTGGCTTTATATCAAAGGATGAACAGTCTGCTCCTTTCAGTCATCACTACAGCTTTTGGACAAGCACAGAAAAGTTAGAAAATAGCTTTATTCTATAAAAATGTTTAGCAATTGTCACATAAAAACACTTTATGCACTTGTTATTTACACCCTCCACTGAAATATACAGAAATATTTACCCTAACACGCACATCTTTGTCTGAAAGAGGCCTTTTAGTAGTATAAAGTGACACCAATGTAAAGCTCATTTCTTTCTGTCTTTTTCTGTTCCAGGAAACTCAGCGTTTGCTGGCAGAGCCTGTCCCAGGCATCAAGGCAGAGCCAGATGAAGGCAACGCCCGCTACTTCCATGTGGTCATTGCCGGACCTCAGGACTCGCCTTTCGAGGGGGGCACATTTAAACTTGAACTCTTTTTACCAGAGGAATATCCCATGGCAGCTCCTAAAGTACGCTTCATGACCAAAATATATCATCCCAATGTAGACAAGCTGGGAAGAATATGTCTAGACATTTTGAAAGGTGAGTCGGTGCTTTATGCCACATTTACACATAGCCGGGTATTTTGAGAAACAAATATTTCCCCCCCCCCTCCGTTTTCAATAAT
>NW_023339762.1:19758198-19783292 GCF_004916995.1 Morone saxatilis
GTTTATTCTTGCCCAGCTATGTGTGGTATGCATTGTGCTTTACCTTGAAAGACATGTTTTCCATTGGCTGAAAATGTGTTTAACGTTAGCTTTTACAGCCTTTTTGGATCTGTTCAGTGACTGTCTTTGGTCCGTTCACTCAGGCCTGTCACTGTAGCAAAGCCTATATGTATTGTGTCCTGTGATGTTTGGCCTGTGAATGAAGTGAGGGATTTGCCAATTTCATTTTGCTTAAAAGATCAAGGGCCTCTTATGTTACACATGTGACCCCCAGCTGGAGCTTTGTACCACTAATACTGCATATCATAACTGTCTCTCCAGTGCCCCTGCAGTATAAACTACTTCTTCTTTTACAGTGACGTGCACTCTGTTGTCCCTCTGCTTTTCTTTTGTCTCTGTTTTAATCTGAGGAATGCCTCTGTTTGTCATCTTTTCAGATAAATGGTCGCCAGCTCTGCAGATTCGTACAGTGCTGCTCTCAATCCAGGCGTTACTAAGTGCACCCAACCCCGACGATCCCCTAGCAAATGACGTTGCAGAGAAGTGGAAGTCAAGTGAAGCTGAAGCCATAGAAACAGGTGAGAGCTCCTGTATGACCTGGCTGGGTTCAACTAGTCTGCTGCCTTTCCCCTCCATCGTTTGAATTAAAGGAACATCTGGCCTAAATACACAGAAACACTATGTGCAGTTTATTTTACATTATAAGGTGTGATTTTTGACGCACTGTATACGATATATCAGTTACAGAAATGGGATGAAACTACAATACACCAACGTTGTTTAATGAAGGCTAAAATTATAATCAAACGATTTTCGGAAAAGGCAATTTCCCCACAACTTCTTCGTCTCTCTTTGTGTTTTCATGTTGACTGGAGGAAGACATAAGAGGAATGTTTTCACAGTGTGTATCATTTTGGACGAGGCGTATTACAGCAGTTTTGGTTGAATTTAAACAAACTGTAGAAGAGATGAAAGTAGTTTTATAGTCGATAAAATCAATGTGATGTGATGAATTAAATCATTTGTGCCTACATTTGGTGAAACCTTCAAGATAAGAAAGAAAGAACAATACTGAAACGATTTATTCTTCTTTAATCAACATAATGTATAAAAATATCTGTTGATAAATACATTTATTTGCTTAATTCATGACCACATTAACTTTTTTTATGACAAATTTATCATCCAACTTACATTTTTCATATGTGTTGCCTATCTACTGTGTTTGTCTTTGATGATATTCTTATTAATTATCTTATCAAACCATCCTGATTGATGCGGTTTTCATCCAAGTTTTTCCTCACTGTGTGCACAAGTTTGTAAAAAGCCACATTGGTAATTTTTTTTACGTGACTTATGTTTTTTCCTTCACTTTACAGCCAAGTCATGGACCAGGCTTTATGCTGGAAGCAAAAACGAAGTGTAGAGCAGCCTAACAACAAGTGGAGATACAAGTGGAAGTGAAGTGTGAACACAACTCCTCACGTTCTGCCAAGACCTCTTCCAACTTCATTTGCATTTAAAGGACACAGTCTTAAATAAATATATATATATATACATATATATTATGAAATAAACATGAATATATTGTAAAGGAAAAAAAACAAAACAACTGCTGACAATTGGTGATTTAAATGCACACTCGTAATGAAATCACTCGTCGTTGTCCTAACTCACTACTGTTTAAATGCATGGGCAAAGGTTTTAGATCTACTCACCTGGCTTTCTTTGTCCATTGATTTTGGGAGGCTTTTGCCAACTGCTGCTTACAAGCACGTTTTAGGGGAGGAAAGAGGGACCGACATCCCACATTTTCGTTGGGTTTGGGGGCGTTCCAGAGCTGTGGAGTAGGGTGTGGAGGAGACACTGGCTAGAAGTGCTCAATATTGTATACTATACCTTTTAACTTTGTTTTCTCGTGTCGCTGTTTGTTTATTAAAAGCAGCTAACTACTACTAGCCCATTGTATGTAGACACTCACCTGGAGGCGCACCAGTGTTTCGTCCTGCGTAGACGGCCGAGCAGGACGCTAAACAATCGTAGCAATACTTTTTCCTCTTTAAGTCACATTTGGCTGCAGTAAATACAAAATATGACTAAAAACTAAACTGAGCCTGCCACAGTCACATTACCTTTTACGACCTCTCTCAGTGGATTGTGGATGTTGTGGGAGAGAGTGGAGGGTAAGGTGGACATTGTGGACCATTCCTTAGTTTTAGCACTTTTTTTTTTTTTACTGTATCCAGTCTTTTATATGTGAATCTTTCTTGCAGTTGCCATACTAACCACTCTGCTTCCCCCCCTCCTTTGTCATCACAGTCTAATGCTACAAGACTCAGTGGTTAACTTCTTCCAATGGCATTTATTTCACAAGGCAGTGGTTACATTTCAGCAGTCAGTTGTTTGATGATGTGATGGGTGGGGGTTGGTGACCCGTATGACAGGAGATGCTGGATCATGCTCCAGAATATCTATGGAGGCTTTGTCTCTGTCACGACTAGTTTTTGGCTGAAAAAGTCTGTATTCAATTCACTGTTTGTAAATTCATTCTTTCTATTAATCTGGGGATGGAATGTTTTCCTGCTCTCACGGCGGGTTCACACCGAAAGGTCCGGTTCCTGAATCGAACCAGTGCGGGGATAATACATCGTTTCACTTTTTCCAACTGGTCCGGTTTACGCTCACAAAGGCAAAACTCAGACTAAAATTCCCTCTCAGACTGAAATTGTTGGATTGTTGAGGAGGCAGCTCACTGAGGAGTGGTTAAAATTTGTAATTCCAGAAACGACACACGCAGGAATCTCCAGTCCGATTGGCAGGAAGAATTCCTATCAGGCTCCCTTACACAGATTTGGGGTCGGTATCTCATGCATCGGACACTTTGGGGGGGGGGGGGGGGGTGTAGTACAACAAACTGAACTGGATACTAGTTCACCAAAGCAGGAAGTGAAAAAAGTTTTTTAACCATTGATGTGACACATGCAATGGTACACTTTGTGTGATTGGTTCGAATAGTCTTCACACCAGAAATTAACCACTCCAGAGTTCACTTCATAGCGGTCCCATACATGAGGGCAGATGTTTGGGCTACACTACAGTTTGAGTCCGGCATTCAGACCAACCCAAACAAACTTTTGGGGGTAAATGCTCCTGGATTCGGTTCAACTGGACCAAACAAGTTGTGAACCTGCCCTCAGAATACTATGAAACAGTCCACCTGCATACTGTTATGTTCTGTAAATAAAATCTGTTGATTAATAAACAGTTGCCTGGGTGTCATTCTTGATGAGACACGTGTGGTAGATACCACTGTGAATGCTGTGAGGAGTTTTTAAGAATGGTAATGTTCTTATATATTATATTATTGAAGTGGAGCCAGTTTATATTATTTAATTGCTGGATAGTTTAAAGGACCACTAAGGTCTCCGGTTTGGTCAGGACTGGTACAGAGGGGGACAAGTTACGCCTTTAACACCCATTAGTTCATGGATTTTGTTAACCACATAATTCACATCATAGCTCAACTGCAACAAGAAGTGTAAACATCTGTGTGGGTGTGCAGGACTTTGTAAGTTAATCATATGTTGTGTATAAAATTAAACAAGTAACTTTAGTTAAATGTGGTGGACTGCAAGTACAATATTGTGAATTAGAAAATAGAAAAAATTTAAATACTAATACAAGTAAATATAATGAAATATATTTAAGTACAATACTTGATTTAATGTACTTTCAGCCACTGACAAATGCCATAACTTAACTAAGATTTAGTATATATTATTATTATTAGGTATATTTATTATAAACTGTACATCTATGGATCTATAAAATAGAAAATAAATGTATTATAATTAATAATTACCATTTATAATTAATTAATTAGATTGTACTATTCAGAGCAATGTATGTTGCTTATTGTGTAAATTGGAAGTTTTTGTTAAGTTTGTACTGAACATTCATTTTAACTTTAATATTAACTATTTAGCTACAAGTTGTTTCCTCCCTCCTTCAAGGTAGACTATTACTTAATCAGTGTGTGAAGGTTGAGACGCCCTAGTCTGGTACTAGAGGTCCATTGTGGGTCCTTTTATCACACACAATGTTGCTGATTTAAACCATCAAGAAATTACAAACTCTCCCTCCATGCACTGAAAGATACTTCTCTGAACCAGGTCCCTAAACGTGGCGCCTAAACCTTTACACAGTTAACAGAATAAATCGGAGCTGTGTCTCCTCTCCGGGCACATGGGTCTGGTTCAGTCAGATTAAGTTAAAGAAGTTCAATGGGGTCTTCAGAGTTGTCCTACTGGCCTGGAAAATTGAAGCCTGCATGCTCCCATGTCCCTGATTTTAGCAATTATCTTTGCAGAGCATGGTATGGTCCTTGATTTTTACCCAAACATTTTAATCCTCATGTGAGCCATAGTGCTGCTTTGGATGTGGGTCAGGATTCATTCATAAATTCATATTAATCAAGAATCGTGTCCCTTTTTTTTTTTTAAAGAGGCACTTCTCTTGTTCTGGTTGCTGTCAGATATTAGTGTCCTACAGTTATTAATGTCCATGTCCCTGATTAAACAGTCTACAATAAAGAATACACATCCAACTAATCGTGCATTGTCATTTTAAACACCTCTGAACATTTCCACCTTTGAACGCGTCCTGTGGTTTAAAGACAGCCCACATCCACCAGAGGGAAGCCCTGAGCCTTGTAAATTCTATACTCAGCAGTACATTACAGACCCAATAAGCATGTTGCTGTAAATAAACCTGTGAGAGTATTACCAGGCGGCTCCACTGAACTGAACACGGTTTCAGGCAGGCATTGTTTTCTTTACTTGCCCTCAGAACAGCAGGGATCGGCCTTACGCTTCCTTGTGGGAAGTGGGGTAAGAATACAAACTAGTAAAGATTGTTTTTCTCACGTGTACCCTGGCTTGCCAAGATTTGAGTAAAGGCAGCAACTTAATAATTATAATGTAATTCAACATGGTGGTAAAGGGTAGAGTTTATTTGTGTGTTTATTTGTTCATTTGTTTCGGGTGTATTTATTTATTTTTTTTGTTTATGTAGATGTCAATTAGGAAAACTGTCGATCCCCTACCATTCCCCCCCTGAAGAATAATTTAATTTTCTATATATCCTGGGCCTGGGGTGGCCAACCCTGAATTCTGAATGGCCAAGACATGCAATGGCCATTTTCAAAGGGATCCATTGACCTCTGACCTCAAGATATCTGAATGAAAATGGGTTCTATGGATACCCACAAGTTTCCCTTTGTAGACATGCCCACTTTATGCTAATCCCACGCAGTTATTTTGCATGGGGTATAAATGTGTTATTTTTGCCAAGTGTATTTGAATATACTGAGGTCCCTACATTTTAATTGCATACATTGGGAATGACTGGAAAGCTGAGACACATACTTCATGCCACCCCTGCACTATGCCAATGCCCCACTTGGGCCACCCCCAGTCAAAAATTTCTGGAAATGCCCCTGGTAACAAGAAATAAAAGTAGGGAATATCGATGCTGTTGTAAGATTTATATTATAAAATATGGGATCAAGGATGTCGGCTGATTATAAAAAGTTTAGTAATAATTTGTGACATAAAACCTCATCACAAATGGTCAGTTTACAATGGCATGTCTTGTTGAAAAACCCCTCAAATGATCAAGTACCTTAGTTCAGTTCTTGATTTTATTGGTGTAAGAAAACTTAACTAACTTCTGTGAGGAAAAGTTAATGTAAAGTAAATTGTTAAGTAAGTTATCTAACAGAACACTGACCAAGCTCCAGGGACAATAAACCACTGTATCTGTAAAAAAAGAAGCCTATTAAATGTGTATGATTGTTACAGACAGCAAATTGTATAAAAAGTTCCCTAAACAGGAAATAATCTGCTCAAAATTGATCCAAATCACTAATTTTACACAAACTTCCTGCAGTTACTCAGTTCATTGTTAACAGTTTTGAATATAATAAAAAATATACATAAAATACGTCACTTACTAACTCATTACTAGTAATGATATTACAGTAAAATAACATTACATTCCCCAGGAAACTAGTAGTGTAACAGTAACAATATTACACTTTTTACTGTTTTTAATTACTCCAAAAAGTAATTAGTTACAATATTACTTTTCTTGTCACCCTCTACTGATTTAAAATCCAACAATTCAGTCACATCCTTGGATTTATCTTTGTAATGGTGGAGGAAACTAGTTTGAAAGATGGAAATAATCTCATTACATCGATTTTAACATTGACTTTAATTGTGTGCCCCGTGTGCCGGATCAATCAGCCTCGTTAATGATGAACAGGAAGCTATCGACAGGAGGCAGCCTGTTGCGCAGCTCTCAGAGGAGGGAGGGAGGGAGGAGGAGGAGGAGGAGAGGAGGGGAGGAGGGGGGAGGGAGAGAGACCCACCCACGCACAGATGGTGAGCTCAGTTTGTTGAATTCATGCGTGGGTTGATGACAGCAGCACTAAATCCACCATGGTTAGGTACATGTAGGCCCCCAGATCTGGTCTAACAGTGCCGGGGAATGAATGGAGCTCACACCGTGGTGATCTGGGTTATCTGGTAAGAAGCAGTTTGGGAAGATTTCGGGAGAATTAAGCGCTCCTGCTCTCTCACCCTCCTCCCTCCCTCCCTCCCTGCACCTCCACCAAACTCTGTGGCACAGCCGGGAGACACTTTCTTCAGCTGTTAGTTTGAGTCCAGATTCTCGCTTTTTCTTTTTTCCTCCCCCTTTCATACACTCGACAGTTGCTGATATAAATGATGAAGTTTAAGCCCAACCAGACCAGGACGTACGACGGGGAAGGGTTCAAGAGGAGAGCGGCGTGTTTGTGCTTCAAAAACGAAACCGAGGAGGAGGTAAGATGTGTCTGTCGACGGCTGCAGCTGAGGGTTAACCTGTCTCTCTCTCTCTCACACACACACACAGGCTGGGTTTTATACTGTGTGTGTGTGTGTGTGTGAGGAAGTGTATTCTGTTGTATTCTGTTCTGTTGTCTGGTGCCTTTTAATAAATGCTGTTGGGCAGAGGTGAACTTGGCTGAAGGGCCAAATATTTTACCTATTAAACAACGGGGGGTCTTACAAGCTGGCACCCACTGCAACCAGCTCCCAGCAGGAGACCATCATTTTCATTTCCTGTCCAGGAGGAACTCATAATTCATAAACACAAGGCTTCCTCGCTATGTCCCTGGCTGAAGTTAATAATCATTGACATTTATTTGATTACATGTTTATAATTCTCATAAAGCTTTTAGTGCCACCCTTTAAATATACCATACCACCTGTCTTTATAAAGTCTTGCATCTACGTTCACTCCCCTGCAAGGTGTTGTTGTGTTTTCTAACACTGAAGTCAGCTGATGTGGTTTTATTGCTCAGGTAATTTCCATACCAACACATCATTGTGATCACTAATCCTTTGCTGAGGCACCGTGCAACTCTACCGCTGCTACGTCTTACAATATGTGTGTGTCATGAACCTGTTTGTTTGTTCTGAGCTGAAGTATGTTTGCAATGTGGTGCTGCAACATTGGTATTGTTCACTCATATTTAGTCTGTATTTAATTTTACATCTTAAAAAAAAGCACATCAGAGTAGTCTCGCAGCTACTCAGTTTGCACACACCCGCTCATAAATGTTTAAAAGTAGTGATGTGGCTAATGAGGAATTTGTAGTGTGCACACTGACATTACAGAGGTTTGAATATGTCTCTCATTACACTCATTCTGCAGCTATCATTAACTCTTAATAAAAGCATTTAAGAGTGTGAGCATTTTCTAGAACATGTAGCATAATATCTTCATTTGATGCTGCTGGAATTAAGAGCATTTTTTGTTTTGTTTGGGGTAATAATTGAGAGTTAATATGGAGGAAGTTATACACTGGGGGCGGGGGGGCCTGCCCTAGATCACAACGTGTCTGCCCAGTGACGGCAACCCATCTCAGGACCACATGTGATAGGGGGAGTGGGGTCGTAGGGGCCTGGTTGGGGGCTGTGTGTTACACTGTGTGCTAAACACCAAGTGACCTATCAGCTGCAATTTATAGAAACAAGGTGCAGGCACTTGCTGTCCCCCTGACAGATTTGCTTTCCTGCTCCTTGTGCTCTTCAGACAGAGCGCTGCCTTAATGCTAAAAGTTACTCTGATTATTGATTATTGCAGTGGAGGATGATTAAATGGTCTCACGTCGCATTGGCATGCTGATCTCATCTGTCATTCTCACTGTCTTTCCTTTTGATTGTATATTAGGTGGTAAACTATCCATCCAGTCTGCATGCCTGGTTTATAGTCACTTCCTCAGCGTGTCAGCTGTAGTCCAGGAAGACGAATACTGGACCGCATGACTTCATATTGGTTGTACTCTGAACAATAATGTCTGTCCTTTTTTAACCTTTCAGTGCAAGCAGTAGCTTATTTGTTAATTTTTAACATGAGGGATGGCCCTAACCATAACCCTATAGTGTGGATTTATCAATGCAGGGGGGAGGGGATTCATTTGGTCAACAACATCCACCCTCACCCCCCCCACAATTCACCCGTTGAATACAAGGTATGCAATGTTTGTGTAACTGGCATCTTGTGTGTTTTTAATAATAATAACCTGGTGAATAAGAAATATGTCTTACAGTATAATGCAATCTAGTACAAAAACCAAATTTAGAATCAAATTTGGGATTTTGGCTGGGCAGTACGGTTGAAATCGGTATCACAATATGGCAATAAATGTGTAAAATCATAAAAACAAGTTTATTGTTACAATTAACTAATTAGAATTGTGTAAAATGTTTATATTATCAGTGTTTGTGCTGAAAGTTTCCTGTCTGTGACACAGTTGCAACAAACAATTTAAAGTTAGACGGAAAGCTTCATGAGGAGAGTATCAGTAGTAATGCTGCTGTATTGATTTGCAATTTGAATTTCACTTTATACTTGCAGCACCAGAAATGATAATAATCTCAAAGAAACAGAACCCCTACATATGTTCCCGCTTTACCTTCTTGCCTCATCAGGTTTAGTATGAGTGTAATATCTGTAGCTGGATGGTAATCAGGTGTTGATCACCGTGAAGCTGTTGTGCGGCTCTTCCTCACCCTCACTGAGGTGTGTGTGTGGAGCTGTTTCGGGGTCGTTAACCTCCTCCGCTAAGCTCTTTTTGTTTTCATACAGAAAGGCAACTGCTGATCCAGTGGTTTTTTGAGTGCCTACGTGTTTCACGTGGCGTTTGTGTGAAATTGCGCATGCATGTGTGTGTTTGTGTGCATTTGTGTCAGTGAGACAGCTGCCAGTGTTTCAGCAGCCCTCAGGGCCCTGCACAGGCAAACTTTCAAATGAGACTCACCACTGTTCTCCTCCTCTGCAACTATTAATTTACCACCTCATCATCAGTCATCATGCAGCAAACTCTTTCCACCATGTGACACATACACGGGCATTAGATAAATTACTACAGTGCCTATATTTTTAATTCATTTAGATCACTTTGTAGATCACTTTGAAGAGGTGTCAAGAGCTGTTGAAGCCCTAGAGCCTTTATATTTTTGCTGTGCTGTTCACATTATTTTTAAAATGTGGCCCACATCAGAGTCCAGTGTGAAGAGGTCACTGACCTGAAGTGACCTGCATTATGTCAGTCACATAAAAGTCATATTCATTCTGATCCGGCTTTTGACACTGAGTTCGTGTTCGCATCGCAAAAATCACCTGATATTATTATGATATTACCTGATTTGGACCACAGATGAAAGCGGCCATACTCAAAATTGAAGGGATCAGATTTGTGATTTGTGCTGTTCTGTCATGAAATAATCAGATCTGAGTCACATAAAGGCAAAAAAGGATTTGGGCCACTTTTGTCGGCAGTGTGAACGGAGCCTGAAATCTCCTTTTATAAAAACACAAAAACTTCCAACTGACCATACTTTTCATTGGCACTGTTTCTTGGTTAGCTGAAAGAAATTCATTATACACCAACATGGTTGATTTGAATAATAACTCAAAGCAGGAAGATGGCCCATTGTTTTGCATCATTTTGCATTTATATTTTGTATTTTCTTTTATATATATTTTCTTTAGGAGTAGAACTAGTAAGGCATATAACAATACTCTGAACTTACAATTGGATATAATTCACAATATTGGGTTCAAGATATTATTTTCTAACGATTTGTTTAAAAAAATGAGATGGGAGACAAATTATGACTGAAAAAGAAGACAAAATCTATCAGATTTTAGAGCCTTTGTATTTATGAGGTAGGGTACAAACTGTGCAAAACAAAGCATATTTCCTCTCCTTTTTCTCGTCTTTGCCCATTGATATTACAATTCATTTTTCATCTCACCAATTTTAATCTTCACATATTTGTAGCGTGGTTTAACTCTCTCACGATACATCTTTACATCCCCAGGACCAGTGAATCGGTGAGGTAAAGAATAAACTCTGCATGTTTTAGTGAGTAAGTGACTACTGCAGATTCAATATCACTGAATGTGATAATTGCATGACAGCCACTTGTATCTTATAACTTGGCCTGTAATTCATATATAAATATTGACAGAGTTGTCTGTGTTAAGAATAAATCATACAGTCTCCTGAGAGTTAGTCAATGCAAGGACCGTGACACACCCACACGCATTTAAACATTTATATCTAGAGCCAAAGCTTGTAAACGGGTAAATATGAGCCCCCTTTGAGTTAAGTTACTTAAGTTGTAGTTTTGTAGTGTGCTGCAATTCACAAGGTTGATGACTGAATAAGCTCAGTTAACAGCAAGAATGTCAAAATAATGTTTGAAGAAAGAGATTTCTTCTGGGTTTTCCTTCTTGTCTTGACCCGCTTACAAGTTAGTGAGTTACAGCCAAGCGCCACACAGCGTGAAGTTTCACTCATCACAGTCATTTCTGTGCAATCGAGACCAGCTTTGACGGCAGTGAAGATGTTGTCATTAGTGCTCTTCACAAAACTGCCATGCTTCCACTATCAGGTCTCAGCAGGAATGCGGACACATCTTAACGTTGGGAAACCTCAGATGGGTCTGTGTTTGCCTGCAGTGTCTGATATGCAAATAGCTGAGGTTCTGGTGCCAATCTTTGCTGTCAAGAGACCTATTACAAGGGGGGATGTAGTGGCAGCACACGTCCAGTAAGCATTCACACGTGAACTTAATGTGGGTCAGTGTGATGCCTGATAGGGTTTAAGGTCAAGTGACTGCTTCTCCAGAGGGGCACTGCGCTCAAAAAAGACCAAACTGCATCTGTTTGAGGTCAGTTAAACATAGTGTGTGGGCTTTAGGTTGATTATTTCAGATTGGACTGCTGATTTGCCATATTTTTCTGTCATGTTTTATAGCCTCCTTGAGCTTTTAAAATGTTATCATTGTCAGTTTAAAAAAAACAACATTATAGTTATTTGTTTATTATTTGTTAATCAAATGATGACTGCAATGTTACGTGTGGGACAGTTTCAGCAAGGTTTTTATCTTTTATTTTCAACTGCATTCAATTTTAAGGTTCATATTCCATTGTTTTGCATTATATTATGTAGTCTGCCCAAAATATGAGGTATTCCTGGCAGGTGTTGCATAAATTATGTGGCAAAGAGTGTGTCATGCTCAGCGGCCTAATCCGCACCACGCTCATATTGCATTAAGGAAACGCAGTGAATGACTGGAACGACGTGTGAGATGTTCGATACACTTCCTGCTGAATGAATAGCACCACACTCAGTCGCCACCAGACACCTATTAGTGGTGAGGGACTCTAAATCTGGGCATGCCGTTAGCGTGTTTTTGGCAACCCCCGAACTCCGCAGCAGAGATCTGACGAAGGCCTTTTCTCCTTGGAAGGTGCTGCTGGTGAGCAGCAGTCGACATCCAGACCAATGGATCGTGCCAGGAGGAGGAATGGAGCCTGAGGAGGAACCCTGTGGAGCCGCAGTCAGGGAGGTGTATGAAGAGGTGAGCTGAAAAAATGAAAAATACACGCACAGTTACATGTAATTGTTCTTCTTTTTACATTTTGTTGTTGGCACTATTTAGTAAAACCATCAAATGTCTATAGGGGTGATTTTGTTTAACCACAGATTGCATATACTTGGCATTACTGCTGACCATTTTCCAGAGGATACTGTATGTGTTTGGATGATTTTCTTCCTCTGAGAGAGTTTGTTTCTGCTAGTACAATATGAAAAAAATAACTTTAAGACATTTGCATCTTGGTTTATTTATTTCTTAAGGGGGGTCAAAGTTATAATACTGTAGCACGATAATGCAGGTAAAAGTAGAACTTCAAGTGTTGCTCAACTCGCTGTGGGATAGGGTTTCCAACAAGTGAGAGTCAGCTGACGACCAGCATTGCTTTCACAAGCTATGTTGTCATAAAATGGAAGTGGAAGATAAACAATCAGCAAACATGTATATTGTGAAAAGGATGTCGTGAACTGGGTCATTTCATTTGTTCAAAGGGTCTCTGGTGTGGAAGCCAACTCCACAAGACTCAGATGTTGGAATTTGGACTGAAATGAAACGCATTAATAAGAAAAACCACAGCCCAGGCCTGCATTGGCCTGAATAGAAATATTTGGCAATGATGCATAAATGGCCAGTTAATTGTTCTGTGGTTTAGTGAAGGAGGCTGCTGGTAGTTGGCCAGAGTGTTTGGCGTTGGGTGAGCGGTGAACTTCTGCCATAGACAGTAGTGGTGCTGACAGCTTTAAAGTATGGCAGTGACATTGGGGAAGGGTTTCCAGTTACCCACATTTTGTGCCTCTCAGTCCAGACATGTATCTGAATATGGATGAGCTGCAAACCAACCACTGTGGCGAGCTAACAATTTAAAACATCATGTTTGATACCCTGCTGACAAGTTCTACACATCACCCTCAAGGCTTCATGGTTTTAATGTTTGCAAATGGGAGATTTCAAATTTAATTGTAGTGTCTTTTTTTTGTATACAACAATGAAAGATAATAATGCTGGTAAATATCACTACAAATTCAAGCATGACAGTGATTTTGCAATAGTGCTGTCCCAATTATATACTACATACTACATACTAATTCTAGGCAGGCTTTGAGTACTTCATGGGTTCACCATGCAAAAGTGACAAAATTACAGTTATACAATTATGCTCAAAAGACAGCATCCAAACTGAAAAACAACTGAGTGTGTTGTTGATCTACAGCATTTCACCACAATGGAAAATTAGAATTATGTGCAGCTGCAAAAAATTAAAATAAATTGCAAATTGTGGTTAAACTGCTCCAGAAAGAAAGCTTAAAGAATATCGTTTGTATATTTACTGCAAAAACAAAATACTATAAATTTAAGTATAATAGCACAGTATTCAGTACAATGCGTATGTAGTATGGAATAATTGTCTCTGTCTGTTGTGGGCTTCAGAGAGGCCAAGTCTGAAACATGCTCCTGAAATGCCTCTCTGTGTCTCCCAGCCAGCAACTGGGAGAATCTTTTTTATTTATTTTTATTTTTACAAAAAGTTGATTGTACATACCATTAGTATCCACTGACTTTCTCCACAAGCTGCCTAGCTTTACTGACTCACTCTAATATAATGATTCCTAATGTTTGTTTGCTTGTGAGAAAAGAAGGTTGGGATCGAGGCCCCTACACATCTCGGGGAGTAGTTTGTCTATAAGTTTGTGACTAGTTAAACTAAAGAGTGATGAGATTTCACAAGAAAAAACTTTCTGAAAATCAAACCTAACTTTTTAAAGCTGGTTTTGTTTCTCTATTTCCTACCCCACTAATCATCTCACAACCTCATTAAGTTTGGAACTTATTGTGTGGGGGGGTCCCGACCCCCAGCTTGGAAATCACTGCTCTAGGACACATGAGTTTACGTTTCCACAGCTGAAGTCTTCTAAAAGTAAATTTGTGACAAACCGTGCATAAGCAGAAATGGATCTCTATTCGTGCACTGCTTAAGCCCTTCTGTCTCGTCATGCTGTCACTATGTTTAGGTCTACCTGGTCATCTCTGCCATGCTGTCTTACAGGCATGTGGCCATGATGGGATGGTACTAAGCCACAGGGTTTCCTGTCCTAAATGAGACGAATGTTCAACTGAGACTGCATACACATTTGAACAGAGACAAGCTGTTCCTAATACCAGGTCACGCGTTCCTCGCTGTGTTGCAGCTGTATGAAAATGTCGCACAGTGACTGTTTTCATTCAGCTTACTTGGTGTCAGAAGGTCCCTATGAACTTTATAAAAACAGAACTTAATGAGGAACATGTAATATTCAGTGCTGGTGATATACAACACTGTGTGGTCATTCAAATGTAAATGTATTGAATGACTCTTGATTAGTTTCCTCCGTGTGTGTGCAGGCTGGTGTGAAGGGAAAGCTTGGCAGACTACTAGGTATTTTTGAGGTAAGCTTGTCAAACTGTCATGGAAAATTGTAATAAATTCTCACTTGGCATATAATACATTATATAACTCTGTTTAAAATCCTGTATCAACTGCCTAGAATACCTTTATCGGCATGCCTAATATTTATGTGCTAGTCCTCAGTCGGCGAGAGCATTAAGATGTTTTGTTCTTGTTGTAAAACACTAAATTTAATCACAGTTAACATCCTTTATTTACTGTATATGAAAGCTTTGCATACATTTCATTGCCCCAGCTTTTTGCAGTGATCTAAAGTAATGTCTTCATCTAAACCTTTGCAGCACAATCAAGACAGAAAGCACCGGACGTACGTCTATACCCTCATAGTGACGGAGACACTGGAAGACTGGGAGGACTCTGTCAACATTGGTATGCCTCCAGTTTAAGTCTCACTTTGTCATCATATTACCGATGGTGTTGCATAAATCATGATGCAGGCTTTACCCACACTTTCACTCTTTATTAAATCATTAGGGCCCCACATCCATAGAGGTAAATTAAAGGTACCATCACAGTCTGTTTACATTCATGTATTTCTTTCCTCACTGAACGCCCTTGTTGGTTCATTGTGACACTTTTTTGCACATTAGAGCCACCAACTGCAGATTTGTGGACTGGTGTAAAACCGGTGTCAGGATGTTTCGCTTACATGCTCGTTCACTATTAGGCCTTTTCCACCAACAGGGAACAGTTCCAGTTCGGGCACCTAAATTTTAACAGTTCGGAGCATTTTGACCACAAATAAATTAGTTAGAAACCTGAAAAGTTGGTTCCCAGGTGGAACGAAAAAATATAAAAATATCAGGTTTTTCTTGGAAACCAAAGTGGGCGTGTCATATTCTACAGGTTGTTGTGTTACGCCCTCTGTTGATGGCTGTTGACCAACTTCGGCTGGTTCGGGAGATAACACCAAGGTTCGAGAACCAGAGCTAATTTGGTGGACACAGTATGTGTCCTCTTGCTGTGCCATACAAACACACTGGGGACCCACAAAAACACTACTCCTTAGCACTACGACTGGTCAAAACACTCAGCAGAATAACTTTTTAAGGGTTTTTAGGCAAAACCAGTTATGAATAAATCATAATGTTACTAAGATAGTAAAGCACAGTTATAATGGCATACAGAAAATATTCTGACTCTTCAAACTAATTTAAGTTATTTAGTTGTCTTTTTGACAGTAAAAAGTAAGAATATTGAGTAAGGGTAAAACCCATAAAGGGGAATCTATTGAGAAAGACTTTTGAGGCCTCCAGTGTTCACTTTGTAAGCTGAGAAACTGGGACACATACTTATTGATTAAGTCAAAGCTCTACACCCTTTACAGTCCTAAAATAGAAAGACAGAAAAACAGTTATCAAAATGATTAGTCGATGAATTGATTATTATAATATTTCAAAACAGGGTATTTGAAGAAGTCGTCCTGGACTAATTTCTAATGAAACTAATCATTAGTTGCAGCCCTAAAATTAAATTAATTCCCCCCTTCATTTTTTTGCCCCATTGCCGGTAATCTGGATGACTCACTGACATGTGATGACTATTGTTTTTGAATGCATTTGGTATTTTAAATCTAATGCTTCTCTGGGGACTTTGTAACTCGAAACTTAAACTATTTCTAACTGGTGTAGAAAAAAAAGTGGTCGTGATAATTTACTCCCTTCACCCACAGAAATAGAGTTCAGCCTGTTCACAAGGGGGAGGAATGTTTGCTGTGCCCAGTTGTTTTTCAGTTATCATCACTCACCACAGCCCCCTCCTTACTTGTCCTCTCTTGCCCTGCGCGAGGGCTGCGACTGAGCGGAAAGAGCTTGGCGCTGCTGGTCTAATTCACTCTCCCCCTCTGCTGAAAGGCCAGCGGTGGTGTACTTTGGGGTGTCAACATGAAGTTTTACACCACCCTCTAATGATCACAGGCCACACCGATGTCCTTTTACCAAAATGCTGTGTGGAATGCGAGGAGATGATAGGTTTGAAGTTGTGTATAAATCACTCCCAGCTGACGGGTTACTGGACAGATCATTCTTTATGGAAGGTGCTTTTTTAGGAAGGTTTGATGACATGAGGGCTTCATAAACACTAACTGAAGTAGGTTAGGAATGTCCAGCCCCACTTTGACTTTTGTGCTGCACTATTACATTACATTATATTATATAATACTGTGGTCTAGCAGTTTAATTGTTGTGCTACTTGTGCAAATTATTTTACCTGTTGAGCAATCTTACTCCCTACTCAGTAAGGCATACAATAACACTGCTGAAGACTTTTTAGTGAAGAATGTCCTAGGCAGTTTCATCTTGATTTCATTAAAATGTCCAAGAAGACCAAGCTTCTCTTTAAATAAACAAATCAAAGTTTTTGCAAAGCTGAGTGAGGGAGGAGTGCGAGTAGCAGACAGAGAAGGAGAAAGACCCCACAGATGCATGACAAACAAGATCAACTCAAATAGAAGAAAATTAAAGAATGGAAGGGCACCGTGTTGATGTGTTATGCAAGGAAATCACAAACTTGAACAACAAATGACCTCACTGATTTCAAAGCAGACTTCAGGCAAGTCCACTTGACATACTGTGTTGTAAGACATGGTGTGACTATGAGAAATACTTTGTTTTCTTGCTTATCTGTGTCAAACTTTAAAGGTCCAACGTGTAGGATTTAGTGTCATCTAGCAGTGTAGTTGCAGATTACAATGTTCAAAGCATGTAGGAGAAACTACGGTGGCCACAAAACTCATGAAAAACACAAAAGGTCCGATCTAGAGCCAGTGTTCGTTTTGTCCGTTCTGGACTAGTGTAGAAACATGGCGGTTCAAGATGGTGGCCTCTGCTCCTTCTGTAGATAAAAACAGCTCATTCTAAGTTAACAAAAACACCATGTTTCTTATTTTCAGATGATTATACACTAATGAAAACATACCTATGAATATTATATTCTATTACTGCAAAAAGATCCTCCTTAATGTCACACACTGGACCTTTAATATCCATGTATTACCATCCGTTATATATTTATCAGCAGGGTGGAGGCCTAGTTTAAAGGGGCCAATATGCTTAAAACAAAGTGCTTGTTGGCTCATGGCACAGTTTCCGAAACCCCTCCTCCTGCACCTGTCAGAGGTCGGAATATGGGAACGCTACAGCCGTTACAAAGCTGACACACGGACAGACTCGAAACCCCAAGGTCACAGTCAGGGTCAATCCCAGCAAGGGCCAATATGCTCAGTGTAATCCATGATTACAGCAACAGACATATGCCTCATACCTACCAACATTTATGTTACAAAGACGAGGGTTTTTGGCTTTTGGCAAAATAAGGCAATAAAGCAGCAATGACAGGAAATTGAAACTGTTCAGTCCAACTCTGCTTAAACTTCTTACTATAGGTTAAGTTACTGTAGTTGTGGTATCTAGTGTGTGTACGGAGTGTAGATCGTGTTACACAACTTCGGTGACGTCAGACAAACTCTGTGTACGATAATTATTCATAATAAAGTTTTAAGAGCCATGCTGCAAATTATGGGAGAAAAACAGGAGATGGCCTTGAAATAGGGGAAAATCCTGGGAAAAAACGGGAATGTTGGGAGGTTATGATCTACAGTGTGATCAGTGTGTGAGCCACATGCCAACAACTTGCCCTTGTCCTTTTTCTCTGAATGTTTACACAGGGAGGAAGAGGATGTGGTTCAAAGTTGACGAAGCCATCAGGGTCCTGCAGAGCCACAAGCCTGTCCACGCAGAGTACCTACGCAGACTCTCAAACACCTGTAACCCCACCTGCGGTCCTGTGTGCAGCCCGACTAATAACGGCAACACCCCGAGCTCCCAAGTGACGGACAACAACACACCTCCCTATGTTGTTTACGCCACAGAGGGCTCAGATCTTGTCAACAGATAGGACCGCCAACCCCCGCAGCAAGCAGTTCTTCTCAGTGGACACCAGGACGGACATATCATGTACAAAAGGACTTCTGCATCGATTTGCATTACTAACTTAATATGTACAGTATGGGATTTGAAACCGATTTCGAGTGGGCTTGAAGGGTTGCCAGAATGTTTTCCACGTATATATTTAAGATTTTTTTTTTTTTTTTTAAGGAAATATTTTTAATAACCATCACCAGCTAATAAAGCAAATGTGTTCCTGTAAAGTCTTCAGCTTTAGGTGGGTTTTTGTCAATGTGCTACTTATGCAATGTAAAGGTCCGTTTTAGCCCTACGTGCCGAATATTTGCCTTGCAGTGCACCAAGTGTCTGGGTGGTTTCCTGGAGGCCAGTACTGGGAAGTGTTCGCTCTTAGAGGAAGTCATACCCCCACAGTGACTCAGTGCCAAATAATGCCCTTCTGCAAGGCGTTTTTGAAGAGGAGTAGCCACATGTGTGTGTGTGTATATTCTAATACAATTCAGTTTTTTGTGAATTGTTAGGGCACTTTTTGGGAGTAAAGCTACTGTCGCTTCACTACAGCTCAGATTCGGTGAGGTATTTTATCTAAAGAGAGCTGAGGGCAAAGTCTGCTTTGATGCAACAAGTGCGAACAACATTGCTCCTCCTGTAATTACGACCTTAAAGGTACATACAGTATCATCTCTAATCACTAGTAACAGTGTAACACTGTAATAAAGCTTAGGTGACACTGAAATGGAGACTTAATTACTCCTTCCTCAAACATTGTTTTATTTGTACATATATTTAATGTTGTCCGGCTGAGTAAATTCCAGTATATTGGCACAGTTAGATAAATATCAGCGTCCTTATAGTCAAACAGAACTGCATAATAAAGACTTGCGATAGTGCCAAAGAAAGACAGTATTCAACACTACAAGAAGAACCATATTAAGTGCATTTGACAAAGTCCTTTTTTAATGTCCAAGGCTACAATAAGGAGATTTTAGATCACAGTGTGTTTTATTCAGAGACGTCAAAGTGCCTTCACAAACACAATAGTAAATCGTGTTTATCTTCCGGACACTGCACCTGCATTACAATCTGCCTTAAACACACAAAACCAGCCCCTTATTTTACTCAGCTGTGGTTAGATAAGAACAATAGGATGTTGAAGGAAACTGGGAATTGTTGTTACAGTTAAATGTACATTATTTAGTATTGATTGAATTTATTTATTTATGTTTCTCCTCCCTCCTCCTCCCATCATGAACAGGAAACTGACAGGAAGTCAAGGTCAGTGTGCAGGCCTGACTTTTTTTTTTTTTTTAGAAAGCAGAGAGTGCAAATGATGTGATAAATTCAGTTTATTGATCATACGTTCTTGGCAAAAAAAATAACGTATTAACCCCTATTTTTTCTTTCTTTTCTTCTATTTCTGCATGTGTGACTGTAATAGTCTGCTGTGCACCATCATGTTTGTACATAAAAGCGCAAAATAAAAACAACAGTTTATGGATCACCCTCATCGCCACATTTTGTTTGTATAACGAGTGCAGTATGTTAATCTTGTTAATGTTAATGTAGCCAGGCGGTGTCCTGCTGAACCATCCTCCTCCTTGACCCCGCCCATCCGCCGCCGCCGCTGCTGCCTCCGGAGCCCGGTCAGGTGTTCGTTGTACAGCGACGTAAACTTTGCATTTGTGGGAGAACAAACAACAACAAACTGATTGGATTTCGTGTCGGGACAAACACAGCTAAGGCCATGCTCAGACGGATACTTCAAATGGTGAGCGTTGCGGTGCTGCACAGCCAGCCGTGTCGCTTTTGTGTGCTTAAAACGAGTCGTCTTCCTCGGGAGACGCAGGGCCTGTGCTCGTCTGTTTTCATGGTGGGGGCGCATCTTTTATAAAACAGAGTGTTGCGGGTGGGCGGGGTTTTTGATTGGAGCCAACGGGAGTAATTCGATCGGGGAAAAAATCCGCCCCCGCGTCCGATCGCAGTGGACATATCAAGCGCTCCTTTTTTTTTTTTCTGTGGCTAGCCATTAAATGCTAACACTTGGTTTTGCTGATTGATGCCACTGTTGACAGAGAGCTTCTACCTCCATAATGTGCTAACACCAGTTAGTTAGGGTGTCCGTGCAGCCGGGGTTAGTCGAGGGAGGGGTTGGCCCAGCTAGCTAACGTGCTTGGTCATTGAAAGTGTTATTTTTTTTAACCGGTTTCCGTTTCATGTTTCGGTGGGTTAATTCATCGTCCGCTAGCTCACAGATTGACCGCCGGGAAACGCTGCGTGTCCGACGACTGACCGCGACGTGAGAGAAAACACAAGCGCTTTAATTCACCGGGCTCCCGTTGATGTTATGAGACGGTGACACGGTTGTTGTTGTTCGTCGTTAAAGCTGCAGTGGCTGTGCTGCAGGTTAGCAAACCGAGCGAGCCTTCTAATGTGGGGAACTACATTTCCCATGGAGCATTGCGAGCGTTCCCGGCCCTGTCACCAGGAAAATCCATCTATGTGCATTTAGATTGTAAACCTCCAAAAGATTGTGTTTAAAGGAGGGTTAAGACGCCAAACGAAGTAAAAATAATACATATATATATTAATACAGGCTCATAGGACACAATCTGATTTAAAGAGGGTCTTTTCTTTAATGCAGATATATGTCCTCTGTATTAAACACTATGGCAACCACTGGCTCGGTCTGACTCAAAAGTGTTGACCACACTGCCAAGATAATGATTACAATGCATTTTATCGCTTTATCATTTAACGCCAGAGCTGCGCCTGGTCACCTTTGACCAGAATTTGCTTATTTTTACAGCTCTGATAGATTTGATAATTTTTTTTTGATAAACATAACGTCTACTTCAAGACCCCCCCCAAAAAATGGTTAAGTTGTGATTTATGCACGTGTGTCAGTAAGTAACACGGTCAAGGATTTGTCCATGTTACTTTTTTGTGCTAAATATTAGCACTTTGGTAGAGAGTGTGTTTTAGGTGTTCAGTTTGTGTGAGTTGTGTCGTGATACAAATGCTTAGCCTGCCGTCAAACTGGTGTTTTGTCAGCCTCTGAGATGACTCGGTTTAAAGTCCCCCTCCAATACATGCACGCTCACACACACGCTGACACACAAACCCACGTATTCACCTGATTCATTCATGCAAACTGTTTTTTTGTGAATGGATTTCACGTGTTTGTGCTGGAGGCTCGTCATCAGTCACACATTCGGCCTTCAGTGCTCTAATTTACAGGGTGTGTTTTTTTTAACATAACCTTGTCACTTGACCACAGTATTTAGAGGGGCCATGGTAATTCGTGTGTTATGTATTACGTGTTCTATATATAACACGCTAAGACAAAGGCAGTGTAAGTTCGGTCATAATAATGTTCGATAACCACAAAGAGAATACATTTAGTTAGGAGCACAGTAATCTGGAAGGTCCAAAAGCTGACTATTTCTAAAGCTGTATCATGAAAACAAACATATGCAACCACGTTATTGGACAGTAACGCATGGAGCGAAGTCAGGACACGGATATAAGGCAGTGAAAGTCCCTATCGTAAGGTTAATCATAAAAAGTGGAGGAAAAAATGAAAAGGACACAGCTATAAATCTGTCCCAAGCAGGCTGACCTCACATACAGTGTGTCTGTGAGAAGTGCTTGTGCGTGAGGTTGACCAGAGGCCTGCGGACACACAGATGGGGAGACGCTGCACATACTTTGTGGCTGTTGGTGGGGAAAAAAAAAAAAAAAACCTCATACGACATCTGTCAAGTCTTGTTGAGACTCTAAAACAAAGTGAAAGAAAATAAACATGGCAAATAACAGAGAAATGTAGTTAGTGCGTCCATGCGACACGACAAAGCTTTAGCAGAAAGAAAAAAGAGGGAAAGTTGAGCAGATGTGAAAAGCTTACACACAAATATCCACGTACACTGAAGGCGCTAATCGCTGCCGAAGGTGCCAATGTATGCGTCTCCTGTTCAGTGTCGGTAAAACCTAATTACATTCACTGATTTTAAAGTTGAAGCATTGAAGCCTGGGAAAAGGCAAAGGTTTATACAGCAGCTGGAGGAACTGGTGTGACCACATACTACAGTGTTATTTCACGATACAGCTGTCGTTATTAAGCGTCCTTTCTAAAGCCGAATACAAAAAACATTCCAGGAAAGAGCTAATTATTCACATAAAATGTTTTTAAGGCTAAAAAGTCGCACCCTAGCATTGTTGTTTTGTTGCTGTAAGGCCTCTTTTCTTGGAAGCCTCGCATTTCTTTTCTGAAGTGAATTATTGTTCACTTGATCCAACATTTACCGAGAACACAATACAAGTAAAGACCACATGCGTCAAAGTCAGAGGTGTGTACAGTATGTTTAACATTCAGACGTCTCTCTGGAATATAGTGCGTTCATTTATTAGAGAAAACTGTGAAAAAAGAAAGGATATAAATCTTCTCCCCACCATTTCTTTTGTACAGAGTGCTTTTATAAAGTCAGACTAATCAAGTATATGTTTTCCTCCTCAGACTCCTGGGAAGGGAGGCTCCCAGAACGCGGAGTCAGAGCAGCCCAGCACAGACCTTAACCACGATCAGACGTCTGAGGTAACGAGGATGGTTTATGCTTTATATATACTGTCAATAGTTTATCCTAATTGAAAGCTGGTAGCCTTTTTTTCCTTCTACCCTGCAAGCAGAGCTACAGAGCTACAGCTGTCTGATAAGTTATTATCTCGTGGTTGATTGTGATTGTGTGTTTCTGTGTTCAGGGCTTCATCTGTCCTCAGTGCATGAAGTCTCACAACTCTGCAGAGGAGCTGTTCAAGCACTATGAGCTGTTCCATGATACTGGAGACCTGCCCGCTCATGTGGCCCCCACTCGGTGAGATATTAACGTTGCATTCATTATGACTGAAGTTTGAACTCATGGTGGAACTGACAGAATTTAACAGTGTGGATTTTTGTGATGACACTTTTCCCTCCTTTTAGGGAAGACCTGACGATGCTGCGGCAAGAGGTTCAAGACCTGCATGCTTCTCTCAAGGTAAAGTCGAGTTCCTGAACCAAACAGAGTGTGTAAAAGGTCCGTTCGTACAAAGACTTAATTGTGTGTCTATGTGTGTTTTAATTTAAATAGGAGGAACGATGGTTCTCCGGAGAACTCAAGAAGGAGTTGGACAAAGTCCAAGGACAACTGAAGCAAGTAATTCCTTCAAGATATTTAATATGTATCATAACAATCATATTCTGAATGTAAAACTGCTTAATGATGATGATTGCAATGCTTACTCTTACTGTACATGTTTCTCTGTTTGTCTCGATTCCACAGAACGACGGACAGATGGACTCAGAAGATTCAGGTAGGGGGACGTTCTGTTTGAAATCCCTGTGAAAAAGATACCAAACATCAATCTCTAATATGTGGTGCTCTTTTCTCAGTCCTTGAAAGGAAGTTGAATGAAGCGGAGACTGAAAAGTTCAACATCAAGCAGATGAAAGACCTGTTTGAGCAGAAGGCTGCCCAGCTGGCCACAGAGATAGTAGGTTAGTGTGGGTCCAGGGAACTGGGAGGCCTGTGTTTGTGGGTCTGCATCATTTACCAACACTAAAGTACTCTTTTACTAGATCACTGTTAAACTCAATCCATCCATTGTGTTTTGTCTTGCGTAAGTTGTTGTTCATTCTTCAACATTTGTTTGGTACAGCCCGAAGGCATTTTACACTGATAGTGTTTCTCAAATCAGTTATCACATGGAGTTATTTGTCTTGTTTTTAGTTGGATATAATTAAACTTTATTCTGAATTGTTGAATCCTACAGACTTAAAGTCCCGCTATGATGAGGAGAAGAGCCTTAGGGAGGCTGCCGACCAGAGGCTCGCCAAATTGAACGAACAGCTACATAAGGAGAAGCAGGAGAATGAGAGACTCCAAACAGAACTGGTACAGCAACACACTAAGTTTCTGTTGGTATTTATTCTCTTCCGACTAGGCTTGGGACATACTCTGTACTTTGTATAGACCTTTCATGAATGCTTTGGAGTTTGAAAGAATAATGTTGAATGACACCATGAAATCCGTTTTGCTCTGAGCTGTTTGGTGGAAGAATCAAAGCAGATCACACCCAGACAATCCCTTTACCGTTGTTATGGAAATGCAAAACAGAACGTATATCAAAAGAGCTACTGTGTGCAAAGTGTACTTTGAATTAGAGTTGTGCGGCTGCTGTTTTAAAAACGTAAGGAGACATTCCTTACAGGGTTTTTTTTTTCTGTTCTGGTTTCCACAGATACAGGTTTGGTGCTTCACAGAGAGGCAGCAGCTTCTGTTGACGTCTCCTCTGCTACACTTTGATAAACTAGTCTTGGATTTATTGGGCTCCAGGCGCAACACAACATAGTTGTGATTGCTCAAATATTAAACATCCTGTAATTTACATAGCTGGAGACATCCATTTAAAACACGAACAGCTCAGCTTTTATTAATGACATCTAGTTTTGATCAATCTTAATACCAAAAAGCCTGTGGTCCTCACCTTCTGCCACCCAGTCCTCACGGCTTTACCACAGTGCCTCTGTTCTGCCCCCTAGTTGCAGCGACCGGGAGTGGAGGATGTGGAGGTACTACAGAAGGAGCTGGTGCAGGTCCAGACTCTGATGGACAGTATGACCCGTGAGAGGGAGGAGGAGTCTGAACGCCTCAAAAACCACTACGAGGAGCTGCAGGCTAATTACACTACCTCAGAGGTGAGGGGGACAAAACACCT
>NW_023339762.1:19783345-19786905 GCF_004916995.1 Morone saxatilis
TATTTCTATTTCTATAAGCACATAAACATTCCCACAGTTTACATCACACCTAGAGGACTGTAGTGTTGATGTGAAATATAGTTTAGTTATTTTACCCTCTTTCCATTTCACCCATCGTTTGCTCAGACCACACTCTGCTCTTTTGGCAAAAAACAGCCCTTAAGATTCTTAATTCAAAAATAGCTCTGAAATAAGTTGTCATACCAGATGGCTTTGTGCCTAATTCTCACTAATTAATGCCCGGTGAATAATTCAGCCTTATCCCCTGCATTTTTGATCCAGGGCGCTGTCAGGCAGCACCAGACTCTGAAACTCTCCTTCTGCACATTGATGCAAATTATCTCAGAAGATTTTTACACACTGAGGAACCACATTCTCAATATATCTGAAAACAGTTGTAATTCACTGAGGTTTAGGTTCTACAGTGTGAACTTGTAGGGGGTTTTGTGGGTCAGCAGCCAGTCGCCAGGTCGGTCAGCGAAATGTTAAGATTGCATCTAAAATATAAGGCATCATTTAACATTACATTCAGGTTAATGCATTGTCTGCCCCTGTGGCAGTACGTAGCAAGCCAAACCCTTTTTTGCGTAGAATATTCTGCCTAATTCTGCCATACCAGGATGTTATGACAATGAACTGCGGTAAATTTGTGATAAATTGATTTATTTATTTATTTTCTCATCCCAGCAGCAGCAGCTTGCTCTGTGTTACAGTTTGGCCTTTAGCTGTTGTGCTGCCACTTACCTTTTGTCTGTGTCTCTCTTTCCCTCCCCTTCTTCTTCTGCTCCTCACATACTGTATCCTCCAACACTCACTCTTTCTTCAAGATTCGTAAACTGGAGGTAAAACATGTTGTTTCAAGTTGGGCCCGAAGTTTGGTTTCATCCTTTTGAGTTTCTCTAAGTTTGAAAAAGGTTTTCAGAAAGTATTTTTTTTGTAACAGTGTGTGTTACCTCTTCATGTTTTTGTTGGGTTTTTGTGCGACTGATGCCTGGTTGTTACTAATCCATGTTGGTTTGTTATCTTCTTTTATGTCCGTCCTTCACAGTGGTGCTTCAGTTCTTTGAATGTAAACTAAACAGTTTGCAAAAAGAGTAACATGTCTGAGTATTGTTATTGCAGATGACCATATCCCAACTAAAAGCTGAGCTGGAGAAGGGCCCGCAGGAAGCAGCCGTCTACACACAACAGATCCACCAGCTGCAGAGCAATCTGAATAATTTGCAGCAGCAAAGCCAGGTAACACACACCACCAGAACCAAACAATTATTATAGTCATGTGACATTCTGATTAGAGATCAAATTAGTTAACTGCAGGCGCAGACATCTCTGCTACGGGGTCTGCCACACGTTTTATAAGATTGTGTAGGATTTGCTTTTACTTCACTAATGTTAATGAGCTGTGCCAGCTGCTCCTAAAGCACATCTCAGTTTCTGTAAACCTTCCTCTGTTGCTCGGCATCAGGCCCTGTCACAATGCCCTGCTGTCACCAGCCTTCTTTGGCAACCCAGACATGTTGATAAAAAAAATCACACGCAGACCTATAATTAAACCACCAGGGGGGGATCTCTGCCGTGCCAGCTCTAACACTCGAGGTGAAATACAATCACAGGTAACTGTGCTGGTGAAATGGGCTCTGGGGAGTGGAGTCACAGGGTTCCTGCCAGAGATTTAATACTCCCACATCAGGCACGTAAATTCCCGCCCAGGCAAGTAGGTTTCTGGGTAAGGGGAGGATCACAGAGCTGGGTCTCCAGTGTGAAGCCCCCCCGCCTCACGCTTTTCCACGCAACAGGATACCCTGAGACCTGATACAGATACTAGTCTCATGAGAACAGAGACAAAAGTGATGGAGCAGACAGTGTGACACAGAGGATCAGGACTAAGAACAGACAGGTGAACAACAACAGGGGTTTTATTGGTCTGTAACTCCAGGATTAGAGAAGAGAGACCCAGCAGGGAGCTGTGACAATGACACGAGGGAAGGACGGCATCAAGGCCATGAGAAGGAGAGAGCTGAACAGAAAAAGGGTGGGCAAAAAAAAGAATGTGTTTAAAGAGGGTTGTTAAAGTCGGCCAGCTGCTGTAGTGTCCTGCAGAGGCTTATTGAACGTCTATGAAGTCCAGGTGCCCTGTCACACTACCTAGTTAGCAGCACGCTCCACTATTAACAGCATTTTGTTCTTTATCACCCTGTTGCCAGGTTTACTTCCAGCTCCGGAGAAAGTGCTGTACACAGAACATGTGATCCAAATCCTGTGTCATAAACCTTCCTATAGGAATGCCATACCTCACTTTACTCTTGACAGCCGGGTGTCCTTTTTCCATAGCTTATATCACATCAGGCATGTGTGTTTGTGCCGTGTTGCAGCTCTTATCACACAAACTGTTTCAATTTAGAAAACAATAAATGACTCAAACAATACCGCTTAACCTCTCAAACATTGTCAATCGGTATTGTTTTCTATCAGACCCTGCTCCCTCAAGCAGTCAGAAAACGATTTTTACTTGTTATTGTTTTGTTTTTCACCTATTTGCTCTCTGGTTTTTAATCCTACTCTTCTCACAGAGCCTATCTGAAAAGCTTGCACGTAAGGAGAAAGAGTATCAGGAGCTGGAGGAGCGTCTGGGAGCTGAGAAGGCTGCCAAGAAGGGAGTTCAAAGCAGCCTGAGGGAGAGGGAGCTGGAGGTTCAAGAGCTCCAGGCTCGGGCCACAGGGGCCGAGGCCTCCCTGCAGAAGGCCCAGGCAGAGCTTGGAGAGCGGACTGAGGAGGTTGTGAAGTTGAAGAGTGAGATTGGAGACCTGGAGGTGAAGCATGCAGAGCTGAAGGTTGAGAGGAAACAGTTGGAACAGCAAAAGGAAGAAAAAGAGAGCCACGGTGCTCAGCAGCAGACTGAGATCAGTCAGGTGAGTAGGACAGAAAGTCTAGAGACTACTGCAGTTATGATGATGATGACGTTTAGTGCATTGTCTAACACAAAATCTTAAATGTTCATTTGGGTTTAGATCTGGTGACTGCTTTTTAACAAACTACTGCAGTAAATTATATGCTATGACCCTCACAAAGTCAAAGAGAATTCCAGGCATCCACGTTCTTCATACAGTATCTCCTGTATTTCTTGTGTCATCTTATGTTCTCCATCTTAATCATCTTCCTTCCCCCTGCGCTCTTCCTAGCTGCACGCCAAACTGCTGGAGGCGGAGAGGCAGCTGGGCGAGGTGCAAGGTCGTCTTAAAGAACAGAGGCAGCTATCTGGGGAGAAGCTAAAAGACCGCGAGCAGCAAGCAGCCGACCTGCAGCTTAAACTGTCCCGTGCAGAAGAACAGGTAGGCTTCAGATTAAACTTAATTGTGGCTACAGGGAAAAATAATGAGTGTAATAGAATAGAAAGAACATCTGTACATAGATGTGTCTGATCCTTGAGTGTGCGTCGTGACATATAATGTATGCTGTAAGATATGCAAGTGTAGTTTCAGGTTTATTTATTAGGCTGAAACAGAGAAGCAGAGTGATTAAAACACAAGCAAATCAATGATCTGTGCAGATGAGATAAAAAA
>NW_023339762.1:19786950-19801440 GCF_004916995.1 Morone saxatilis
AAAACTGTGAGATAATAAATGACCTTATTAAAGCAAACAAATCAAGATAAAAACCAGGGAACAGTAAGATACACAAAATGAAATTAACAATGTATTTACATTTATGGTGAAAAAAAAGGAAAAGAAATAAAAGTGCTTCTGGGTTTTGCTTCTTTAGTTGAAGGAGAGTGCCGGTAAGAACACAGACCTGCAGCACCAGCTGGAGAAAGCCAAGCAGCAGCACCAGGAGCTGCAGGCGCTGCAGCAAAACACCAATGGCAAACTCCGCGAGGCTCAGGTAATTTTCACAAGAAGAACCCTCCGGTAACAATATTAGAAAGCATACTTATTGCTCTGTTAAATGTTATTTTACTGCAACAAAACAAAAGTGGTCACTGCACGACAATGTTGCCTTATATATAACTTTGAGTGGCACAACATTTTGTCCCTTTACAAACAAAAACTGGTGCAGTGTGCCTGTATGAAGACTGGTGTGGTTATCAGTACATCTTAATATATACCTCATGAAATGAATAAACAAGCCTACCTGTTCAAATGTAACCTTTCTGCTATGCTAACTTGCCTTCATGCTGCAGAATGACCTGGAGCAGGTCCTGCGTCAGATTGGAGATAAGGATCAGAAGATCCAGAATCTGGAGGCTCTGCTGCAGAAGAGTAAGGACATTGTGAGCCAGCTGGAAGCCGAGAGAGAGGACTTATGTGCCAAGATCCAGGCTGGGGAAGGAGAAACGGCTGTGCTCAACCAGCTAAAAGAGAAGAACCATGCACTACAAGAACAGGTGAGTGCACACACAAACACTCACTGCAGTCGGTTGTGCAAAAGTGATGTGAACTAAGATGTATACTGTAATGTACCAAAATGACAGGAAATGATTGGTCATTTTTGAGCTAATAACCTTTGGGTCTATGTGGGTCTTAAAGGTCACACAGCTGACAGACAAGCTGAAGAACCAGTCAGAGAGCAACAAGCAAGCCCAGGATAACCTCCATGAGCAGGTCCAGGAGCAGAAGACCCTGCTGCGTTCAGCCCAAGACCGAGCCCACACCCTGGAGACCTCAGTCACTGAACTCACCGCTCACCTCGCAGACAGCAAGGAGAAAGTAGCTCAGCTGGACGCTCAGGTAAGCCTCTATGTAATGTAGATTAAATAACGTATGATAATAATTCTAATACTAATATTCATATTTTTCTCCAGTTAGTAATAGCAAAAACATAGTATGTTGTCCTGCAGAGTTTAACAGTTTCTGTGGGTCTGTTTCTCTTCAGCTGAAGGCAAAGACAGAGATGTTGTTATCTGCAGAAGCAGCCAAGGCTGCACAGAAGGCTAACCTGGAGAACAACCTGGAGACTGCTCAGCATGCTTTGCAGGACAAGCAGCAGGTTAGACTGTTAGAATGCACAGCATCCCTTGTAATGCACCATATTTCTTTCCTTAGAAAATATCTGTCACTAGTTTCACTCTACTCACTTTCCCCCCCATATCCTGCACCGTCTCCCACCATCTTATTATAGGAGCTGAATAAAGTCCAGAAGAAGGTTGAGGAGCAGGCCCAAAGGCTCAAGGAGAGACAGGAGCAGAGCACACAGCTAGAAACCAGTCTGAAGGAATGCAAAGACAAACTATTGGCCTCAGAACAGCGCATAGAGCAGCTGGAGGGACTCAATAAGGTTTGTGATTAGTCTTTATTGTGAGTATGTGATATTGGACTCTAATTTTAGACATCATTTGTCCTTTTTGTAGTGTCCTCAGTATACATACATGTTGTTTCTTTTGAATTAATCTGGTGATGTGATATAATCTGACAGAAATTGGAGTCACAGGTTGGGGAGTTGCAGGCCACACGAGACCAGGTGCAACAAGAAGTGCAGAAGCTGCAGAAGGAGGGGTCAGAGGTTAAACGGAAAGCCAAGGAGCTGCAGCGCTCGCTGGAGACAGAAAAAGCAGGGTGAGATAAACTGTGCATTAGCTTTATTAAATAATAAGTAAGTAATAAATGCATGTAAATACAACTGTAACTAATCTATAACCTCTATAACTGTATTTCAGTGATGGCACAACTTTATTATTTTTTAGTTTTTTGACTTTGTTCCACTGCTTTTTAATTAATTACCCCTAATACAACATAAATGACTTTCCACCGTTAAGGGCTACAACACTACAAGAGGAACTAAATAAAAAAGCAGCGGCTTTAAGTGACATTCAGGCTCAGCTGGAGTGCAGTGAGCAGGACAAAGTGGCTCTGAAAGTGAACCTGGACAAGGTGACCCAGGAGGGAAATACTAAGCATGCAGAGCTGGACAGAAAAGCTCAAAGCCTGGCAGCAGACTTACAGAAGGCCCAACAGGAGAAAGAAGCTCAAAGAAAGGAGCTTGCCACTACCCAGGAGAACTTAGGAAAGGCTAATAAGGCACTGAAAGAGTCTCAAGGTCAGCTGGACACAGAGAGGAAGAACCATAAGTCCGCCATGGGAGAGAAGGTAGGTCCCGTAAGCTGCAATCAAAAACAAATCAGTTTAGACTGCTTATTTTTCTATTTTTAAATTTTGGGTAATTTTTCTTAAAGAATAACAAAAAACACACCCAATTACAACACCAGGACACAACATTAATCTGTCTTAATCCTTAGGAAAAGTCCAATGAAAAGGCCAAACAGGAGCTTCTTAAGAATAATGAGGCCATCACCAAGGCAATGAAAGACTCTAAAGAGCAGTTGGAGCAGATGAAAGAGGTAAACTTCTGGAAAAATAAGGAAGATCGAGCATTATTGTTTCGAATGTAACCTAAAGACCTGTTGTGTTGACAAATGTCAGGCAGAGAAAAAGTTGAAAGCGCAGCTGACCACAGTGGAGCAGCAGCACTCAAAGACTCAGGAGGCGCTGAAGGAAAAAGAGAATCAGTTGGAGAAGCTGCAGGCACAACTTAAGACAGCCCAGGGGTCCTTTGAGGGGGACATGAAGAAACTGAACAGCCAAGTGACGAAGTTACAAGAAGTTAATGTCAAGAAGGCAAGTAGTGTTTTTACTTAAAAATAAAGACATGCATACATTTGCAACTGTTTTCCTACTTAACCACATAGTTGATCTTACTATAGTTTGAGAGGATTGAAATTTACTTTATATTCCACAGGACTGTTAATATTTATATAGAAATCTTTAAAATGCAGTGGCAGTCTTGTGTCCTAAGTTTCTGAATGTGTGTATTTGTCTCTTGATCTCCAGGCAGAAGAAGAGAGTAAGCTGAGGGCGCAGGTGTCAGGGCTCGGCCAGGAGCTGGCCTCTGAGAAGAGTCGGGCGGCAGAAGTGCAGAAGGCCTTAGAGCAAAGCCAAGAAAGCCTCACTAAGCTTCAGTCTGACTTCTACGGCAAGGAGTCTGAAGTCTCTGCCATGCGTCAAGACCTGAAGGTAGGTTTATGCAGGAAGGGCGGGAGGAGTATAGACTAATCATTTCTTCACTTTAGGACGTTATGTAAAATGTACAGAGAAGCTGTGATGCTGCATCACTTTGATTTAATTCTCAGAGATGGACTAAGGACAGGAAGGGGTGTCGATGAATCTGGACTTGCCAACCGATAATCAAAATGCAAACAAAATGATCACACACTCCTTTGAGCTGTTCCCATGGTCCATGCGTTTTTTTTTTTATCGATTTCACTCTTGACCCTCCTCAGTATGTGACTTGTGACCTTTCTCCGTAGGCGTCTGAGGAGAAACTGAACCTGGCTCAGGAAGAGCTGGCTGCTAACCGAACCCATCAGACAGGTTTAGAGTCCCAGATCCAGGAACTGCAGACGGGCCGCGGCTCACTGCAGCAGGAGCTGGCAAAACGGGACCAGAAGCTCCAACAGCAAGAGCAAACACTGAAGGAAGTACAGAAGCAACAGGTCAGACAAACAGATGAACACACACAGACATACACACTTGTATGACTTGATATCCAATTTACTATACACCCATCAGCCATAATATTATGACCACCTGGGCACCCTGACTGGTCTGCGGCTCCACAGCCCCATACGCAACAAACTGAATCAGAACCAGCATTGACCTTATTGAGCTACAGTAGCTCGTCTGTTGGATCGGACCACACAGGCCAGCAAACACTCCCCATGTGCATCAGTGAGCCATGGCCACCCATGACCCTGTCACCGGTTCACTGCTTTTCCTTCTTGGATCACTTTTGATAGGTACTGACCTCTGCAGACCGGGAAAACCCCACAAGAGCTGCAGTTTGTGAGATGTTTTGACCCAGTCGTGTAGCCATCACAATTTGTCTCTTGTCAAAGTCGCTCACATCCTCACGCTGCCAATTTTTCCTGCTTCTAACACATCAACTTTGAGGACAAACTGTTCACTTGCTGCCTAATTATCCCAACCACGTGACAGGGGTGCGCCACGATAGCGAGATCAGTGTTATTTATTATGGCTGCTTGGTGTTTTTGACTTGAAGTACATATACATTAAACTGTGCTTACTCATCCAGGGTCAAGTAAAGGAGGAATTGGAGAAAGAGAGGAGTAAAGTGGATGAGCTGAACAAAGCCAAGAGTGTCCTGGAAAAGAACAACACAAGGCTGACTTCTGAATTAAAAGCATTCACAGAGAAGAGCGAGAAGGTTGGTCACTTTTCATAAGAATCAACAACTACCAACTTCTTTGTTTTGAGTTGAAGGTGAAGCGAGAGGTTGTAATGTACCTCAGAGTAATAAGTGTCAGAGGCTGAGCTAATGTCTGCCATTGTATATCCCATACTGGTTGACATGACCTGTCATGACCTGAGCTTACTTCAGGGATACTACAGGTCATCAAGGCCACATTCTTCGAAGTTCTAATTTAGCGTGCCTGAGTGGACAATTTGACATAAGCCTAGATTTTTCAGTCCTTCAAAGCTTAAAATTGATCTGAAGCTGTTGTCTGAGCAATAACCTTCTAAGCTCAAACCTGCTCAAGCCTTTGAAAGGTTAACCTGTGATCTCATTTTCAGAAATGAGGTTTTTATTAGCCTCCTCTAGGTGCTGCCCAAGGCACTGGTCAGATCAGAGTTGGTCCAGGCGTTGCACGGTGGCAGGATGTGTCAAATGCAGAGAAAACATTTTTCTATGGGGATCAGTTAAGGATAACTTATTTAATAAGCCAGTGCTGGAGAACGTGGCTATGAAAGCTTGATTCAGTGGTGAAAAATCCTGCTCCTGTCTCAGCCTATGTTCAGTGCCATAGTGCTCTTATCGATGACTAGCAGAGGCATGATGACATGCAACAGTGGGGAATAACTTTTAAGGGGGGACAGTTGTCTTGGCGAAGCTCACAACGTAGCATGCAGCAGGTTTTTGGAGGGCAACTGACTCCTTGCTGCCGTTTAACTTCTGGGTTTGGTGGGAGGGGCTTAGCAGATTGATACAAGCAGCAGAGAGAGAGGCAGAAGATTGTGCATTGTGTGCGTTTCAAACTGCCTACCCCAGCTTCAACAACCAAATATTGCGCATTGACTTATTTATTTGTTGTTTTTCAGGAGCTAGGTGAGTTGCGGGAAGCCAAACAGCTGTTGATTCAGCAGAAACTGGAGCTGCAGGGTCAGGTGGAGGCAGCACAGAGTGTCCTCGAGCATGAGCAGAAAGAGCACCAGGCCACCAGGGACAGCAGGAGCCAGAGAGAGGAGCAGCTTCTCGCCCAAACCAAGGATTTCCAGGATAAATTGGTAGGCCCATCTGCCAAATCCCACCAAATAATTTTAAATGAGTGGATTAAATGTCGTTCACTCTGATCACTTCTGATCACATTTGGTGACACGATCAATGCTTCCTACCACAGTTGGCAGAGAAGCGAGCCAGAGAAGAGCAGGTGAAGCGTGGAGAGGAGGCGGAAGCGAAGATGGGTGTGCAGGTGACTGCTCTGAATGAAAACGTGGCCACGCTGAAGAGAGAGTGGCAGGGCAGCCAACGGAGAGTCGGAGAACTGGAGAAGCAGATAGATGAGCTGAGAGGAGAGATCGCTGTCCTGGAGGCCACCGTCCAGAACAACCAGGACGAGAGACGGGCTCTTTTAGAGAGGCGAGTTAATAACTGTTACCCTTTAAGAACATGTCGCCCTGCAAGTAATGACTCTGAAAAGGTTTTTGCATGTTCTTGATTGGCTTTGCAGCTCACTGAAGTATGTAAAGTAACAAAGTAAGTAGTAGCAGGGGTTGTTGAAGAGAGGAATGGCTTTAAATGATTTCATTTAATTTAAATATTAAAACCATGTGCATCCAGTGCGGGCCTCTGAAGTCACCAGGACTTTCTTATGTCAGGCTTTTTAAGAAGGAGGTTTTCCATGTGTCTTACATTTCCCTTTAAAATAAGCATTTGCCTTCTGTTCTAGGAAAAAAAAACAATGTGTGAAACTAATTTAGGCTAATACATTAATTAAAATCTTTTGATTATTTCATTGCCTTCTCTTAATCAGTCACTCTGCACTGCTGAACAGTGCTTCAGGGTTAGTTTAGTCCCCATCTCTCCTACAAGTTTAAATTCACTCATTTAGAGTCTCAGTTTTTAAAGAACTTCATTTCCTCGTGCATAAAAAATGATAATTAAAATGATAATGTGAAATGTATTATGTATTAGGTCTATTATAGGCCAACTGCAGCACACTCACAGAGTAGAAAGGAAAATGTTGAAGCAAGAAATCACCCATTAGACACAGAAGTAGCAGACCATGGAGTGAACAGACACTAAATGTGAGTCAGCGAGTTCAAGTCTACCTTTATACATCTCTGTTTGCTACAAATTCCTGCTGTGGTCTTCCAAATGTAGGTAATGTCATTGTTCTGTACTGTTAACAGTTACTTATCGTGTCTAGTATACATTTATTAAAATGCTTCACATGCTATATGCAATACACAAGGCTGTATTTACATGTGAGTGTATGTTAGACTGTGGCGCTTTGTCTTAGGCACAATGTTACAATCTGTTGCTTTATATGAAAAACATCACAAAACCAACATGAAAGAGACATTTCACTTTACTTTTAACACTGACAATACGGCGGATCAAAAAGAGAGTGCTAAAGTGCTGTTATATTTATTGCACATTTCTCTATTGCACTAAGGTTTAATATTATATAGAGACTTCAACCACTTGATGGAGGCTGGGACACAAGATAGCTTCATTTTGCCACACAGAGTCTTCCTGATGGCAGAGGTTTGCATTCAGAGGAGAGGGATGCAGTGAGATTAATGAAATGGAATTGGTATTTGGCACAGAGATGTGCTAAATAAAAGACAGAAGATAAACTGTAATTCCTCTAAACATTACGCATTAATTAACAAACCTAATATGTAGCCAGAGAAGTAGTAGTAGTGGTTGTGGGAGATTCTCCTGAGCCACTAATTAATGAAGAACACAGAAATCATCAGCGTCCTGTGGTTGTGCTTCAGGTGTGTAAAGGGCGAAGGGGAGATAGAGAAACTGCAGGCCAAGGTGGTGGAGCTGAGGAGGAAGCTGGACGACACGACGGCAGCCATGCAGGAGCTCGGCAGAGAGAACCAGTCGCTCCAGGTCAGTCATAAAACAGCAGACGTCTTAAAGCTCAGACATGTCTGCCAGTGGTGTACAAACAATGGTCAGCAGTTTGTCTTAGGGAAGTTTTTTTTACATTATAGTGCAGATAAAGTTAGTTGTTCTGATTTTGGTGCTTGTAGATCAAGCAGTCGCAGTCTCTGACCAGAAAGTGGGCCGAGGATCACGAAGTACAGAACTGCATGGCCTGTGGGAAGGGCTTTTCTGTCACCATCAGGAAGGTAAGAATGACTTCTCTTAAGGTTTGAAACCTATAGAACAACAGAGCTCACATTTAATTGTCTAACTTTGTAACATGCGCCGTCTCTCTCCTCCTCCTCTGTGAATATCCAGCACCATTGCAGACATTGCGGAAACATTTTCTGCGCCGAGTGTTCATCGAGGAACGCTCTCACGCCGTCCTCTAAAAAGCCAGTACGGGTCTGCGAGACATGCTTCGAGGAGCTCCAAGGCTGATTACCCGCTCCCATTCCTTTCCCTCTCCCAAAACCAACCCCCTCTTTGCTTCCCTCTCCCTCCCCATTCCTTACTCCAGTGGGCAGAAGAAGGCGTGTCTTTGTCATATTTAAATGTGCACTATAAAGGACAGACCCAGTGCAAAGACTCCTACCTGCATGTGACTCCTGGCTCTGGTGTGGAGGGAAATAACTGGGAAAGGTTTTAATGAAGAGACACCAGAGTCATGTGAAGGGAATTTGGTGGGATTGGTTGGGATTGTCTGTATCTGTTTTTGTGCCTTTGCTGCTCCTGTGGACTGCCAGAGTGGAGACAGTGAGAACTAAACACCATCCATCTCTTTTAAGTTCATATTCACATTCTCCATTGTTGTTTGGCATCATTAGCAATTGCGAGGTGGTTGCTCTGTATGTTGTGATATGTTTGGCATCAGGAGGTGTAAGGTCACTGACTGGGGAAGTAAATATTGTAAAAGTGATGTTGAAAATCACTGCTGCCCTACAAAGGTAAATGCAAGTACCTATTTTGTCAAAGTGACATATTTTCAATCTGATCAGTAAGAAATTCAAGTTTAGATTTTTATAGCAAGAAAGTGAATCAGTAATTACAAAAATATTTTTAGATATTTTTTCAGTTTAACTGATGTATTCACTGTATTTAATGTGTGTAATGCAGATTTGTGAACACAAAGGTGTGTTGAAATTTATATTTTTTGAGGAACCTGCTTCAAATTTGCCTACAGGAACTCATTATTTGTGCTTAAACAGAATTACACGTCGTCGACAGTTCATTTGGCTCCAAAACAAGGCAACTAACGCAGCTGTAAAGTGGAGATTTTCCATTTAAAAAAATATGTATTATGTTTTGTAAATCCATGCTGGTAAAAGGCACTAGATCCTTTTTTGTTAAAATTGTGTTATCAGTATAATACAGAGAAAGGTACCCACAGTTTGAGATCATAGGGTCAAACGTCATTATATCCGTATTATAAATCTTCAACTGTAAACAATTCATCAGTGGATTTATGCACCAGCTTATCTGTACAGGTCTTGAGATCAACCATGACGTCAAATCAGTTACTGCAGTTTCCTTTGTGCGGCAGTGTGTTTGTGTATTTGTTGAAATTAATGTTTTTAGCCTAATTTCATGACCAAAGAATGTCTGCAGCAGGAATACAGCCGAGATGAAAACCCAGAGTTTGCTTCACATTTCAGTATTTTTCTAAGCGTCTCTTTGAAAGCTTTTCAGTTTTAAATGACAGGGTCCTACATTTTTATCTTGAACACCGCATGTATGATGACATGAGAGGCTTTTTTTAATGTACAGTCAGTTGTTATTTTGCTGTGCCACATTTCTCTTTGCATGTTGATTCCTGCAAATTTTGGTGCTTTCTGCAGACTGGTGATGCAGTCATTGAAGATGCCTGCATGTTTATTTTAATTTTTGTTTTTTCTCCTGCTGCTCATCTCCGCTCAACAGCACTGACTACTGCTGGAGCCGTGTGTGTCTGTGTGTGTCCGTGTGTGTGTGTGTGTATGCGCGCGCATTTGAAGCAATAAATGTGGCAGTGTGTGACGTTGCTGTAACAGAGTGTGTGTTTTAGTGTTTTTAGGCCTGCTGTTTGTCTGCTGAGACGCACTGTACGACTGTCGGCTGCTCAGAACCTCAGTATCTCTCTGGCACGTTGTTCGGGGATGTCGGTGCTGCTTTCAGGTGGCGGCAGTTACCTTCGGTTATCTGTTCTACCCATTTGCAGCTGAGGACACTGTAAAAGTTAATTCCTGCTTTGTATAATTTATAATTGTTGACAGACATTGGTAAGATCTTTTTGTGCAATTGTCTAAAGACTGGAGCAGGCGGAAACACTGTAAGCCAGGCGACAATGCAGGCTGTTCTGGCATTTTGCAAACAAGCAGCTTGTTTCAGACGTTGGCTTACCAAATTAGCTCTTTCTGCTTGTATGAAAAGAAAAAAAAGAGCATCCATCTCAGTTGCAAGCTCCCAAGAACACCTGTCTCTTTTTGTGTTGCATTGGTTTTGTTATGTCTACCTCAGATTGGCACAGGAAAAGCACTATTTCTAAACCATAGAGATCACAAGTATTGTGTCATTGCCTGCATTTGATCAAGGATTTGTGACTTATCTATCAAGCTGTACAGTCCCTTACAACCTAGAGAGATGATTTGCACCTTATTCTATTCTGGGCTCGTACGTATGAGAACCCAGCCACAGACATAGGACCATCAACTTTATACAGGCTTCAGCATTTCTAGCCCTGATGTACTTAACTGCTCATTAATACTAAGGCTGTCATAATTATCTTTGTAAATGTTTGTAATGAAAGAGAGAAAAAGGAAATGTATAACACTTGTGGAAGTAGAAACATGACAAGAGTGAAAATGTGTGGACTCAGTGTCTTACTCATTTTTACAAAATGGCACCACAGACCTGTGCACACTGAATTGTGGCTTGCTTCGTGTTGCTGTTAGTTATCATGCATGATGACCTAACTGGCCTGTGGCTCACACGTTTTCTCCATGTTTAGAGTCATCATATTTGATGGTCGTGAAGGTGTGCCTTAGGCCAATGTCTCGTCGGACACTGCTCACCGTTAGTGGTGACATGCACCATGTATTTACCACAGTTGGGGGTGACCTCCGTTCACCTGAAGGGATGAAAGAAATAATGTAGTTTTTGTTCACATGCACCAGTTGATTTTCTAATTCATCATCATGACAAAACCTAAATAAAACCTACAGTATGTTTCTATTTTCTCATGTGTGTTGCTTTTGTTTTTTACAGGTGCTGAAAGTTCGTTAATTTGCTCTTTTTAAAAAAAAAAAAAGATTTTTAAATAATCAATATTTGATAAATACAGCTAACCAATTCATTAGCATGCTTTATTCCCTCTGGAGTAAAAAATATGGTTTTAATTGTGAGTTTGTCCACCCAGCAAGGCCTTTAATTTAAAGTTTAAAGTTCATTTGTTGTTGACCCTTAGAAACAGAAAGGTGGCAAATCAACCTTTTTCCATTCGAGCTTGGTCAGAAGATGGAGTTTGCCCAGTTGTTACAGAATTACAGGTGTTCATACTTAATCTTTAAGCCAACATGAACGATTAGTGCTTTAAAGTGGAGACAACTGAGCAAACTCAATTTGCTGACGAAGAGCATGTGAGCATCAGACTAAATGGAGCTGGTTAAGTCCTTGAATGTGATTTAGTGTGCATGGAAAAGGCAGAAAAAGAAGCTTTAAAAAGTAGATAAAAGGAAAAACACTCTAGCACGACTTTTACTACATAGCTAGGTATTTATTATACACTACTGCAGCAGCTGCCTTTAAAGGCCAACATTTAGTTTACAAAACGATCCTAATGCCAGCACAGTCCTTTACAAGAGACAGTGAAGTGCACGTTGACAGCAGAGACGTTTCAGATGGCTTCAACTGCTGTTTGATGGGTCATATCTGTGAAGACTCCAGCCACAGTGAGGAGCTCTTGACTCGCTGCTGCTGAGAGTCCAGCTTCAGCAGCGCCGTCACAGCGCCCTCTATCTTTGTCATCCACACTCTCTGGAAAGTCACATGAGGAGAAATATCAAGTTCACTTTTCAGCAATTGGCAGATTTTTTTTGGAGGGTTTGCTCAGATGGCATTGAGTTTCTTATTTGTATAACTCTTTATTTGTGAGGTTTGTTGCTGAGTCATCATTCATTTTGTGCTACATCATAGGTCTCATACCTGTAAGATAACCTCTAGCCAGTGACTCAAACAGTTTCCCTACATTTAAAGGACAATGCTGAAAGATAAGAATTGATGATGGTATTGCTATTAATAAAATCTTATCAAATTCCCATCCCTAATTCCTAACTGCACTGCAACTTATAAAGTGTAAGACTTAACTTGTAGATAAAGCGCGTATATATTTTATTAACAAAGTCCATTTTCATAAAGTAAACCCCTGGCACACTTCCAATAATATTCTGTATCAGTACGTAACCACAAGCATAAGAAGTAAATCTATTTTACTGCGTAATTGACGAGTGAAACTCCGCCTTGAGCAAAACATTTAAAAGAACTCTTTGTGGTTCTGTGTTCCCAGTGAAATCTTGTGCTACACAGAAAGCAGAAATGTTTGTACATAATTAACAAATCCACACATGATGTTGCACATCTGTACGGTATGTACTATATAATAGTTGCGTAAACAGAATATAACCAGTGCTCTGCCAGCTTTTAGAAGACTGTATGCCTTATGAAACCGAGAAATTCATAATCAAAGTGAATGTACCTTTGCAGACTCTGACGCAGCTTGCAGGATGAATGCGCCGATGCATTGTTGGTAGCGGTTCTGGTGCATGATTATGAAAGAATGAGGCAGCCCTGATGCTACAAAGGAAACACAGAATTACAGTTCTTCCATTAACATCAAAACTGTAACAATACAGAGAGAGGTTTATCAAGACCCAGCATGAGGCATTGATTCTGCTGTGTGATCTCGACATACCCACTCATATATGCTAAATAATCCAATAACTAAAATAATTCATGTAAAGGTTGTCTAAAGAATGTCTAAAATTGTGTTATTACTTGAGGCATTGATCTGATCGATGTTCTTGAGCTGGAGTCGGTCCAGAGAGACGGGCTGGTCCAGAACCGTGAACGTGCATCCCTCCTTCAGCAGCTGATCCAGCTCCAGGTTTTGCGGCATCCTCAGAGGATTCTGCTCTGGGCCGATGGACCGCTACGCAGAAGGAAAAGAAACAACAAGCTATGACGCCTCCGTACAGCGTGGCAACTCAATACCACGGTTCAGATCAGGCTGAGAACAGAGTGACATACCTTCTTGATTCTCTTTATCTTGGTGATCAGCAGGAATTCGTCAAACAGGAACAGATAAACATCTATCAGCTTTGCATTCTCTAGTAATGAACCAAAGAAAGATGGTAAGACTTGAACTCAAATCGAAACACTCAGCATGAACAATGTGTCAGAGTTACTCCACACCTGTGAGCACCAGTTTCCCATCGTGCAGCAGACTTCTGTGAGAAATGAGATTCTCCAGAGTGACGGCCTTTAAGAGATGTTTCAGATTCTGAAAGACAATGAGTCAGACAGGTTAGAAGGAAACATGTTCATCCTTTGACAATGTAAACTGATCTGACTTTGTGATACCAAAGCAACAGCCAATGACACACTGCGCAGTAAAATGTGAATACTTTAAAATAGTTTCCTTTACTTTTCATGATATCTGATTGCACATCCAGATAAATGATTGGATCATCTTATCTGCACACAAAAGGTATTGGAGGATGAAGTCCTGGTGCATATCTGACTTTTACGCTCTGGTCTATTAAAGCTCTCACAGACACAAACAAACATATTAATATGTACACACACACAAAAGCAGACAGACCTCAGGGACAAAAGCGCGCTTGTCTCTCTCCCATACAGGCAGCCACACCAGGGCGTCTCTCAACTGCTTCACCTTCTGGTAGTTATCCAGCCATTTCACCTTTCCCTCTAGATCACCTGGAAATCAAGCGGGACAAAGACAGTTTTAGGATTAAATGATTAATTACTTTGAGGAAAATGCTTTAGTCACATTAATAACACCTTTTAAAATTGAAATAACAACATGGCTAAATAAAGCACAACTTTATTATCTTGCTGTGTCTTTATGTATAGTGATGGTTGCCTTCCAAACACAGGCGTGACAGATTACAGCACACTATTACAGTAAATATGTCCCCACGCCCAGAGGACATTGCCTTACACACGTCACCTCGTCACCTGTGCCGCTCTGCCACACCTGTTTAACGGTTATGCGTGTAATCATGTCATTAAAACATCTGTGAGTCCGCGCTGTTTGCTTTTGGATGACTATTTGTTCAAGACAACAAAATGACATTGAGGTGCAGCGCTGCAGCACATTTCCCACAGTCTGTCCTTCTGGTTACAAAGTAAACCGCCACAACAGGTCTAAAGGCACAGGCATGCTGTGAGGAATGAATGGTCAGGGCTCCTGGCTGCCATCCAACACGTAGGCTTACTGCTCTAAAAAGACACAAACTAGTCTTGTTTGTGTTTTGATGGAGATAACTTCACTTACATCTGCTTAACGTGCTTCTTGTGTCTTAGTGTGTCTGTAAACATTCAGTCATAATCAGCTCAGTGACACTTGAAGCTCTGCATGCCTTTTGCAGCTGAAAAGATGTGTGGGAGGAGTTTAAAGGTCCAGTGTGTAACATTTAGGAGGCTCTATTGGCAGAACTGGGATATAATATTCATAGGTATGATTTCATTAGTGTGCTGAATACAGGAATTGATTTTTTTGTTACCTTAGAATGAGACGTTTTATCTACAGACGCCGCAATGTTGAACCATGTTTCTATAGTAGCCCAGAACGGACAAACTGAACACTGGCTCTAGATAGGGCCGTTTGCATTCTTAATTCACTTTCAATTCAAGGCGAGCAGTATTCA